>NW_027192650.1:0-301755 GCF_949987515.2 Delphinus delphis
GCCTGACTAGTAAGTATCTTAAAACCTATGGATTGCTATGTCTCCGAAAGAGAATCAAGCATGTGTACAGGGGCATAAACGCAGCAGTGATAGGATTGGAGAGGTTCGGTGAGCAAATGAAGACCCTTTGAAGTCATATTGCATGGTACCCATTCCACGGGTCTCAACTCTCCAGCTTTAAGGTATTCTTCCTTCAGCTAAAACATGCATGTGGAACCCAAGTATGATCAACCATGTGAACGGGAGACGTGTTCAAATATGTCTCAGTTTTCCTCCCCTGGTACTCGGGTGCAACATTCCAGACGCTTTACTAACACTCTCCCCACTTGGAGAGTCAGCGCCTTTAACCTCCTGTTTGGCCCAGTTTGCAATTTCTGCGGAAGATGAACAGGAATAGCGAGAACCAATGAGAGACTAGCTGGAGGTGTCTGGACGGGCAAATTTAACTCTCATTTCCCACCAGGAAGAGGAAATAACCAAAGGCTCAGCGTGCCGTGCCGGAACCAGATTAGGGCCTGAAGCCATCATGCGGTGTTGCGGCCAGGTCACAAGAAAGCAAGTTGAAGAAAGGAGCTCAGGGGCACTGTAATTCTCAAACCTGCAGAGTTATAAATAACAGCTATCGTCCAAAAATAGACTGAGGTAAGGCTGCCAAGAGGACTTGAAAGCGGGGCAGAATTGCAGGAAATCGATTTCAGGAGGTAGACTGGAATTGCATTGAAAGCATAGGAAAAGAGGCAGAACGTCCACAATGATGCACTTGGCCAAAAAGGGCGTATGCGTTTTTTCCTGAATATATTCAGGAAAAAACGCATACGCCCTTTTTGGCCAACCAAGCAAGCTTGCAAAGGAAATCTGCACTACAATGAAGTCTCACTTCCCCCCCGGTCAAAAGGGCCATCTGAAAAAAGTGTAAAATCCAGAAAGGCAGGACAGGCCATGGAGAACTGGGAGCCTTGTTATGCTGATGGGCGGGATGTAAATTGCCAACAAACACTCGGGAGAAGTGTATGGTGTTTCCTGAAACATCTAAAAAACAAAGCAACAGAACCTAGGGCACTTCCACTTATGGTCCTATAGCTTAGGGAAATTAAAATCAAAAAGACACAGCCACCCCAAAGTTTGGAACGGCTCTGTTTACAAGAACCTCGTTTACAGTACAAGTTCAACATCGCAGAAAGTGAAAAATGGATAAAGAAGTTGTGGTATTCACTTACAAAGCAATATCACTCAGCAATGAAATCTATGTCATCAGGCCCTTAGCAGAACAATGAGTGGATTCAGGTATGATGATTCTAACTGAAGTAAGTCACACAGAAAAAGAAACATCATAAGATATCAGTAATACACGGAATGTAAACTTGGCTACACAGGAACTGAATTACAGAACAGAACAGGGTCTCAAATTTAGAAAACCAACTTATGCTTGCTTAAGGGTAAAGGTGAGTTGGGGTGCTGCATAAACCAGAGATTGAAATGAGCACAGATAAAGTTCCTTAAGTCAAATATGGAATAGACAAGAGCTACTCCTTTCTCAACGAAATGGACTCAACACCGCATATTAAACGCCTAATAATGTACCTGACTAGTAAGTATCTTAAAACCTATGGATTGCTATGTCTCCGAAAGAGAATCAAGCATGTGTACAGGGGCATAAACTTAGCAGTGATAGGATTGGAGAGGTTCGGTGAGCAAATGAAGACCCTTTGAAGTCATATTGCATGGTACCCATTCCACGGGTCTCAACTCTCCAGGTTTAAGGTATTCTTCCTTCAGCTAAAACATGCATGTGGAACCCAAGTATGATCAACCATGTGAACGGGAGACGTGTTCAAATATGTCTCAGTTTTCCTCCCCTGGTACTCGGGTGCAACATTCCAGATGCTTTACTAACACTCTCCCCACTTGGAGAGTCAGCGCCTTTAACCTCCTGTTTGGCCCAGTTTGCAATTTCTGCGGAAGATGAACAGGAATAGAGAGAACCAATGAGAGACTAGCTGGAGGTGTCTGGATGGGCAAATTTAACTCTCATTTCCCACCAGGAAGAGGAAATAACCAAAGGCTCAGCATGCCGTGCCGGAACCAGATTAGGGCCTGAAGCCATCCTGCGGTGTTGCGGCCAGGTCACAAGAAAGCAAGTTGAAGAAAGGAGCTCAGGGGCACTGTAATTCACAAACCTGCAGAGTTATAAATGACAGCTATCGTCCAAAAATAGACTGAGGTAAGGCTGCCAAGAGGACTTGAAAGCGGGGCAGAATTGCAGGAAACCGATTTCAGGAGGTAGACTGGAATTGCATTGAAAGCATAGGAAAAGAGGCAGAACGTCCACAATGATGCACTTGGCCAAAAAGGGTGTATGCGTTTTTTCCTGAAATATTCAGGAAAAAACGCATACGCCCTTTTTGGCCAACCAAGCAAGCTTGCAAAGGAAATCTGCACTACAATGAAGTCTCACTTCCCACCGGTCAAATGGGCCATCTGAAAAAAGTGTAAAATCCAGAAAGGCAGGACAGGCCATGGAGAACTGGGAGCCTTGTTATGCTTTTGGGCGGGATGTAAATTGCCAACAAACACTCGGGAGAAGTGTATGGTGTTTCCTGAAACATCTAAAAAACAAAGCAACAGAACCTAGGGCACTTCCACTTATGGTCCTATAGGTTAGGGAAATTAAAATCAAAAAGACACAGCCACCCCAAAGTTTGGAACGGCTCTGTTTACAAGAACCTCGTTTACAGTACAAGTTCAACATCGCAGAAAGTGAAAAATGGATAAAGAAGTTGTGGTATTTACTTACAAATCAATATCACTCAGCAATGAAATCTGTGTCATCAGGCCCTTAGCAGCACAATGAGTGGATTCAGGTATGATGATTCTAACTGAAATAAGTCACACAGAAAAAGAAACATCATAAGATATCAGTAATACACGGAAGGTAAACTTGGCTACACAGGAACTGAATTACAGAACAGAACAGGGTCTCAAATTTAGAAAACCAACTATGCTTGCTTAAGGGTAAAGGTGAGTTGGGGTGCTGCATAAAACCAGAGATTGAAATGAGCACAGATAAAGTTCCTTAAGTCAAATATGGAATAGACAAGAGCTACTCCTTGCTCAACGAAATGGACTCAACACCGCATATTAAACGCCTAAGAATGTGCCTGACTAGTAAGTATCTTAAAACCTATGGATTGCTATGTCTCCGAAAGAGAATCAAGCATGTGTACAGGGGCATAAACGCAGCAGTGATAGGATTGGAGAGGTTCGGTGAGCAAATGAAGACCCTTTGAAGTCATATTGCATGGTACCCATTCCACGGGTCTCAACTCTCAAGGTTTAAGGTATTTTTCCTTCAGCTAAAACATGCATGTGGAACCCAAGTATGATCAACCATGTGAACGGGAGACGTGTTCAAATATGTCTCAGTTTTCCTCCCCTGGTACTCGGGTGCAACATTCCAGACGCTTTACTAACACTCTCCCCACTTGGAGAGTCAGCGCCTTTAACCTCCTGTTTGGCCCAGTTTGCAATTTCTGCGGAAGATGAACAGGAATAGCGAGAACCAATGAGAGACTAGCTGGAGGTGTCTGGACGGGCAAATTTAACTCTCATTTCCCACCAGGAAGAGGAAATAACCAAAGGCTCAGCGTGCCGTGCCGGAACCAGATTAGGGCATGAAGCCATCCTGCGGTGTTGCGGCCAGGTCACAAGAAAGCAAGTTGAAGAAAGGAGCTCAGGGGCACTGTAATTCTCAAACCTGCAGAGTTATAAATAACAGCTATCGTCCAAAAATAGACTGAAGTAAGGCTGCCAAGAGGACTTGAAAACGGGGCAGAATTGCAGGAAATCGATTTCAGGAGGTAGACTGGAATTGCATTGAAAGCATAGGAAAAGAGGCAGAACGTCCACAATGATGCACTTGGCCAAAAAGGGCGTATGCGTTTTTTCCTGAATATATTCAGGAAAAAACGCATACGCACTTTTTGGCCAACCAAGCAAGCTTGCAAAGGAAATCTGCACTACAATGAAGTCTCACTTCCCCCCGGTCAAAAGGGCCATCTGAAAACAGTGTAAAATCCAGAAAGGCAGGACAGGCCATGGAGAACTGGGAGCCTTGTTATGCTGATGGGCGGGATGTAAATTGCCAACAACCACTCCGGAGAAGTGTATGGTGTTTCCTGAAACATCTAAAAAACAAAGCAACAGAACCTAGGGCACTTCCACTTATGGTCCTATAGCTTAGGGAAATTAAAATCAAAAAGACACAGCCACCCCAAAGTTTGGAACGGCTCTGTTTACAAGAACCTCCTTTACAGTACAAGTTCAACATCGCAGAAAGTGAAAAATGGATAAAGAAGTTGTGGTATTTACTTACAAAGCAATATCACTCAGCAATGAAATCTGTGTCATCAGGCCCTTAGCAGCACAATGAGTGGATTCAGGTATGATGATTCTAACTGAAATAAGTCACACAGAAAAAGAAACATCATAAGATATCAGTAATACACGGAAGGTAAACTTGGCTACACAGGAACTGAATTACAGAACAGAACAGGGTCTCAAATTTAGAAAACCAACTATGCTTGCTTAAGGGTAAAGGTGAGTTGGGGTGCTGCATAAAACCAGAGATTGAAATGAGCACAGATAAAGTTCCTTAAGTCAAATATGGAATAGACAAGAGCTACTCCTTGCTCAACGAAATGGACTCAACACCGCATATTAAACGTCTAAGAATGTGCCTGACTAGTAAGTATCTTAAAACCTATGGATTGCTATGTCTCCGAAAGAGAATCAAGCATGTGTACAGGGGCATAAACGCAGCAGTGATAGGATTGGAGAGGTTCGGTGAGCAAATGAAGACCCTTTGAAGTCATATTGCATGGTACCCATTCCACGGGTCTCAACTCTCCAGCTTTAAGGTATTCTTCCTTCAGCTAAAACATGCATGTGGAACCCAAGTATGATCAACCATGTGAACGGGAGACGTGTTCAAATATGTCTCAGTTTTCCTCCCCTGGTACTCGGGTGCAACATTCCAGACGCTTTACTAACACTCTCCCCACTTGGAGAGTCAGCGCCTTTAACCTCCTGTTTGGCCCAGTTTGCAATTTCTGCGGAAGATGAACAGGAATAGCGAGAACCAATGAGAGACTAGCTGGAGGTGTCTGGACGGGCAAATTTAACTCTCATTTCCCACCAGGAAGAGGAAATAACCAAAGGCTCAGCGTGCCGTGCCGGAAGCAGATTAGGGCCTGAAGCCATCCTGCGGTGTTGCGGCCAGGTCACAAGAAAGCAAGTTGAAGAAAGGAGCTCAGGGGCACTGTAATTCTCAAACCTGCAGAGTTATAAATAACAGCTATCGTCCAAAAATAGACTGAAGTAAGGCTGCCAAGAGGACTTGAAAGCGGGGCAGAATTGCAGGAAATCGATTTCAGGAGGTAGACTGGAATTGCATTGAAAGCATAGGAAAAGAGGCAGAACGTCCACAATGATGCACTTGGCCAAAAAGGGCGTATGCGTTTTTTCCTGAATATATTCAGGAAAAAACGCATACGCCCTTTTTGGCCAACCAAGCAAGCTTGCAAAGGAAATCTGCACTACAATGAAGTCTCACTTCCCCCCGGTCAAAAGGGCCATCTGAAAAAAGTGTAAAATCCAGAAAGGCAGGACAGGCCATGGAGAACTGGGAGCCTTGTTATGCTGATGGGCGGGATGTAAATTGCCAACAGACACTCCGGAGAAGTGTATGGTGTTTCCTGAAACATCTAAAAAACAAAGCAACAGAGGCTAGGGCACTGCCACTTATGGTCTTATAGCTTAGGGAAATTAAAACCAAAAGACACAGCCACCCCAAAGTTTGGGACGCCTCTGTTTACAAGAACCTCGTTTACAGTACAAGTTCAACATCGCAGAAAGTGAAAAATGGATAAAGAAGTTGTGGTATTCACTTACAAAGCAATATCACTCAGCAATGAAATCTATGTCATCAGGCCCTTAGCAGCACAATGAGTGGATTCAGGTATGATGATTCTAACTGAAATAAGTCACACAGAAAAAGAAACATCATAAGATATCAGTAATACACGGAATGTAAACTTGGCTACACAGGAACTGAATTACAGAACAGAACAGGGTCTCAAATTTAGAAAACCAACTTATGCTTGCTTAAGGGTAAAGGTGAGTTGGGGTGCTGCATAAACCAGAGATTGAAATGAGCACAGATAAAGTTCCTTAAGTCAAATATGGAATAGACAAGAGCTACTCCTTGCTCAACGAAATGGACTCAACACCGCATATTAAACGCCTAATAATGTACCTGACTAGTAAGTATCTTAAAACCTATGGATTGCTATGTCTCCGAAAGAGAATCAAGCATGTGTACAGGGGCATAAACGCAGCAGTGATAGGATTGGAGAGGTTCGGTGAGCAAATGAAGACCCTTTGAAGTCATATTGCATGGTACCCATTCCACGGGTTTCAACTCTCCAGGTTTAAGGTATTCTTCCTTCAGCTAAAACATGCATGTGGAACCCAAGTATGATCAACCATGTGAACGGGAGACGTGTTCAAATATGTCTCAGTTTTCCTCCCCTGGTACTCGGGTGCAACATTCCAGACGCTTTACTAACACTCTCCCCACTTGGAGAGTCAGCGCCTTTAACCTCCTGTTTGGCCCAGTTTGTAATTTCTGCGGAAGATGAACAGGAATAGCGAGAACCAATGAGAGACTAGCTGGAGGTGTCTGGACGGGCAAATTTAACTCTCATTTCCCACCAGGAAGAGGAAATAACCAAAGGCTCAGCATGCCGTGCCGGAACCAGATTAGGGCCTGAAGCCATCCTGCGGTGTTGCGGCCAGGTCACAAGAAAGCAAGTTGAAGAAAGGAGCTCAGGGGCACTGTAATTCACAAACCTGCAGAGTTATAAATGACAGCTATCGTCCAAAAATAGACTGAAGTAAGGCTGCCAAGAGGACTTGAAAGCGGGGCAGAATTGCAGGAAACCGATTTCAGGAGGTAGACTGGAATTGCATTGAAAGCATAGGAAAAGAGGCAGAACGTCCACAATGATGCACTTGGCCAAAAAGGGCGTATGCGTTTTTTCCTGAATATATTCAGGAAAAAACGCATATGCACTTTTTGGCCAACCAAGCAAGCTTGCAAAGGAAATCTGCACTACAATGAAGTCTCACTTCCCCCCGGTCAAAAGGGCCATCTGAAAAAAGTGTAAAATCCAGAAAGGCAGGACAGGCCATGGAGAACTGGGAGCCTTGTTATGCTTTTGGGCGGGATGTAAATTGCCAACAACCACTCGGGAGAAGTGTATGGTGTTTCCTGAAACATCTAAAAAACAAAGCAACAGAACCTAGGGCACTTCCACTTATGGTCCTATAGCTTAGGGAAATTAAAATCAAAAAGACACAGCCACCCCAAAGTTTGGAACGGCTCTGTTTACAAGAACCTCGTTTACAGTACAAGTTCAACATCGCAGAAAGTGAAAAATGGATAAAGAAGTTGTGGTATTTACTTACAAAGCAATATCACTCAGCAATGAAATCTGTGTCATCAGGCCCTTAGCAGCACAATGAGTGGATTCAGGTATGATGATTCTAACTGAAATAAGTCACACAGAAAAAGAAACATCATAAGATATCAGTAATACACGGAAGGTAAACTTGGCTACACAGGAACTGAATTACAGAACAGAACAGGGTCTCAAATTTAGAAAACCAACTTATTCTTGCTTAAGGGTAAAGGTGAGTTAGGGTGCAGCATAAAACCAGAGACTGAAATGAGCACAGATAAAGTTCCTTAAGCCAAATATGGAATAGACAAGAGCTACTCCTTGCTCAACAAAATGGACTCAACACCGCATATTAAACGCATAAGAATGTACCTGACTAGTAAGTATCGTAAAACCTATGGATTTCTATGTCTCCAAAAGAGAATCAAGCATGTGTACAGGGGCATAAACGCAGCACTGATAGGATTGGAGAGGTTCGGTGAGCAAATGAAGACCCTTTGAAGTCATATTGCATGGTACCCATTACACGGGTCTCAACTCTCCAGGTTTAAGGTATTCTTCCTTCAGCTAAAACATGCATGTGGAACCCAAGTATGATCAACCATGTGAACGGGAGACGTGTTCAAATATGTCTCAGTTTTCCTCCCCTGGTACTCGGGTGCAACATTCCAGACGCTTTACTAACACTCTCCTCACTTGGAGAGTCAGTGCCTTTAACCTCCTGTTTGGCCCACTTTGCAATTTCTGCGGAAGATGAACAGGAATAGCGAGAACCAATGAGAGACTAGCTGGAGGTGTCTGGACGGGCAAATTTAACTCTCATTTCCCACCAGGAAGAGGAAATAACCGAAGGCTCAGCATGCCGTGCCGGAACCAGATTAGGGCCTGAAGCCACCCTGCGGTGTTGCGGCCAGGTCACAAGAAAGCGAGTTGAAGAAAGGAGCTCAGGAGCACTGTAATTCTCAAACCTGCAGAGTTATAAATGACAGCTATCGTCCAAAAATCGACTGAAGTAAGGCTGCCAAGAGGACTTGAAAGCGGGGCAGAATTGCAGGAAACCGATTTCAGGAGGTAGACTGGAATTGCATTGAAAGCATACGAAAAGAGGCAGAACGTCCACAATGATGCACTTGGCCAAAAAGGGCGTATGCGTTTTTTCCTGAATATATTCAGGAAAAAACGCATACGCCCTTTTTGGCCAACCAAGCAAGCTTGCAAAGGAAATCTGCACTACAATGAAGTCTCACTTCCCCCCGGTCAAAAGGGCCATCTGAAAACAGTGTAAAATCCAGAAAGGCAGGACAGGCCATGGAGAACTGGGAGCCATGTTATGCTGATGGGCGGGATGTAAATTGCCAACAACCACTCGGGAGAAGTGTATGCTGTTTCCTGAAACATCTAAAAAACAAAGCAACAGAACCTAGGGCACTTCCACTTATGGTCCTATAGCTTAGGGAAATTAAAATCAAAAAGACACAGCCACCCCAAAGTTTGGAACGGCTCTGTTTACAAGAACCTCGTTTACAGTACAAGTTCAACATCGCAGAAAGTGAAAAATGGATAAAGAAGTTGTGGTATTTACTTACAAAGCAATATCACTCAGCAATGAAATCTGTGTCATCAGGCCCTTAGCAGCACAATGAGTGGATTCAGGTATGATGATTCTAACTGAAATAAGTCACACAGAAAAAGAAACATCATAAGCTATCAGTAATACACGGAAGGTAAACTTGGCTACACAGGAACTGAATTACAGAACAGAACAGGGTCTCAAATTTAGAAAACCAACTTATTCTTGCTTAAGGGTAAATGTGAGTTAGGGTGCAGCATAAAACCAGAGACTGAAATGAGCACAGATAAAGTTCCTTAAGCCAAATATGGAATAGACAAGAGCTACTCCTTGCTCAACGAAATGGACTCAACACCGCATACTAAACGCCTAAGAATGTACCTGACTAGTAAGTATCGTAAAACCTATGGATTTCTATGTCTCCAAAAGAGAATCAAGCATGTGTACAGGGGCATAAACACAGCACTGATAGGATTGGAGAGGTTCGGTGAGCAAATGAAGACCCTTTGAAGTCATTTTGCATGGTACCCATTACACGGGTCTCAACTCTCCAGGTTTAAGGTATTCTTCCTTCAGCTAAAACATGCATGTGGAACCCAAGTATGATCAACCATGTGAACGGGAGACGTGTTCAAATATGTCTCAGTTTTCCTCCCCTGGTACTCGGGTGCAACATTCCAGACGCTTTACTAACACTCTCCTCACTTGGACAGTCAGCGCCTTTAACCTCCTGTTTGGCCCACTTTGCAATTTCTGCGGAAGATGAACAGGAATAGCGAGAACCAATGAGAGACTAGCTGGAGGTGTCTGGACGGGCAAATTTAACTCTCATTTCCCACCAGGAAGAGGAAATAACCGAAGGCTCAGCGTGCCGTGCCGGAACCAGATTAGGGCCTGAAGCCATCCTGCGGTGTTGCGGCCAGCTCAAAAGAAAGCGAGTTGAAGAAAGGAGCTCAGGGGCACTGTAATTCTCAAACCTGCAGAGTTATAAATGACAGCTATCGTCCAAAAATCGACTGAAGTAAGGCTACCAAGAGGACTTGAAAGCGGGGCAGAATTGCAGGAAACCGATTTCAGGAGGTAGACTGGAATTGCATTGAAAGCATACGAAAAGAGGCAGAACGTCCACAATGATGCACTTGGCCAAAAAGGGCGTATGCGTTTTTTCCTGAATATATTCAGGAAAAAACGCATACGCCCTTTTTGGACAACCAAGCAAGCTTGCAAAGGAAATCTGCACTACAATGAAGTCTCACTTCCCCCCGGTCAAAAGGGCCATCTGAAAACAGTGTAAAATCCAGAAAGGCAGGACAGGCCATGGAGAACTGGGAGCCTTGTTATGCTGATGGGCGGGATGTAAATTGCCAACAACCACTCGGGAGAAGTGTATGCTGTTTCCTGAAACATCTAAAAAACAAAGCAACAGAACCTAGGGCACTTCCACTTATGGTCCTATAGCTTAGGGAAATTAAAATCAAAAAGACACAGCCACCCCAAAGTTTGGAACGGCTCTGTTTACAAGAACCTCGTTTACAGTACAAGTTCAACATCGCAGAAAGTGAAAAATGGATAAAGAAGTTGTGGTATTTACTTACAAAGCAATATGACTCAGCAATGAAATCTATGTCATCAGGCCCTTAGCATCACAATGAGTGGATTCAGGTATGATGATTCTAACTGAAATAAGTCACACAGAAAAAGAAACATCATAAGATATCAGTAATACACGGAATGTAAACTTGGCTACACAGGAACTGAATTACAGAACAGAACAGGGTCTCAAATTTAGAATACCAACTTATGCTTGCTTAAGGGTAAAGGTTAGTTGGGGTGCAGCATAAAATCAGAGATTGAAATGAGCACAGATAAAGTTCCTTAAGTCAAATATGGAATAGACAAGAGCTACTCCTTGCTCAACGAAATGGACTCAACACCGCATATTAAACGCCTAAGAATGTACCTGACTAGTAAGTATCGTAAAACCTATGGATTGCTATGTCTCCAAAAGAGAATCAAGCATGTGTACAGGGGCATAAACGCAGCAGTGATAGGATTGGAGAGGTTCGGTGAGCAAATGAAGACCCTTTGAAGTCATATTGCATGGTACCCATTCCACGGGTCTCAACTCTCCAGGTTTAAGGTATTCTTCCTTCAGCTAAAACATGCATGTGGAACCCAAGTATGATCAACCATGTGAACGGGAGACGTGTTCAAATATGTCTCAGTTTTCCTCCCCTGGTACTCGGGTGCAACATTCCAGACGCTTTACTAACACTCTCCCCACTTGGAGAGTCAGCGCCTTTAACCTCCTGTTTGGCCCACTTTGAAATTTCTGCGGAAGATGAACAGGAATAGCGAGAACCAATGAGAGGTTAGCTGGAGGTGTCTGGACGGGCAAATTTAACTCTCATTTCCCACCAGGAAGAGGAAATAACCAAAGGCTCAGTGTGCGTACCGGAACCAGATTAGGGCCTGAAGCCATCCTGCGGTGTTGCGGCCAGCTCAAAAGAAAGCGAGTTGAAGAAAGGAGCTCAGGGGCACTGTAATTCACAAACCTGCAGAGTTATAAATGACAGCTATCGTCCAAAAATAGACTGAAGTAAGGCTGCCAAGAGGATTTGAAAGCGGGGCAGAATTGCAGGAAACCGATTTCAGGAGGTAGACTGGAATTGCATTGAAAGCATAGGAAAAGAGGCAGAACGTCCACAATGATGCACTTGGCCAAAAAGGGCGTATGCATTTTTTCCTGAATATATTCAGGAAAAAACGCATACGCCCTTTTTGGCCAACCAAGCAAGCTTGCAAAGGAAATCTGCACTACAATGAAGTCTCACTTCCCACCGGTCAAAAGGGCCATCTGAAAAAAGTGTAAAATCCAGAAAGGCAGGACAGGCCATGGAGAACTGGGAGCCTTGTTATGCTGATGGGCGGGATGTAAATTGCCAACAACCACTCGGGAGAAGTGTATGGTGTTTCCTGAAACATCTAAAAAACAAAGCAACAGAACCTAGGGCACTTCCACTTATGGTCCTATAGCTTAGGGAAATTAAAATCAAAAAGACACAGCCACCCCAAAGTTTGGAACGGCTCTGTTTACAAGAACCTCGTTTACAGTACAAGTTCAACATCGCAGAAAGTGAAAAATGGATAAAGAAGTTGTGGTATTCACTTACAAAGCAATATCACTCAGCAATGAAATCTATGTCATCAGGCCCTTAGCAGCACAATGAGTGGATTCAGGTATGATGATTCTAACTGAAATAAGTCACACAGAAAAAGAAACATCATAAGATATCAGTAATACACGGAATGTAAACTTGGCTACACAGGAACTGAATTACAGAACAGAACAGGGTCTCAAATTTAGAAAAACAACTTATGCTTGCTTAAGGGTAAAGGTGAGTTGGGGTGCTGCATAAAACCAGAGATTGAAATGAGCACAGCTAAAGTTCCTTAAGCCAAATATGGAATAGACTAGAGCTACTCCTTGCTCAACGAAATGGACTCAACTCCGCATATTAAACGCCTAAGAATGTACCTGACTTGTAAGTATCTTAAAACCTATGGATAGCTATGTCTCCAAAAGAGAATCAAGCATGTGTACAGGGGCATAAACGCAGCAGTGATAGGATTGGAGAGGTTCGGTGAGCAAATGAAGACCCTTTGAAGTCATATTGCATGGTACCCATTCCACGGGTTTCAACTCTCCAGGTTTAAGGTATTCTTCCTTCAGCTAAAACATGCATGTGGAACCTAGAGTATGATCAACCATGTGATCGGGAGACGTGTTCAAATATGTCTCAGTTTTCCTCCCCTGGTACTTGGGTGCAACATTCCAGACGCTTTACTAACACTCTCCCCACTTGGAGAGTCAGTCCCTTTAACCTCCTGTTTGGCCCAGTTTGCAATTTCTGCGGAAGATGAACAGGAATAGCGAGAACCAATGAGAGGCTAGCTGGAGGTGTCTGGACGGGCAAATTTAACTCTCATTTCCCACCAGGAAGAGGAATTAACCAAAGGCTCAGCATGCCGGGCCGGAACCAGATTAGGGCCTGAAGCCATCCTGCGGTGTTGCGGCCAGGTCACAAGAAAGCGAGTTGAAGAAAGGAGCTCAGGGGCACTGTAATTCTCAAACCTGCAGAGTTATAAATGACAGCTATCATCCAAAAATAGACTGAAGTAAGGCTGCCAAGAGGACTTGAAAGCGGGGCAGAATTGCAGGAAACCGATTTCAGGAGGTAGACTGGAATTGCATTGAAAGCATAGGAAAACAGGCAGAACGTCCACAATGATGCACTTGGCCAAAAAGGGCGTATGCGTTTTTTCCTGAATATATTCAGGAAAAAACGCATACGCCCTTTTTGGCCAACCAAGCAAGCTTGCAAAGGAAATCTGCACTACAATGAAGTCTCACTTCCCCCCGGTCAAAAGGGCCATCTGAAAACAGTGTAAAATCCAGAAAGGCAGGACAGGCCATGGAGAACTGGGAGCCTTGTTATGCTGATGGGTGGGATGTAAATTGCCAACAACCACTCGGGAGAAGTGTATGGTGTTTCCTGAAACATCTAGAAAACAAAGCAACAGAACCTAGGGCACTTCCACTTATGGTCCTATAGCTTAGGGAAATTAAAATCAAAAAGACACAGCCACCCCAAAGTTTGGAACGGCTCTGTTTACAAGAACCTCGTTTACAGTACAAGTTCAACATCGCAGAGAGTGAAAAATGGATAAAGAAGTTGTGGTATTTACTTACAAAGCAATATCACTCAGCAATGAAATCTATGTCATCAGGCCCTTAGCAGCACAATGAGTGGATTCAGGTATGATGATTCTAACTGAAATAAGTCACACAGAAAAAGAAACATCATAAGATATCAGTAATACACGGAATGTAAACTTGGCTACACAGGAACTGAATTACAGAACAGAACAGGGTCTCAAATTTAGAAAACCAACTTATGCTTGCTTAAGGGTAAAGGTGAGTGGGGGTGCTGCATAAAACCAGAGATTGAAATGAGCACAGATAAAGTTCCTTAAGTCAAATATGGAATAGACAAGAGCTACTCCTTGCTCAACGAAATGGACTCAACACCGCATATTAAACGCCTAAGAATGTACCTGACTAGTAAGTATCGTAAAACCTATGGATTGCTATGTCTCCGAAAGAGAATCAAGCATGTGTACAGGGGCATAAACGCAGCAGTGATAGGATTGGAGAGGTTCGGTGAGCAAATGAAGACCCTTTGAAGTCATATTGCATGGTACCCATTCCACGGGTCTCAACTCTCCAGGTTTAAGGTATTCTTCCTTCAGCTAAAACATGCATGTGGAACCCAAGTATGATCAACCATGTGAACGGGAGACGTGTTCAAATATGTCTCAGTTTTCCTCCCCTGGTACTCGGGTGCAACATTCCAGACGCTTTACTAACACTCTCCCCACTTGGAGAGTCAGTCCCTTTAACCTCCTGTTTGGCCCAGTTTGCAATTTCTGCGGAAGATGAACAGGAATAGCGAGAACCAATGAGAGGCTAGCTGGAGGTGTCTGGACGGGCAAATTTAACTCTCATTTCCCACGAGGAAGAGGAAATAACCAAAGGCTCAGCGTGCCGTCCCGGAACCAGATTAGGGCCTGAAGCCATCCTGCGGTGTTGCGGCCAGGTCACAAGAAAGCAAGTTGAAGAAAGGAGCTCAGGGGCACTGTAATTCACAAACCTGCAGAGTTATAAATGACAGCTATCATCCAAAAATAGACTGAAGTAAGGCTGCCAAGAGGACTTGAAAGCGGGGCAGAATTGCAGGAAACCGATTTCAGGAGGTAGACTGGAATTGCATTGAAAGCATAGGAAAAGAGGCAGAACGTCCACAATGATGCACTTGGCCAAAAAGGGCGTATGCGTTTTTTCCTGAATATATTCAGGAAAAAACGCATACGCCCTTTTTGGCCAACCAAGCAAACTTGCAAAGGAAATCTGCACTACAATGAAGTCTCACTTCCCCCCGGTCAAAAGGGCCATCTGAAAAAAGTGTAAAATCCAGAAAGGCAACAGGCCATTGAGAACTGGGAGCCTTGTTATGCTGATGGGCGGGATGTAAATTGCCAACAGACACTTGGGAGAAGTGTATGGTGTTTCCTGAAACATATAAAAAACAAAGCAACAGAGCCTAGGGCACTTCCACTTATGGTCCTATAGCTTAGGGAAATTAAATTCAAAAAGACACAGCCACCCCAAAGTTTGGAATGGCTCTGTTTACAAGAACCTCGTTTACAGTACAAGTTCAACATCGCAGAAAGTGAAAAATGGATAAAGAAGTTGTGGTATTCACTTACAAAGCAACATCACTCAGCAATGAAATCTATGTCATCAGGCCCTTAGCAGCACAATGAGTGGATTCAGGTATGATGATTCTAACTGAAATAAGTCACACAGAAAAAGGAACATCATAAGATATCAGTACTACACGGAATGGAAACTTGGCTACACAGGAACTGAATTACAGAACAGAACAGGGTCTCAAATTTAGAAAACCAACTTATGCTTGCTTAAGGGGAAAGGTGAGTTGGGGTGCTGCATAAAACCAGAGATTGAAATGAGCACAGATAAAGTTCCTTAAGCCAAATATGGAATAGACAAGAGCTACTCCTTGCTCAACGAAATGGACTCAACACCGCATATTAAACGCCTAAGAATGTACCTGACTTGTAAGTATCGTAAAACCTATGGATTGCTATGTCTCCGAAAGAGAATCAAGCATGTGTACAGGGGCATAAACGCAGCAGTGATAGGATTGGAGAGGTTCGGTGAGCAAATGAAGACCCTTTGAAGTCATATTGCATGGTACCCATTCCACGGGTTTCAACTACCCAGGTTTAAGGTATTCTTCCTTCAGCTAAAACATGCATGTGGAACCTAGAGTATGATCAACCATGTGATCGGGAGACGTGTTCAAATATGTTTCAGTTTTCCTCCCCTGGTACTCGGGTGCAACATTCCAGACGCTTTACTAACACTCTCCCCACTTGGAGAGTCAGTCCCTTTAACCTCCTGTTTGGCCCAGTTTGCAATTTCTGCGGAAGATGAACAGGAATAGCGAGAACCAATGAGAGACTAGCTGGAGGTGTCTGGACGGGCAAATTTAACTCTCATTTTCCACCAGGAAGAGGAATTAACCAAAGGCTCAGCATGCCGTGCCGGAACCAGATTAGGGCCTGAAGCCATCCTGCGGTGTTGCGGCCAGGTCACAAGAAAGCGAGTTGAAGAAAGGAGCTCAGGGGCACTGTAATTCACAAACCTGCAGAGTTATAAATGACAGCTATCGTCCAAAAATAGACTGAAGTAAGGCTGCCAAGAGGACTTGAAAGCGGGGCAGAATTGCAGGAAACCGATTTCAGGAGGTAGACTGGAATTGCATTGAAAGCATAGGAAAAGAGCCAGAACGTCCACAATGATGCACTTGGCCAAAAAGGGCGTATGCGTTTTTTCCTGAATATATTCAGGAAAAAACGCATACGCCCTTTTTGGCCAACCAAGCAAGCTTGCAAAGGAAATCTGCACTACAATGAAGTCTCACTTCCCCCCGGTCAAAAGGGCCATCTGAAAAAAGTGTAAAATCCAGAAAGGCAGGACAGGCCATGGAGAACTGGGAGCCTTGTTATGCTGATGGGCGGGATGTAAATTGCCAACAGACACTCGGGAGAAGTGTATGGTGTTTCCTGAAACATCTAAAAAACAAAGCAACAGAGCCTAGGGCACTTCCACTTATGGTCCTATAGCTTAGGGAAATTAAAATCAAAAAGACACAGCCACCCCAAAGTTTGGAACGGCTCTGTTTACAAGAACCTCGTTTACAGTACAAGTTCAACATCGCAGAAAGTGAAAAATGGATAAAGAAGTTGTGGTATTCACTTACAAAGCAACATCACTCAGCAATGAAATCTATGTCATCAGGCCCTTAGCAGCACAATGAGTGGATTCAGGTATGATGATTCTAACTGAAATAAGTCACACAGAAAAAGAAACATCATAAGATATCACTAATACACGGAATGTAAACTTGGCTACACAGGAACTGCATTCCAAAACAGAACAGGGTCTCAAATTTAGAAAACCAACTTATGCTTGCTTAAGGGGAAAGGTGAGTTGGGGTGCTGCATAAAACCAGAGATTGAAATGAGCACAGATAAAGTTCCTTAAGCCAAATATGGAAGAGACAAGAGCTACTCCTTGCTCAACGAAATGGACTCAACACCGCATATTAAACGCCTAACAATGTACCTGACTAGTAAGTATCTTAAAACCTATGGATTGCTATGTCTCCAAAAGAGAATCAAGCATGTGTTCAGGGGTATAAATGCAGCAGTGATAGGATTGGAGAGGTTCGGTGAGCAAATGAAGACCCTTTGAAGTCATATTGCATGGTACCAATTACACGGGTCTTAACTCTCCAGGTTTAAGGTATTCTTCCTTCAGCTAAAACATGCATGTGGAACCCAAGTATGATCAACCATGTGAACGGGAGACGTGTTCAAATATGTCTCAGTTTTCCTCCCCTGGTACTCGGGTGCAACATTCCAGACGCTTTACTAACACTCTCCCCACTTGGAGAGTCAGCGCCTTTAACCTCCTGTTTGGCCCAGTTTGCAATTTCTGCGGAAGATGAACAGGAATAGCGAGAACCAATGAGAGACTAGCTGGAGGTGTCTGGACGGGCAAATTTAACTCTCATTTCCCACCAGGAAGAGGAAATAACCAAAGGCTCAGCGTGCCGTGCCGGAACCAGATTAGGGCCTGAAGCCATCCTGCGGTGTTGCGGCCAGGTCACAAGAAAGCGAGTTGAAGAAAGGAGCTCAGGGGCACTGTAATTCACAAACCTGCAGAGTTATAAATGACAGCTATCGTCAAAAATAGACTGAAGTAAGGCTGCCAAGAGGACTTGAAAGCGGGGCAGAATTGCAGGAAACCGATTTCAGGAGGTAGACTGGAATTGCATTGAAAGCATAGGAAAAGAGGCAGAACGTCCACAATGATGCACTTGGCCAAAAAGGGCGTATGCGTTTTTTCCTGAATATATTCAGGAAAAAACGCATACGCCCTTTTTGGCCAACCAAGCAAGCTTGCAAAGGAAATCTGCACTACAATGAAGTCTCACTTCCCCCCGGTCAAAAGGGCCATCTGAAAAAAGTGTAAAATCCAGAAACGCAGGACAGGCCATGGAGAACTGGGAGCCTTGTTATGCTGATGGGCGGGATGTAAATTGCCAACAACCACTCGGGAGAAGTGTATGGTGTTTCCTGAAACATCTAAAAAACAAAGCAACAGAGCCTAGGGCACTTCCACTTATGGTCCTATAGCTTAGGGAAATTAAAATCAAAAAGACACAGCCACCCCAAAGTTTGGGACGCCTCTGTTTACAAGAACCTCGTTTGCAGTACAAGTTCAACATCGCAGAAAGTGAAAAATGGATAAAGAAGTTGTGGTATTTACTTACAAAGCAATATCACTCAGCAATGAAATCTATGTCATCAGGCCCTTAGCAGCACAATGAGTGGATTCAGGTATGGTGATTCTAACTGAAATAAGTCACACAGAAAAAGAAACATCATAAGATATCAGTAATACACGGAATGTAAACTTGGCTACACAGGAACTGAATTACAGAACAGAACAGGGTCTCAAATTTAGAAAACCAACTTATGCTTGCTTAAGGGGAAAGGTGAGTTGGGGTGCTGCATAAAACCAGAGATTGAAATGAGCACAGATAAAGTTCCTTAAGTCAAATATGGAATAGACAAGAGCTACTCCTTGCTCAACGAAATGGACTCAACACCGCATATTAAACGCCTAAGAATGTACCTGACTAGTAAGTATCTTAAAACCTATGGATTGCTATGTCTCCGAAAGAGAATCAAGCATGTGTACAGGGGCATAAACGCAGCAGTGATAGGATTGGAGAGGTTCGGTGAGCAAATGAAGACCCTTTGAAGTCATATTGCATGGTACCCATTACACGGGTCTCAGCTCTCCAGCTTTAAGGTATTCTTCCTTCAGCTAAAACATGCATGTGGAACCCAAGTATGATCAACCATGTGAACGGGAGACGTGTTCAAATATGTCTCAGTTTTCCTCGCCTGGTACTCGGGTGCAACATTCCAGACGCTTTACTAACACTCTCCCCACTTGGAGAGTCAGCGCCTTTAACCTCCTGTTTGGCCCAGTTTGCAATTTCTGCGGAAGATGAACAGGAATAGCGAGAACCAATGAGAGGCTAGCTGGAGGTGTCTGGACGGGCAAATTTAACTCTCATTTCCCACCAGAAAGAGGAAATAACCAAAGGCTCAGCGTGCCGTACCGGAACCAGATTAGGGCCTGAAGCCATCCTGCGGTGTTGCGGCCAGCTCAAATGAAAGCGAGTTGAAGAAAGGAGCTCAGGGGCACTGTAATTCACAAACCTGCAGAGTTATAAATGACAGCTATCGTCCAAAAATAGACTGAAGTAAGGCTGCCAAGAGGACTTGAAAGCGAGGCAGAATTGCAGGAAACCGATTTCAGGAGGTAGACTGGAATTGCATTGAAAGCATAGGAAAAGAGGCAGAACGTCCACAATGATGCACTTGGCCAAAAAGGGCGTATGCGTTTTTTCCTGAATATATTCAGGAAAAAACGCATACGCCCTTTTTGGCCAACCAAGCAAGCTTGCAAAGGAAATCTGCACTACAATGAAGTCTCACTTCCCCCCGGTCAAAAGGGCCATCTGAAAAAAGTGTAAAATCCAGAAAGGCAGGACAGGCCATGGAGAACTGGGAGCCTTGTTATGCTGATGGGCGGGATGTAAATTGCCAACAACCACTCGGGAGAAGTGTATGGTGTTTCCTGAAACATCTAAAAAACAAAGCAACAGAACCTGGGGCACTTCCACTTATGGTCCTATAGCTTAGGGAAATTAAAATCAAAAAGACACAGCCACCCCAAAGTTTGGAACGGCTCTGTTTACAAGAACCTCGTTTACAGTACAAGTTCAACATCGCAGAAAGTGAAAAATGGATAAAGAAGTTGTGGTATTTACTTACAAAGCAATATCACTCAGCAATGAAATCTGTGTCATCAGGCCCTTAGCAGCACAATGAGTGGATTCAGGTATGATGATTCTAACTGAAGTAAGTCACACAGAAAAAGAAACATCATAAGATATCAGTAATACACGGAATGTAAACTTGGCTACACAGGAACTGAATTACAGAACAGAACAGGGTCTCAAATTTAGAAAACCAACTTATGCTTGCTTAAGGGGAAAGGTGAGTTGGGGTGCTGCATAAAACCAGAGATTGAAATGAGCACAGATAAAGTTCCTTAAGTCAAATATGGAATAGACAAGAGCTACTCCTTGCTCAACGAAATGGACTCAACATCGCATATTAAACGCCTAAGAATGTACCTGACTAGTAAGTATCTTAAAACATATGGATTGCTGTGTCTCCGAAAGAGAATCAAGCATGTGTACAGGGGCATAAATGCAGCAGTGATAGGATTGGAGAGGTTCGGTGAGCAAATGAAGACCCTTTGAAGTCATATTGCATGGTACCCATTACACGGGTCTCAACTCTCCAGGTTTAAGGTATTCTTCCTTCAGCTAAAACATGCATGTGGAACCCAAGTATGATCAAGCATGTGAACGGGAGACGTGTTCAAATATGTCTCAGTTTTCCTCCCCTGGTACTCGGGTGCAACATTCCAGACGCTTTACTAACACTCTCCCGACTTGGACAGTCAGTCCCTTTAACCTCCTATTTGGCCCAGTTTGCAATTTCTGCGGAAGATGAACAGGAATAGCGAGAACCAATGAGAGACTAGCTGGAGGTGTCTGGACGGGCAAATTTAACTCTCATTTCCCACCAGGAAGAGGAAATAACCGAAGGCTCAGCGTGCCGTGCCGGAACCAGATTAGGGCCTGAAGCCATCCTGCGGTGTTGCGGCCAGCTCAAAAGAAAGCGAGTTGAAGAAAGGAGCTCAGGGGCACTGTAATTCTCAAACCTGCAGAGTTATAAATGACAGCTATCGTCCAAAAATCGACTGAAGTAAGGCTACCAAGAGGACTTGAAAGCGGGGCAGAATTGCAGGAAACCGATTTCAGGAGGTAGACTGGAATTGCATTGAAAGCATACGAAAAGAGGCAGAACGTCCACAATGATGCACTTGGCCAAAAAGGGCGTATGCGTTTTTTCCTGAATATATTCAGGAAAAAACGCATACGCCCTTTTTGGCCAACCAAGCAAGCTTGCAAAGGAAATCTGCACTACAATGAAGTCTCACTTCCCCCCGGTCAAAAGGGCCATCTGAAAACAGTGTAAAATCCAGAAAGGCAGGACAGGCCATGGAGAACTGGGAGCCTTGTTATGCTGATGGGCGGGATGTAAATTGCCAACAACCACTCGGGAGAAGTGTATGCTGTTTCCTGAAACATCTAAAAAACAAAGCAACAGAACCTAGGGCACTTCCACTTATGGTCCTATAGCTTAGGGAAATTAAAATCAAAAAGACACAGCCACCCCAAAGTTTGGAACGGCTCTGTTTACAAGAACCTCGTTTACAGTACAAGTTCAACATCGCAGAAAGTGAAAAATGGATAAAGAAGTTGTGGTATTTACTTACAAAGCAATATGACTCAGCAATGAAATCTATGTCATCAGGCCCTTAGCATCACAATGAGTGGATTCAGGTATGATGATTCTAACTGAAATAAGTCACACAGAAAAAGAAACATCATAAGATATCAGTAATACACGGAATGTAAACTTGGCTACACAGGAACTGAATTACAGAACAGAACAGGGTCTCAAATTTAGAATACCAACTTATGCTTGCTTAAGGGTAAAGGTTAGTTGGGGTGCAGCATAAAATCAGAGATTGAAATGAGCACAGATAAAGTTCCTTAAGTCAAATATGGAATAGACAAGAGCTACTCCTTGCTCAACGAAATGGACTCAACACCGCATATTAAACGCCTAAGAATGTACCTGACTAGTAAGTATCTTAAAACCTATGGATTGCTATGTCTCCAAAAGAGAATCAAGCATGTGTACAGGGGCATAAACGCAGCAGTGATAGGATTGGAGAGGTTCGGTGAGCAAATGAAGACCCTTTGAAGTCATATTGCATGGTACCCATTCCACGGGTCTCAACTCTCCAGGTTTAAGGTATTCTTCCTTCAGCTAAAACATGCATGTGGAACCCAAGTATGATCAACCATGTGAACGGGAGACGTGTTCAAATATGTCTCAGTTTTCCTCCCCTGGTACTCGGGTGCAACATTCCAGACGCTTTACTAACACTCTCCCCACTTGGAGAGTCAGCGCCTTTAACCTCCTGTTTGGCCCACTTTGAAATTTCTGCGGAAGATGAACAGGAATAGCGAGAACCAATGAGAGGTTAGCTGGAGGTGTCTGGACGGGCAAATTTAACTCTCATTTCCCACCAGGAAGAGGAATTAACCAAAGGCTCAGCATGCCGGGCCGGAACCAGATTAGGGCCTGAAGCCATCCTGCGGTGTTGCGGCCAGGTCACAAGAAAGCGAGTTGAAGAAAGGAGCTCAGGGGCACTGTAATTCTCAAACCTGCAGAGTTATAAATGACAGCTATCATCCAAAAATAGACTGAAGTAAGGCTGCCAAGAGGACTTGAAAGCGGGGCAGAATTGCAGGAAACCGATTTCAGGAGGTAGACTGGAATTGCATTGAAAGCATAGGAAAACAGGCAGAACGTCCACAATGATGCACTTGGCCAAAAAGGGCGTATGCGTTTTTTCCTGAATATATTCAGGAAAAAACGCATACGCCCTTTTTGGCCAACCAAGCAAGCTTGCAAAGGAAATCTGCACTACAATGAAGTCTCACTTCCCCCCGGTCAAAAGGGCCATCTGAAAACAGTGTAAAATCCAGAAAGGCAGGACAGGCCATGGAGAACTGGGAGCCTTGTTATGCTGATGGGTGGGATGTAAATTGCCAACAACCACTCGGGAGAAGTGTATGGTGTTTCCTGAAACATCTAGAAAACAAAGCAACAGAACCTAGGGCACTTCCACTTATGGTCCTATAGCTTAGGGAAATTAAAATCAAAAAGACACAGCCACCCCAAAGTTTGGAACGGCTCTGTTTACAAGAACCTCGTTTACAGTACAAGTTCAACATCGCAGAGAGTGAAAAATGGATAAAGAAGTTGTGGTATTTACTTACAAAGCAATATCACTCAGCAATGAAATCTATGTCATCAGGCCCTTAGCAGCACAATGAGTGGATTCAGGTATGATGATTCTAACTGAAATAAGTCACACAGAAAAAGAAACATCATAAGATATCAGTAATACACGGAATGTAAACTTGGCTACACAGGAACTGAATTACAGAACAGAACAGGGTCTCAAATTTAGAAAACCAACTTATGCTTGCTTAAGGGTAAAGGTGAGTTGGGGTGCTGCATAAAACCAGAGATTGAAATGAGCACAGATAAAGTTCCTTAAGTCAAATATGGAATAGACAAGAGCTACTCCTTGCTCAACGAAATGGACTCAACACCGCATATTAAACGCCTAAGAATGTACCTGACTAGTAAGTATCGTAAAACCTATGGATTGCTATGTCTCCGAAAGAGAATCAAGCATGTGTACAGGGGCATAAACGCAGCAGTGATAGGATTGGAGAGGTTCGGTGAGCAAATGAAGACCCTTTGAAGTCATATTGCATGGTACCCATTCCACGGGTCTCAACTCTCCAGGTTTAAGGTATTCTTCCTTCAGCTAAAACATGCATGTGGAACCCAAGTATGATCAACCATGTGAACGGGAGACGTGTTCAAATATGTCTCAGTTTTCCTCCCCTGGTACTCGGGTGCAACATTCCAGACGCTTTACTAACACTCTCCCCACTTGGAGAGTCAGCGTCTTTAACCTCCTGTTTGGCCCAGTTTGCAATTTCTGCGGAAGATGAACAGGAATAGCGAGAACCAATGAGAGGCTAGCTGGAGGTGTCTGGACGGGCAAATTTAACTCTCATTTCCCACCAGGAAGAGGAAATAACCAAAGGCTCAGCGTGCCGTACCGGAACCAGATTAGGGCCTGAAGCCATCCTGCGGTGTTGCGGCCAGGTCACAAGAAAGCGAGTTGAAGAAAGGAGCTCAGGGGCACTGTAATTCACAAACCTGCAGAGTTATAAATGACAGCTATCGTCCAAAAATAGACTGAAGTAAGGCTGCCAAGAGGACTTGAAAGCGGGGCAGAATTGCAGGAAACCGATTTCAGGAGGTAGACTGGAATTGCATTGAAAGCATAGGAAAAGAGGCAGAACGTCCACAATGATGCACTTGGCCAAAAAGGGCGTATGCGTTTTTTCCTGAATATATTCAGGAAAAAACGCATACGCCCTTTTTGGCCAACCAAGCAAGCTTGCAAATGAAATCTGCACTACAATGAAGTCTCACTTCCCCCCGGTCAAAAGGGCCATCTGAAAAAAGTGTAAAATCCAGAAAGGCAGGACAGGCCATGGAGAACTGGGAGCCTTGTTATGCAGACGGGCGGGATGTAAATTGCCAACAGACACTTGGGAGAAGTGTATGGTGTTTCCTGAAACATCTAAAAAACAAAGCAACAGAGCCTAGGGCACTTCCACTTATGGTCCTATAGCTTAGGGAAATTAAAATCAAAAAGACACAGCCACCCCAAAGTTTGGGACGCCTCCGTTTACAAGAACCTCGTTTACCGTACAAGTTCAATATCACAGAAAGTGAAAAATGGATAAAGAACTTGTGGTACTTACGTACAATGCAGTATCACTCAGCAATGAAATCTATGTCATCAGTCCCGTAGCAGCATAATGAGTGGATTCAGGTACGATGATTCTAACTGAAATAAGTCACACAGAAAAAGAAACATCATAAGATATCAGTAATACACGGAATGGAAACTTGGCTACACAGGAACTGAATTACAGAACAGAACAGGGTCTCAAATTTAGAAAACCAACTTATGCTTGCTTAAGGGTAAAGGTGAGTTGGGGTGCTGCATAAAACCAGAGATTGAAATGAGCACAGATAAAGTTCCTTAAGCCAAATATGGAATAGACAAGAGCTACTCCTTGCTCAACGAAATGGACTCAACACCGCATATTAAACGCCTAAGATTGTACCTGACTAGTAAGTATCTTAAAACCTATGGATCGCTATGTCTCCGAAAGAGAATCAAGCATGTGTACAGGGGCATAAACGCAGCAGTGATAGGATTGGAGAGGTTCGGTGAGCAAATGAAGACCCTTTGAAGTCATATTGCATGGTACCCATTCCACGGGTTTCAACTACCCAGGTTTAAGGTATTCTTCCTTCAGCTAAAACATGCATGTGGAACCTAGAGTATGATCAACCATGTGATCGGGAGACGTGTTCAAATATGTTTCAGTTTTCCTCCCCTGGTACTCGGGTGCAACATTCCAGACGCTTTACTAACACTCTCCCCACTTGGAGAGTCAGTCCCTTTAACCTCCTGTTTGGCCCAGTTTGCAATTTCTGCGGAAGATGAACAGGAATAGCGAGAACCAATGAGAGGCT
Organism: Delphinus delphis; assembly: GCF_949987515.2. NCBI lineage: Eukaryota > Metazoa > Chordata > Mammalia > Artiodactyla > Delphinidae > Delphinus > Delphinus delphis. The sequence continues at coordinate 25,675 of NW_027192650.1, forward strand.
AGCTGGAGGTGTCTGGACGGGCAAATTTAACTCTCATTTCCCACCAGGAAGAGGAAATAACCAAAGGCTCAGCGTGCCGTACCGGAACCAGATTAGGGCCTGAAGCCATCCTGTGGTGTTGCGGCCAGCTCAAAAGAAAGCGAGTTGAAGAAAGGAGCTCAGGGGCACTGTAATTCACAAACCTGCAGAGTTATAAATGACAGCTATCGTCCAAAAATAGACTGAAGTAAGGCTGCCAAGAGGACTTGAAAGCGGGGCAGAATTGCAGGAAACCGATTTCAGGAGGTAGACTGGAATTGCATTGAAAGCATAGGAAAAGAGCCAGAACGTCCACAATGATGCACTTGGCCAAAAAGGGCATATGCGTTTTTTCCTGAATATATTCAGGAAAAAACGCATACGCCCTTTTTGGCCAACCAAGCAAACTTGCAAAGGAAATCTGCACTACAATGAAGTCTCACTTCCCCCCGGTCAAAAGGGCCATCTGAAAAAAGTGTAAAATCCAGAAAGGCAGGACAGGCCATGGAGAACTGGGAGCCTTGTTATGCTGATGGGCGGGATGTAAATTGCCAACAACCACTCGGGAGAAGTGTATGGTGTTTCCTGAAACATCTAAAAAACAAAGCAACAGAACCTAGGGCACTTCCACTTATGGTCCTATAGCTTAGGGAAATTAAAATCAAAAAGACACAGCCACCCCAAAGTTTGGAATGGCTCTGTTTACAAGAACCTCGTTTACAGTACAAGTTCAACATCGCAGAAAGTGAAAAATGGATAAAGAAGTTGTGGTATTTACTTACAAAGCAATATCACTCAGCAATGAAATCTGTGTCATCAGGCCCTTAGCAGCACAATGAGTGGATTCAGGTATGATGATTCTAACTGAAATAAGTCACACAGAAAAAGAAACATCATAAGATATCAGTAATACACGGAATGTAAACTTGGCTACGTAGGAACTGAATTACAGAACAGAACAGGGTCTCAAATTTAGAAAACCAACTTATTCTTGCTTAAGGGTAAAGGTGAGTTGGGGTGCTGCATAAAACCAGAGATTGAAATGAGCACAAATAAAGTTCCTTAAGCCAAATATGGAAGAGACAAGAGCTACTCCTTGCTCAACGAAATGGACTCAACACCCCATATTAAACGCCTAATAATGTGCCTGACTAGTAAGTATCTTAAAACCTATGGATTGCTATGACTCCAAAAGAGAATCAAGCATGTGTACAGGGGCATAAACGCAGCAGTGATAGGATTGGAGAGGTTCGGTGAGCAAATGAAGACCCTTTGAAGTCATATTGCATGGTACCCATTCCACGGGTTTCAACTACCCAGGTTTAAGGTATTCTTCCTTCAGCTAAAACATGCATGTGGAACCTAGAGTATGATCAACGATGTGATCGGGAGACGTGTTCAAATATGTCTCAGTTTTCCTCCCCTGGTACTCGGGTGCAACATTCCAGACGCTTTACTAACACTCTCCCCACTTGGAGAGTCAGTCCCTTTAACCTCCTGTTTGGCCCAGTTTGCAATTTCTGCGGAAGATGAACAGGAATAGCGAGAACCAATGAGAGGCTAGCTGGAGGTGTCTGGACGGGCAAATTTAACTCTCATTTCCCACGAGGAAGAGGAAATAACCAAAGGCTCAGCGTGCCGTCCCGGAACCAGATTAGGGCCTGAAGCCATCCTGCGGTGTTGCGGCCAGGTCACAAGAAAGCAAGTTGAAGAAAGGAGCTCAGGGGCACTGTAATTCACAAACCTGCAGAGTTATAAATGACAGCTATCATCCAAAAATAGACTGAAGTAAGGCTGCCAAGAGGACTTGAAAGCGGGGCAGAATTGCAGGAAACCGATTTCAGGAGGTAGACTGGAATTGCATTGAAAGCATAGGAAAAGAGGCAGAACGTCCACAATGATGCACTTGGCCAAAAAGGGCGTATGCGTTTTTTCCTGAATATATTCAGGAAAAAACGCATACGCCCTTTTTGGCCAACCAAGCAAACTTGCAAAGGAAATCTGCACTACAATGAAGTCTCACTTCCCCCCGGTCAAAAGGGCCATCTGAAAAAAGTGTAAAATCCAGAAAGGCAACAGGCCATTGAGAACTGGGAGCCTTGTTATGCTGATGGGCGGGATGTAAATTGCCAACAGACACTTGGGAGAACTGTATGGTGTTTCCTGAAACATCTAAAAAACAAAGCAACAGAGCCTAGGGCACTTCCACTTATGGTCCTATAGCTTAGGGAAATTAAATTCAAAAAGACACAGCCACCCCAAAGTTTGGAATGGCTCTGTTTACAAGAACCTCGTTTACAGTACAAGTTCAACATCGCAGAAAGTGAAAAATGGATAAAGAAGTTGTGGTATTCACTTACAAAGCAACATCACTCAGCAATGAAATCTATGTCATCAGGCCCTTAGCAGCACAATGAGTGGATTCAGGTATGATGATTCTAACTGAAATAAGTCACACAGAAAAAGAAACATCATAAGATATCAGTACTACACGGAATGGAAACTTGGCTACACAGGAACTGAATTACAGAACAGAACAGGGTCTCAAATTTAGAAAACCAACTTATGCTTGCTTAAGGGGAAAGGTGAGTTGGGGTGCTGCATAAAACCAGTGATTGAAATGAGCACAGATAAAGTTCCTTAAGCCAAATATGGAATAGACAAGAGCTACTCCTTGCTCAACGAAATGGACTCAACACCGCATATTAAACGCCTAAGAATGTACCTGACTTGTAAGTATCTTAAAACCTATGGATTGCTATGTCTCCGAAAGAGAATCAAGCATGTGTACAGGGGCATAAACGCAGCAGTGATAGGATTGGAGAGGTTCGGTGAGCAAATGAAGACCCTTTGAAGTCATATTGCATGGTACCCATTCCACGGGTTTCAACTACCCAGGTTTAAGGTATTCTTCCTTCAGCTAAAACATGCATGTGGAACCTAGAGTATGATCAACCATGTGATCGGGAGACGTGTTCAAATATGTCTCAGTTTTCCTCCCCTGGTACTCGGGTGCAACATTCCAGACGCTTTACTAACACTCTCCCCACTTGGAGAATCAGTCCCTTTAACCTCCTGTTTGGCCCACTTTGCAATTTCTGCGGAAGATGAACAGGAATAGTGAGAACCAATGAGAGGCTAGCTGGAGGTGTCTGGACGGGCAAATTTAACTCTCATTTCCCACCAGGAAGAGGAATTAACCAAAGGCTCAGCATGCCGGGCCGGAACCAGATTAGGGCCTGAAGCCATCCTGCGGTGTTGTGGCCAGGTCACAAGAAAGCGAGTTGAAGAAAGGAGCTCAGGGGCACTGTAATTCACAAACCTGCAGAGTTATAAATGACAGCTATCGTCCAAAAATAGACTGAAGTAAGGCTGCCAAGAGGACTTGAAAGCGGGGCAGAATTGCAGGAAACCGATTTCAGGAGGTAGACTGGAATTGCATTGAAAGCATAGGAAAAGAGGCAGAACGTCCACAATGATGCACTTGGCCAAAAAGGGCGTATGCGTTTTTTCCTGAATATATTCAGGAAAAAACGCATACGCCCTTTTTGGCCAACCAAGCAAGCTTGCAAAGGAAATCTGCACTACAATGAAGTCTCACTTCCCCCCGGTCAAAAGGGCCATCTGAAAAAAGTGTAAAATCCAGAAAGGCAGGACAGGCCATGGAGAACAGGGAGCCTTGTTATGCTGATGGGCGGGATGTAAATTGCCAACAACCACTCGGGAGAAGTGTATGGTGTTTCCTGAAACATCTAAAAAACAAAGCAACAGAACCTAGGGCACTTCCACTTATGGTCCTATAGCTTAGGGAAATTAAAATCAAAAAGACACAGCCACCCCAAAGTTTGGAACGGCTCTGTTTACAAGAACCTCGTTTACAGTACAAGTTCAACATCGCAGAAAGTGAAAAATGGATAAAGAAGTTGTGGTATTTACTTACAAAGCAATATCACTCAGCAATGAAATCTGTGTCATCAGGCCCTTAGCAGCACAATGAGTGGATTCAGGTATGATGATTCTAACTGAAGTAAGTCACACAGAAAAAGAAACATCATAAGATATCAGTAATACACGGAATGTAAACTTGGCTACACAGGAACTGAATTACAGAACAGAACAGGGTCTCAAATTTAGAAAACCAACTTATGCTTGCTTAAGGGGAAAGGTGAGTTGGGGTGCTGCATAAAACCAGAGATTGAAATGAGCACAGATAAAGTTCCTTAAGTCAAATATGGAATAGACAAGAGCTACTCCTTGCTCAACGAAATGGACTCAACACCGCATATTAAACGCCTAAGAATGTACCTGACTAGTAAGTATCGTAAAACCTATGGATTGCTATGTCTCCGAAAGAGAATCAAGCATGTGTACAGGGGCATAAACGCAGCAGTGATAGGATTGGAGAGGTTCGGTGAGCAAATGAAGACCCTTTGAAGTCATATTGCATGGTACCCATTCCACGGGTTTCAACTACCCAGGTTTAAGGTATTCTTCCTTCAGCTAAAACATGCATGTGGAACCTAGAGTATGATCAACCATGTGATCGGGAGACGTGTTCAAATATGTTTCAGTTTTCCTCCCCTGGTACTCGGGTGCAACATTCCAGACGCTTTACTAACACTCTCCCCACTTGGAGAGTCAGTCCCTTTAACCTCCTGTTTGGCCCAGTTTGCAATTTCTGCGGAAGATGAACAGGAATAGCGAGAACCAATGAGAGGCTAGCTGGAGGTGTCTGGACGGGCAAATTTAACTCTCATTTTCCACCAGGAAGAGGAATTAACCAAAGGCTCAGCATGCCGTGCCGGAACCAGATTAGGGCCTGAAGCCATCCTGCGGTGTTGCGGCCAGGTCACAAGAAAGCGAGTTGAAGAAAGGAGCTCAGGGGCACTGTAATTCACAAACCTGCAGAGTTATAAATGACAGCTATCGTCCAAAAATAGACTGAAGTAAGGCTGCCAAGAGGACTTGAAAGCGGGGCAGAATTGCAGGAAACCGATTTCAGGAGGTAGACTGGAATTGCATTGAAAGCATAGGAAAAGAGCCAGAACGTCCACAATGATGCACTTGGCCAAAAAGGGCGTATGCGTTTTTTCCTGAATATATTCAGGAAAAAACGCATACGCCCTTTTTGGCCAACCAAGCAAGCTTGCAAAGGAAATCTGCACTACAATGAAGTCTCACTTCCCCCCGGTCAAAAGGGCCATCTGAAAAAAGTGTAAAATCCAGAAAGGCAGGACAGGCCATGGAGAACTGGGAGCCTTGTTATGCTGATGGGCGGGATGTAAATTGCCAAGAGACACTCAGGAGAAGTGTATGGTGTTTCCTGAAACATCTAAAAAACAAAGCAACAGAGCCTAGGGCACTTCCACTTATGGTCCTATAGCTTAGGGAAATTAAAATCAAAAAGACACAGCCACCCCAAAGTTTGGAACGGCTCTGTTTACAAGAACCTCGTTTACAGTACAAGTTCAACATCGCAGAAAGTGAAAAATGGATAAAGAAGTTGTGGTATTCACTTACAAAGCAACATCACTCAGCAATGAAATCTATGTCATCAGGCCCTTAGCAGCACAATGAGTGGATTCAGGTATGATGATTCTAACTGAAATAAGTCACACAGAAAAAGAAACATCATAAGATATCACTAATACACGGAATGTAAACTTGGCTACACAGGAACTGCATTCCAAAACAGAACAGGGTCTCAAATTTAGAAAACCAACTTATGCTTGCTTAAGGGGAAAGGTGAGTTGGGGTGCTGCATAAAACCAGAGATTGAAATGAGCACAGATAAAGTTCCTTAAGCCAAATATGGAAGAGACAAGAGCTACTCCTTGCTCAACGAAATGGACTCAACACCGCATATTAAACGCCTAACAATGTACCTGACTAGTAAGTATCTTAAAACCTATGGATTGCTATGTCTCCAAAAGAGAATCAAGCATGTGTTCAGGGGTATAAACGCAGCAGTGATAGGATTGGAGAGGTTCGGTGAGCAAATGAAGACCCTTTGAAGTCATATTGCATGGTACCAATTACACGGGTCTTAACTCTCCAGGTTTAAGGTATTCTTCCTTCAGCTAAAACATGCATGTGGAACCCAAGTATGATCAACCATGTGAACGGGAGACGTGTTCAAATATGTCTCAGTTTTCCTCCCCTGGTACTCGGGTGCAACATTCCAGACGCTTTACTAACACTCTCCCCACTTGGAGAGTCAGCGCCTTTAACCTCCTGTTTGGCCCAGTTTGCAATTTCTGCGGAAGATGAACAGGAATAGCGAGAACCAATGAGAGACTAGCTGGAGGTGTCTGGACGGGCAAATTTAACTCTCATTTCCCACCAGGAAGAGGAAATAACCAAAGGCTCAGCGTGCCGTGCCGGAACCAGATTAGGGCCTGAAGCCATCCTGCGGTGTTGCGGCCAGGTCACAAGAAAGCGAGTTGAAGAAAGGAGCTCAGGGGCACTGTAATTCACAAACCTGCAGAGTTATAAATGACAGCTATCGTCAAAAATAGACTGAAGTAAGGCTGCCAAGAGGACTTGAAAGCGGGGCAGAATTGCAGGAAACCGATTTCAGGAGGTAGACTGGAATTGCATTGAAAGCATAGGAAAAGAGGCAGAACGTCCACAATGATGCACTTGGCCAAAAAGGGCGTATGCGTTTTTTCCTGAATATATTCAGGAAAAAACGCATACGCCCTTTTTGGCCAACCAAGCAAGCTTGCAAAGGAAATCTGCACTACAATGAAGTCTCACTTCCCCCCGGTCAAAAGGGCCATCTGAAAAAAGTGTAAAATCCAGAAACGCAGGACAGGCCATGGAGAACTGGGAGCCTTGTTATGCTGATGGGCGGGATGTAAATTGCCAACAACCACTCGGGAGAAGTGTATGGTGTTTCCTGAAACATCTAAAAAACAAAGCAACAGAGCCTAGGGCACTTCCACTTATGGTCCTATAGCTTAGGGAAATTAAAATCAAAAAGACACAGCCACCCCAAAGTTTGGGACGCCTCTGTTTACAAGAACCTCGTTTGCAGTACAAGTTCAACATCGCAGAAAGTGAAAAATGGATAAAGAAGTTGTGGTATTTACTTACAAAGCAATATCACTCAGCAATGAAATCTATGTCATCAGGCCCTTAGCAGCACAATGAGTGGATTCAGGTATGGTGATTCTAACTGAAATAAGTCACACAGAAAAAGAAACATCATAAGATATCAGTAATACACGGAATGTAAACTTGGCTACACAGGAACTGAATTACAGAACAGAACAGGGTCTCAAATTTAGAAAACCAACTTATGCTTGCTTAAGGGGAAAGGTGAGTTGGGGTGCTGCATAAAACCAGAGATTGAAATGAGCACAGATAAAGTTCCTTAAGTCAAATATGGAATAGACAAGAGCTACTCCTTGCTCAACGAAATGGACTCAACACCGCATATTAAACGCCTAATAATGTACCTGACTAGTAAGTATCTTAAAACCTATGGATTGCTATGTCTCCGAAAGAGAATCAAGCATGTGTACAGGGGCATAAACGCAGCAGTGATAGGATTGGAGAGGTTCGGTGAGCAAATGAAGACCCTTTGAAGTCATATTGCATGGTACCCATTACACGGGTCTCAACTCTCCAGCTTTAAGGTATTCTTCCTTCAGCTAAAACATGCATGTGGAACCCAAGTATGATCAACCATGTGAACGGGAGACGTGTTCAAATATGTCTCAGTTTTCCTCGCCTGGTACTCGGGTGCAACATTCCAGACGCTTTACTAACACTCTCCCCACTTGGAGAGTCAGCGCCTTTAACCTCCTGTTTGGCCCAGTTTGCAATTTCTGCGGAAGATGAACAGGAATAGCGAGAACCAATGAGAGGCTAGCTGGAGGTGTCTGGACGGGCAAATTTAACTCTCATTTCCCACCAGAAAGAGGAAATAACCAAAGGCTCAGCGTGCCGTACCGGAACCAGATTAGGGCCTGAAGCCATCCTGCGGTGTTGCGGCCAGCTCAAATGAAAGCGAGTTGAAGAAAGGAGCTCAGGGGCACTGTAATTCACAAACCTGCAGAGTTATAAATGACAGCTATCGTCCAAAAATAGACTGAAGTAAGGCTGCCAAGAGGACTTGAAAGCGAGGCAGAATTGCAGGAAACCGATTTCAGGAGGTAGACTGGAATTGCATTGAAAGCATAGGAAAAGAGGCAGAACGTCCACAATGATGCACTTGGCCAAAAAGGGCGTATGCGTTTTTTCCTGAATATATTCAGGAAAAAACGCATACGCCCTTTTTGGCCAACCAAGCAAGCTTGCAAAGGAAATCTGCACTACAATGAAGTCTCACTTCCCCCCGGTCAAAAGGGCCATCTGAAAAAAGTGTAAAATCCAGAAAGGCAGGACAGGCCATGGAGAACTGGGAGCCTTGTTATGCTGATGGGCGGGATGTAAATTGCCAACAACCACTCGGGAGAAGTGTATGGTGTTTCCTGAAACATCTAAAAAACAAAGCAACAGAACCTGGGGCACTTCCACTTATGGTCCTATAGCTTAGGGAAATTAAAATCAAAAAGACACAGCCACCCCAAAGTTTGGAACGGCTCTGTTTACAAGAACCTCGTTTACAGTACAAGTTCAACATCGCAGAAAGTGAAAAATGGATAAAGAAGTTGTGGTATTTACTTACAAAGCAATATCACTCAGCAATGAAATCTGTGTCATCAGGCCCTTAGCAGCACAATGAGTGGATTCAGGTATGATGATTCTAACTGAAGTAAGTCACACAGAAAAAGAAACATCATAAGATATCAGTAATACACGGAATGTAAACTTGGCTACACAGGAACTGAATTACAGAACAGAACAGGGTCTCAAATTTAGAAAACCAACTTATGCTTGCTTAAGGGGAAAGGTGAGTTGGGGTGCTGCATAAAACCAGAGATTGAAATGAGCACAGATAAAGTTCCTTAAGTCAAATATGGAATAGACAAGAGCTACTCCTTGCTCAACGAAATGGACTCAACATCGCATATTAAACGCCTAAGAATGTACCTGACTAGTAAGTATCTTAAAACATATGGATTGCTGTGTCTCCGAAAGAGAATCAAGCATGTGTACAGGGGCATAAATGCAGCAGTGATAGGATTGGAGAGGTTCGGTGAGCAAATGAAGACCCTTTGAAGTCATATTGCATGGTACCCATTACACGGGTCTCAACTCTCCAGGTTTAAGGTATTCTTCCTTCAGCTAAAACATGCATGTGGAACCCAAGTATGATCAAGCATGTGAACGGGAGACGTGTTCAAATATGTCTCAGTTTTCCTCCCCTGGTACTCGGGTGCAACATTCCAGACGCTTTACTAACACTCTCCCCACTTGGAGAGTCAGCGCCTTTAACCTCCTGTTTGGCCCAGTTTGCAATTTCTGCGGAAGATGAACAGGAATAGCGAGAACCAATGAGAGACTAGCTGGAGGTGTCTGGACGGGCAAATTTAACTCTCATTTCCCACCAGGAAGAGGAAATAACCAAAGGCTCAGCGTGCCGTGCCGGAACCAGATTAGGGCCTGAAGCCATCCTGCGGTGTTGCGGCCAGGTCACAAGAAAGCGAGTTGAAGAAAGGAGCTCAGGGGCACTGTAATTCACAAACCTGCAGAGTTATAAATGACAGCTATCGTCAAAAATAGACTGAAGTAAGGCTGCCAAGAGGACTTGAAAGCGGGGCAGAATTGCAGGAAACCGATTTCAGGAGGTAGACTGGAATTGCATTGAAAGCATAGGAAAAGAGGCAGAACGTCCACAATGATGCACTTGGCCAAAAAGGGCGTATGCGTATTTTCCTGAATATATTCAGGAAAAAATGCATACGCCCTTTTTGGCCAACCAAGCAAGCTTGCAAAGGAAATCTGCACTACAATGAAGTCTCACTTCCCCCCGGTCAAAAGGGCCATCTGAAAAAAGTGTAAAATCCAGAAAGGCAGGACAGGCCATGGAGAACTGGGAGCCTTGTTATGCTGATGGGCGGGATTTAAATTGCCAACAACCACTCGGGAGAAGTGTATGGTGTTTCCTGAAACATCTAAAAAACAAAGCAACAGAGCCTAGGGCACTTCCACTTATGGTCCTATAGCTTAGGGAAATTAAAATCAAAAAGACACAGCCACCCCAAAGTTTGGGACGCCTCCGTTTACAATAACCTCGTTTACCGTACAAGTTCAATATCACAGAAAGTGAAAAATGGATAAAGAACTTGAGGTACTTACGTACAATGCAGTATCACTCAGCAATGAAATCTATGTCATCAGGCCCGTAGCAGCATAATGAGTGGATTCAGGTACGATGATTCTAACTGCAATAAGTCACACAGAAAAAGAAACATCATAAGATATCACTAATACACGGAATGTAAACTTGGCTACAGAGGAACTGCATTCCAAAACAGAACAGGGTCTCAAATTTAGAAAACCAACTTATGCTTGCTTAAGGGGAAAGGTGAGTTGGGGTGCTGCATAAAACCAGAGATTGAAATGAGCACAGATAAAGTTCCTTAAGTCAAATATGGAATAGACAAGAGCTACTCCTTGCTCAACGAAATGGATTCAACACCGCATATTAAACGCCTAAGAATGTACCTCACTAGTAAGTATCTTAAAACCTATGGATTGCTATGTCTCCGAAAGAGAATCAAGCATGTGTACAGGGGCATAAACGCAGCAGTGATAGGATTGGAGAGGTTCGGTGAGCAAATGAAGACCCTTTGAAGTCATATTGCATGGTACCCATTCCACGAGTTTCAACTACCCAGGTTTTAGGTATTCTTCCTTCAGCTAAAACATGCATGTGGAACCTAGAGTATGATCAAGCATGTGATCGGGAGACGTGTTCAAATATGTCTCAGTTTTCCTCCCCTGGTACTCGGGTGCAACATTCCAGACGCTTTACTAACACTCTCCCGACTTGGACAGTCAGTCCCTTTAACCTCCTATTTGGCCCAGTTTGCAATTTCTGCGGAAGATGAACAGGAATAGCGAGAACCAATGAGAGGCTACCTGGAGGTGTCTGGACGGGCAAATTTAACTCTCATTTCCCACCAGGAAGAGGAATTAACCAAAGGCTCTGCATGCCGGGCCGGAACCAGATTAGGGCCTGAAGCCATCCTGCGGTGTTGCGGCCAGGTCACAAGAAAGCGAGTTGAAGAAAGGAGCTCAGGGGCACTGTAATTCACAAACCTGCAGAGTTATAAATGACAGCTATCGTCCAAAAATAGACTGAAGTAAGGCTGCCAAGAGGACTTGAAAGCGGGGCAGAATTGCAGGAAACCGACTTCAGGAGGTAGACTGGAATTGCATTGAAAGCATAGGAAAAGAGGCAGAACGTCCACAATGATGCACTTGGCCAAAAAGGGCGTATGCGTTTTTTCCTGAATATATTCAGGAAAAAACGCATACGCACTTTTTGGCCAACCAAGCAAGCTTGCAAAGGAAATCTGCACTACAATGAAGTCTCACTTCCCCCTGGTCAAAAGGGCCATCTGAAAAAAGTGTAAAATCCAGAAAGGCAGTACAGGCCATTGAGAACTGGAAGCCTTGTTATGCTGATGGGCGGGATGTAAATTGCCAACAGACACTTGGGAGAAGTGTATGGTGTTTCCTGAAACATCTAAAAAACAAACAACAGAGCCTAGGGCACTTCCACTTATGGTCCTATAGCTTACGGAAATTAAAATGAAAAAGACACAGCCACCCCAAAGTTTGGGACACCTCCGTTTAAAAGAACCTCGTTTACCGTACAAGTTCAATATCACAGAAAGTGAAAAATGGATAAAGAACTTGTGGTACTTACGTACAATGCAGTATCACTCAGCAATGAAATCTATGTCATGAGGCCCGTAGCAGCATAATGAGTGGATTCAGGTTCGATGATTCTAACTGAAATAAGTCACACAGAAAAAGAAACATCATAAGATATCACTAATACACGGAATGTAAACTTGGCTACACAGGAACTGCATTCCAAAACAGAACAGGGTCTCAAATTTAGAAAACCAACTTATGCTTGCTTAAGGGGAAAGGTGAGTTGGGGTGCTGCATAAAACCAGAGATTGAAATGAGCACAGATAAAGTTCCTTAAGCCAAATATGGAAGAGACAAGAGCTACTCCTTGCTCAACGAAATGGACTCAACACCGCATATTAAACGCCTAACAATGTACCTGACTAGTAAGTATCTTAAAACCTATGGATTGCTATGTCTCCAAAACAGAATCAAGCATGTGTTCAGGGGTATAAACGCAGCAGTGATAGGATTGGAGAGGTTCGGTGAGCAAATGAAGACCCTTTGAAGTCATATTGCATGGTACCCATTCCACGGGTCTTAACTCTCCAGGTTTAAGGTATTCTTCCTTCAGCTAAAACATGCATGTGGAACCCAAGTATGATCAACCATGTGAACGGGAGACGTGTTCAAATATGTCTCAGTTTTCCTCCCCTGGTACTCGGGTGCAACATTCCAGACGCTTTACTAACACTCTCCCCACTTGGAGAGTCAGCGCCTTTAACCTCCTGTTTGGCCCAGTTTGCAATTTCTGCGGAAGATGAACAGGAATAGCGAGAACCAATGAGAGACTAGCTGGAGGTGTCTGGACGGGCAAATTTAACTCTCATTTCCCACCAGGAAGAGGAAATAACCAAAGGCTCAGCGTGCCGTGCCGGAACCAGATTAGGGCCTGAAGCCATCCTGCGGTGTTGCGGCCAGGTCACAAGAAAGCGAGTTGAAGAAAGGAGCTCAGGGGCACTGTAATTCACAAACCTGCAGAGTTATAAATGACAGCTATCGTCAAAAATAGACTGAAGTAAGGCTGCCAAGAGGACTTGAAAGCGGGGCAGAATTGCAGGAAACCGATTTCAGGAGGTAGACTGGAATTGCATTGAAAGCATAGGAAAAGAGGCAGAACGTCCACAATGATGCACTTGGCCAAAAAGGGCGTATGCGTATTTTCCTGAATATATTCAGGAAAAAATGCATACGCCCTTTTTGGCCAACCAAGCAAGCTTGCAAAGGAAATCTGCACTACAATGAAGTCTCACTTCCCCCCGGTCAAAAGGGCCATCTGAAAAAAGTGTAAAATCCAGAAAGGCAGGACAGGCCATGGAGAACTGGGAGCCTTGTTATGCTGATGGGCGGGATTTAAATTGCCAACAACCACTCGGGAGAAGTGTATGGTGTTTCCTGAAACATCTAAAAAACAAAGCAACAGAGCCTAGGGCACTTCCACTTATGGTCCTATAGCTTAGGGAAATTAAAATCAAAAAGACACAGCCACCCCAAAGTTTGGGACGCCTCCGTTTACAATAACCTCGTTTACCGTACAAGTTCAATATCACAGAAAGTGAAAAATGGATAAAGAACTTGAGGTACTTACGTACAATGCAGTATCACTCAGCAATGAAATCTATGTCATCAGGCCCGTAGCAGCATAATGAGTGGATTCAGGTACGATGATTCTAACTGCAATAAGTCACACAGAAAAAGAAACATCATAAGATATCACTAATACACGGAATGTAAACTTGGCTACAGAGGAACTGCATTCCAAAACAGAACAGGGTCTCAAATTTAGAAAACCAACTTATGCTTGCTTAAGGGGAAAGGTGAGTTGGGGTGCTGCATAAAACCAGAGATTGAAATGAGCACAGATAAAGTTCCTTAAGTCAAATATGGAATAGACAAGAGCTACTCCTTGCTCAACGAAATGGATTCAACACCGCATATTAAACGCCTAAGAATGTACCTCACTAGTAAGTATCTTAAAACCTATGGATTGCTATGTCTCCGAAAGAGAATCAAGCATGTGTACAGGGGCATAAACGCAGCAGTGATAGGATTGCAGAGGTTCGGTGAGCAAATGAAGACCCTTTGAAGTCATATTGCATGGTACCCATTCCACGAGTTTCAACTACCCAGGTTTTAGGTATTCTTCCTTCAGCTAAAACATGCATGTGGAACCTAGAGTATGATCAACCATGTGATCGGGAGACGTGTTCAAATATGTCTCAGTTTTCCTCCCCTGGTACTCGGGTGCAACATTCCAGATGCTTTACTAACACTCTCCCCACTTGGAGAGTCAGTCCCTTTAACCTCCTGTTTTGCCCAGTTTGCAATTTCTGCGGAAGATGAACAGGAATAGCGAGAACCAATGAGAGGCTAGCTGGAGGTGTCTGGACGGGCAAATTTAACTCTCATTTCCCACCAGGAAGAGGAATTAACCAAAGGCTCAGCATGCCGGGCCGGAACCAGATTAGGGCCTGAAGCCATCCTGTGGTGTTGCGGCCAGGTCACAAGAAAGCGAGTTGAAGAAAGGAGCTCAGGGGCACTGTAATTCACAAACCTGCAGAGTTATAAATGACAGCTATCGTCCAAAAATAGACTGAAGTAAGGCTGCCAAGAGGACTTGAAAGCGGGGCAGAATTGCAGGAAACCGATTTCAGGAGGTAGACTGGAATTGCATTGAAAGCATAGGAAAAGAGGCAGAACGTCCACAATGATGCACTTGGCCAAAAAGGGCGTATGCGTTTTTTCCTGAATATATTCAGGAAAAAACGCATACGCCCTTTTTGGCCAACCAAGCAAGCTTGCAAAGGAAATCTGCACTACAATGAAGTCTCACTTCCCCCCGGTCAAAAGGGCCATCTGAAAAAAGTGTAAAATCCAGAAAGGCAGGACATGCCATGGAGAACTGGGAGCCTTGTTATGCTGATGGGCGGGATGTAAATTGCCAACAACCACTCGGGAGAAGTGTATGGTGTTTCCTGAAACATCTAAAAAACAAAGCAACAGAGCCTAGGGCACTTCCACTTATGGTCCTATAGCTTAGGGAAATTAAAATCAAAAAGACACAGCCACCCCAAAGTTTGGAACGGCTCTGTTTACAAGAACCTCGTTTACAGTACAAGTTCAACATCGCAGAAAGTGAAAAATGGATAAAGAAGTTGTGGTATTCACTTACAAAGCAATATCTCTCAGCAATGAAATCTATGTGATCAGGCCCTTAGCAGCACAATGAGTGGATTCAGGTATGATGATTCTAACTGAAATAAGTCACACAGAAAAAGAAACATCATAAGATATCAGTAATACACGGAATGGAAACTTGGCTACACAGGAACTGAATTACAGAACAGAACAGGCTCTCAAATTTAGAAAACCAACTTATGCTTGCTTAAGGTTAAAGGTGAGTTGGGGTGCTGCATAAAACCAGAGATTGAAATGAGCACAGATAAAGTTCCTTAAGTCAAATATGGAATAGACAAGAGCTACTCCTTGCTCAACGAAATGGATTCAACACCGCATATTAAACGCCTAAGAATGTACCTGACTAGTAAGTATCTTAAAACCTATGGATTGCTATGTCTCCGAAAGACAATCAAGCATGTGTACAGGGACATAAACGCAGCAGTGATAGGATTGGAGAGGTTCGGTGAGCAAATGAAGACCCTTTGAAGTCATATTGCATGGTACCCATTCCAAGGGTCTCAACTCTCCAGGTTTAAGGTATTCTTCCTTCAGCTAAAACATGCATGTGGAACCCAAGTATGATCAACCATGTGAACGGGAGACGTGTTCAAATATGTCTCAGTTTTCCTCCCCTGGTACTCGAGTGCAACATTCCAGACGCTTTACTAACACTCTCCCCACTTGGAGAGTCAGTCCCTTTAACCTCCTGTTTGGCCCAGTTTGCAATTTCTGCGGAAGATGAACAGGAATAGCGAGAACCAATGAGAGGCTAGCTGGAGGTGTCTGGACGGGCAAATTTAACTCTCATTTCCCACCAGGAAGAGGAATTAACCAAAGGCTCAGCATGCCGGGCCGGAACCAGATTAGGGCCTGAAGCCATCCTGCGGTGTTGCGGCCAGGTCACAAGAAAGCGAGTTGAAGAAAGGAGCTCAGGGGCACTGTAATTCACAAACCTGCAGAGTTATAAATGACAGCTATCGTCCAAAAATAGACTGAAGTAAGGCTGCCAAGAGGACTTGAAAGCGGGGCAGAATTGCAGGAAACCGATTTCAGGAGGTAGACTGGAATTGCATTGAAAGCATAGGAAAAGAGGCAGAACGTCCACAATGATGCACTTGGCCAAAAAGGGCGTATGCGTTTTTTCCTGAATATATTCAGGAAAAAACGCATACGCACTTTTTGGCCAACCAAGCAAGCTTGCAAAGGAAATCTGCACTACAATGAAGTCTCACTTCCCCCCGGTCAAAAGGGCCATCTGAAAAAAGTGTAAAATCCAGAAAGGCAGGACAGGCCATGGAGAACTGGGAGCCTTGTTATGCTGATGGGCGGGATGTAAATTGCCAACAACCACTCGGGAGAAGTGTATGGTGTTTCCTGAAACATCTAAAAAACAAAGCAACAGAGCCTAGGGCACTTCCACTTATGGTCCTATAGCTTAGGGAAATTAAAATCAAAAAGACACAGCCACCCCAAAGTTTGGAATGGCTCTGTTTACAAGAACCTCGTTTACAGTACAAGTTCAACATCGCACAAAGTGAAAAATGGATAAAGAAGTTGTGGAATTCACTTACAAAGCAATATCTCTCAGCAATGAAATCTATGTCATCAGGCCCTTAGCAGCACAATGAGTGGATTCAGGTATGAAGATTCTAAATGAAATAAGTCACACAGAAAAAGAAACATCATAAGATATCAGTAATACATGGAATGGAAACTTGGCTACACAGGAACTGAATTACAGAACAGAACAGGGTCTCAAATTTAGAAAACCAACTTATGCTTGCTGAAGGGTAAAGGTGAGTTGGGGTGCTGCATAAAACCAGAGATTGAAATGAGCACAGATAAAGTTCCTTAAGTCAAATATGGAATAGACAAGAGCTACTCCTTGCTCAACGAAATGGATTCAACACCGCATATTAAACGCCTAAGAATGTACCTGACTAGTAAGTATCTTAAAACCTATGGATTGCTATGTCTCCGAAAGAGAATCAAGCATGTGTACAGGGGCATAAACGCAGCAGTGATAGGATTGGAGAGGTTCGGTGAGCAAATGAAGACCCTTTGAAGTCATATTGCATGGTACCCATTCCACGGGTCTCAACTCTCCAGGTTTAAGGTATTCTTCCTTCAGCTAAAACATGCATGTGGAACCCAAGTATGATCAACCATGTGAACGGGAGACGTGTTCAAATATGTCTCAGTTTTCCTCCCCTGGTACTCGGGTGCAACATTCCAGATGCTTTACTAACACTCTCCCCACTTGGAGAGTCAGTCCCTTTAACCTCCTGTTTGGCCCAGTTTGCAATTTCTGCGGAAGATGAACAGGAATAGCGAGAACCAATGAGAGGCTAGCTGGAGGTGTCTGGACGGGCAAATTTAACTCTCATTTCCCACCAGGAAGAGGAATTAACCAAAGGCTCAGCATGCCGGGCCGGAACCAGATTAGGGCCTGAAGCCATCCTGCGGTGTTGCGGCCAGGTCACAAGAAAGCGAGTTGAAGAAAGGAGCTCAGGGGCACTGTAATTCACAAACCTGCAGAGTTATAAATGACAGCTATCGTCCAAAAATAGACTGAAGTAAGGCTGCCAAGAGGACTTGAAAGCGGGGCAGAATTGCAGGAAACCGATTTCAGGAGGTAGACTGGAATTGCATTGAAAGCATAGGAAAAGAGGCAGAACGTCCACAATGATGCACTTGGCCAAAAAGGGCGTATGCGTTTTTTCCTGAATATATTCAGGAAAAAACGCATACGCACTTTTTGGCCAACCAAGCAAGCTTGCAAAGGAAATCTGCACTACAATGAAGTCTCACTTCCCCCCGGTCAAAAGGGCCATCTGAAAAAAGTGTAAAATCCAGAAAGGCAGGACAGGCCATGGAGAACTGGGAGCCTTGTTATGCTGATGGGCGGGATGTAAATTGCCAACAACCACTCGGGAGAAGTGTATGGTGTTTCCTGAAACATCTAAAAAACAAAACAACAGAGCCTAGGGCACTTCCACTTATGGTCCTATAGCTTAGGGAAATTAAAATCAAAAAGACACAGCCACCCCAAAGTTTGGAATGGCTCTGTTTACAAGAACCTCGTTTACAGTACAAGTTCAACATCGCACAAAGTGAAAAATGGATAAAGAAGTTGTGGTATTCACTTACAAAGCAATATCTCTCAGCAATGAAATCTATGTCATCAGGCCCTTAGCAGCACAATGAGTGGATTCAGGTATGATGATTCTAACTGAAATAAGTCACACAGAAAAAGAAACATCATAAGATATCAGTAATACACGGAATGGAAACTTGGCTACACAGGAACTGAATTACAGAACAGAACAGGGTCTCAAATTTAGAAAAACAACTTATGCTTGCTTAAGGGTAAAGGTGAGTTGGGGTGCTGCATAAAACCAGAGATTGAAATGAGCACAGATAAAGTTCCTTAAGCCAAATATGGAATAGACAAGAGCTACTCCTTGCTCAACGAAATGGACTCAACACCGCATATTAAACGCCTAAGAATGTACCTGACTTGTAAGTATCTTAAAACCTATGGATTGCTATGACTCCAAAAGAGAATCAAGCATGTGAACAGGGGCATAAACGCAGCAGTGATAGGATTGGAGAGGTTCGGTGAGCAAATGAAGACCCTTTGAAGTCATATTGCATGGTACCCATTCCACGGGTTTCAACTACCCAGGTTTAAGGTATTCTTCCTTCAGCTAAAACATGCATGTGTAACCTAGAGTATGATCAACCATGTGATTGGGAGACGTGTTCAAATATGTCTCAGTTTTCGTACCCTGGTACACGGGTGCAACATTCCAGACGCTTTACTAACACTCTCCCGACTTGGAGAGTCAGTCCCTTTAACCTCCTGTTTGGCCCAGTTTGCAATTTCTGCGGAAGATGAACAGGAATAGCGAGAACCAATGAGAGACTAGCTGGAGGTGTCTGGACGGGCAAATTTAACTCTCATTTCCCACCAGGAAGAGGAATTAACCAAAGGCTCAGCATGCCGGGCCGTAACCAGATTAGGGCCTGAAGCCATCCTGCGGTGTTGCGGCCAGGTCACAAGAAAGCGAGTTGAAGAAAGGAGCTCAGGGGCACTGTAATTCACAAACCTGCAGAGTTATAAATGACAGCTATCGTCCAAAAATAGACTGAAGTAAGGCTGCCAAGAGGACTTGAAAGCGGGGCAGAATTGCAGGAAACCGATTTCAGGAGGTAGACTGGAATTGCATTGAAAGCATAGGAAAAGAGGCAGAACGTCCACAATGATGCACTTGGCCAAAAAGGGCGTATGCGTTTTTTCCTGAATATATTCAGGAAAACACGCATACGCCCTTTTTGGCCAACCAAGCAAGCTTGCAAAGGAAATCTGCACTACAATGAAGTCTCACTTCCCCCCGGTCAAAAGGGCCATCTGTAAAAAGTGTAAAATCCAGAAAGGCAACAGGCCATGGAGAACTGGGGGCCTTGTTATGCTGATGGGCGGGATGTAAATTGCCAACAGACACTCGGGAGAAGTGTATGGTGTTCCCTGAAACATCTAAAAAACAAAGCAACAGAGCCTAGGGCACTTCCACTTATGGTCCTATAGCTTAGGGAAATTAAAATCAAAAAGACACAGCCACCTCAAAGTTTGGGACGCCTCTGTTTACAAGAACCTCGTTTACCGTACAAGTTCAATATCACAGAAAGTGAAAAATGGATAAAGAACTTGTGGTACTTATGTACAATGCAGTATCACTCAGCAATGAAATCTATGTCATCAGGCCCGTATCAGCATAATGAGTGGATTCAGGTACGATGATTCTAACTGAAATAAGTCACACAGAAAAAGAAACATCATAAGATATCAGTAATACACGGAATGTAAACTTGGCTACACAGGAACTGAATTCCAAAACAGAACAGGTTCTCAAATTTAGAAAACCAACTTATGCTTGCTTAAGGGGAAAAGTGAGTTGGGTTGCTGCATAAAACCAGAGATTGAAATGAGCACAGATAAAGTTCCTTAAGCCAAATATGGAATAGACAAGAGCTACTCCTTGCTTAACGAAATGGACTCAACACCGCATATTAAACGCCTAAGAATGTACCTGACTAGTAATTATCTTAAAACCTATGGATTGCTATGTCTCTGAAAGAGAATCAAGCATGTGTACAGGGGCATAAACGCAGCAGTGATAGGATTGGAGAGGTTCGGTGAGCAAATGAAGACCCTTTGAAGTCATATTGCATGGTACCCTTTCCACGGGTTTCAACTACCCAGGTTTAAGGTATTCTTCCTTCAGCTAAAACATGCATGTGGAAACTAGAGTATGATCAACCATGTGATTGGGAGACGTGTTCAAATATGTCTCAGTTTTCGTACCCTGGTACTCGGGTGCAACATTCCAGACGCTTTACTAACACTCTCCCGACTTGGAGAGTCAGCGCCTTTAACCTCCTGTTTGGCCCAGTTTGCAGTTTCTGCGGAAGATGAACAGGAATAGCGAGAACCAATGAGAGACTAGCTGGAGGTGTCTGGACGGGCAAATTTAACTCTCATTTCCCACCAGAAAGAGGAAATAACCAAATGCTCAGTGTGCCGTGCCGGAACCAGATTAGGGCCTGAAGCCATCCTGCGGTGTTGCGGCCAGCTCAAAAGAAAGCGAATTGAAGAAAGGAGCTCAGGCGCACTGTAATTCACAAACCTGCAGAGTTATAAATGACAGCTATCGTCCAAAAATATACTGAAGTAAGGCTGCCAAGAGGACTTGAAAGCAGGGCAGAATTGCAGGAAACCGATTTCAGGAGGTAGACTGGAATTGCATTGAAAGCATAGGAAAAGAGGCAGAACGTCCACAATGATGCACTTGGCCAAAAAGGGCGTATGCGTTTTTTCCTGAATATATTCAGGAAAAAACGCATACGCCCTTTTTGGCCAACCAAGCAAGCTTGCAAAGGAAATCTGCACTACAATGAAGTCTCACTTCCCCCCGGTCAAAAGGGCCATCTGAAAAAAGTGTAAAATCCAGAAAGGCAGGACAGGCCATGGAGAACTGGGAGCCTTGTTATGCTGATGGGCGGTATGTAAATTGCCAACAGACACTTGGGAGAAGTGTATGGTGTTTCCTGAAACATCTAAAAAACAAAGGAACAGAGCCTAGGGCACTGCCACTTATGGTCCTATAGCTTAGGGAAATTAAAATCAAAAAGACACAGCCACCCCAAAGTTTGGGACGCCTCTGTTTACAAGAACCTCGTTTACAGTACAAGTTCAACATCGCAGAAAGTGAAAAATGGATAAAGAAGTTGTGGTATTAACTTACAAAGCAATATCACTCAGCAATGAAATCTATGTCATCAGGCCCTTAGCAGCACAATGAGTGGATTCAGGTATGATGATTCTAACTGAAATAAGTCACACAGAAAAAGAAACATCATAAGATATCAGTAATACACGGAATGGAAACTTGGCTACACAGGAACTGAATTACAGAACAGAACAGGGTCTCAAATTTAGAAAACCAACTTATGCTTGCTTAAGGGGAAAGGTGAGTTGGGGTGCTGCATAAAACCAGAGATTGAAATGAGCACAGATAAAGTTCCTTAAGCCAAATATGGAATAGACAAGAGCTACTCCTTGCTCAACGAAATGGACTCAACACCGCATATTAAACGCCTAAGAATGTACCTGACTAGTAAGTATCTTAAAACCTATAGACTGCTATGTCTCCGAAAGAGAATCAAGCATGTGTACAGGGGCATAAACGCAGCAGTGATAGGATTGGAGAGGTTCGGTGAGCAAATGAAGACCCTTTGAAGTCATATTGCATGGTACCCATTCCACGGGTTTCAACTACCCAGGTTTTAGGTATTCTTCCTTCAGCTAAAACATGCATGTGGAACCTAGAGTATGATCAACCATGTGATCGGGAGACGTGTTCAAATATGTCTCAGTTTTCCTCCCCTGGTACTCGGGTGCAACATTCCAGACGCTTTACTAACACTCTCCCCACTTGGAGAGTCAGTCCCTTTAACCTCCTGTTTGGCCCAGTTTGCAATTTCTGCAGAAGATGAACAGGAATAGCGAGAACCAATGAGAGGCTAGCTGGAGGTGTCTGGACGGGCAAATTTAACTCTCATTTCCCACCAGGAAGAGGAATTAACCAAAGGCTCAGCATGCCATGCCGGAAACAGATTAGGGCCTGAAGCCATCCTGCGGTGTTGCGGCCAGGTCACAAGAAAGCGAGTTGAAGAAAGGAGATCAGGGGCACTGTAATTCACAAACCTGCAGAGTTATAAATGACAGCTATCGTCCAAAAATAGACTGAAGTAAGGCTGCCAAGAGGACTTGAAAGCGGGGCAGAATTGCAGGAAACCGATTTCAGGAGGTAGACTGGAATTGCATTGAAAGCATAGGAAAAGAGGCAGAACGTCCACAATGATGCACTTGGCCAAAAAGGGCGTATGCGTTTTTTCCTGAATATATTCAGGAAAAAACGCATACGCCCTTTTTGGCCAACCAAGCAAGCTTGCAAAGGAAATCTGCACTACAATGAAGTCTCACTTCCCCCCGGTCAAAAGGGCCATCGGAAAAAAGTGTAAAATCCAGAAAGGCAGGACAGGCCATGGAGAACTGGGAGCCTTGTTATGCTGATGGGCGGGATGTAAATTGCCAACAACCACTCGGGAGAAGTGTATGGTGTTTCCTGAAACATCTAAAAAACAAAGCAACAGAGCCTAGGGCACTGCCACTTATGGTCCTATAGCTTAGGGAAATTAAAATCAAAAAGACACAGCCACCCCAAAGTTTGGGACGCCTCTGTTTACAAGAACCTTCTTTACAGTACAAGTTCAATATCGCAGAAAGTGAAAAATGGATAAAGAAGTTGTGGTATTTACTTACAAAGCAATATCACTCAGCAATGAAATCTGTGTCACAAGGCCCTTAGCAGCACAATGAGTGGATTCAGGTATGATGACTCTAACTGAAATAAGTCACACAGAAAAAGAAACATCATAAGATATCAGTAATACACGGAATGTAAACTTGGCTACACAGGAACTGAATTACAGAACAGAACAGGGTCTCAAATTTAGAAAACCAACTTATGCTTGCTTAAGGGGAAAGGTGAGTTGGGGTGCTGCATAAAACCAGAGATTGAAATGAGCACAGATAAAGTTCCTTAAGTCAAATATGGAATAGACAAGAGCTACCCCTTGCTCAACGAAATGGACTCAACACCGCATATTAAACGCCTAAGAATGTACCTGACTAGTAAGTATCTTAAAACCTATGGATTGCTATGTCTCTGAAAGAGAATCAAGCATGTGTACAGGGGCATAAACGCAGCACTGATAGGATTGGAGAGGTTCGGTGAGCAAATGAAGACCCTTTGAAGTCATATTGCATGGTACCCATTCCACGGGTCTCAACTCTCCAGGTTTAAGGTATTCTTCCTTCAGCTAAAACATGCATGTGGAACCCAGAGTATGATCAACCATGTGAACGGGAGACGTGTTCAAATATGTCTCAGTTTTCCTCCCCTGGTACACGGGTGCAACATTCCAGATGCTTTACTAACACTCTCCCGACTTGGAGAGTCAGTCCCTTTAACCTCCTGTTTGGCCCAGTTTGCAATTTCTGCAGAAGATGAACAGGAATAGCGAGAACCAATGAGAGGCTAGCTGGAGGTGTCTGGACGGGCAAATTTAACTCTCATTTCCCACCAGGAAGAGGAATTAACCAAAGGCTCAGCATGCCGGGCTGTAACCAGATTAGGGCCTGAAGCCATCCTGCGGTGTTGCGGCCAGGTCACAAGAAAGCGAATTGAAGAAAGGAGCTCAGGGGCACTGTAATTCACAAACCTGCAGAGTTATAAATGACAGCTATCGTCCAAAAATAGACTGAAGTAAGGCTGCCAAGAGGACTTGAAGCGGGGCAGAATTGCAGGAAACCGATTTCAGGAGGTAGACTGGAATTGCATTGAAAGCATAGGAAAAGAGGCAGAACGTCCACAATGATGCACTTGGCCAAAAAGGGCGTATGCGTTTTTTCCTGAATATATTCAGGAAAACACGCATACGCCCTTTTTGGCCAACCAAGCAAGCTTGCAAAAGAAATCTGCACTACAATGAAGTCTCACTTCCCCCCGGTCAAAAGGGCCATCTGAAAAAAGTGTAAAATCCAGAAAGGCAACAAGCCATGGAGAACTGGGAGCCTTGTTATGCTGATGGGCGGGATGTAAATTGCCAACAGACACTCAGGAGAAGTGTATGGTGTTTCCTGAAACATCTAAAAAACAAAGCAACAGAGCCTAGGGCACTTCCACTTATGGTCCTATAGCTTAGGGAAATTAAAATCAAAAAGACACAGCCACCTCAAAGTTTGGGACGCCTCTGTTTACAAGAACCTCGTTTACAGTAGAAGTTCAATATCACAGAAAGTGAAAAATGGATAAAGAACTTGTGGTACTTACGTACAATGCAGTATCACTCAGCAATGAAATCTATGTCATCAGGCCCGTATCAGCATAATGAGTGGATTCAGGTACGATGATTCTAACTGAAATAAGTCACACAGAAAAAGAAACATCATAAGATATCACTAATAAATGGAATGTAAACTTGGCTACAAAGGAACTGAATTCCAAAACAGAACAGGTTCTCAAATTTAGAAAACCAACTTATGCTTGCTTAAGGGGAAAGGTGAGTTGGGTTGCTGCATAAAACCAGAGATTGAAATGAGCACAGATAAAGTTCCTTAAGTCAAATATGGAATAGACAAGAGCTACTCCTTGCTCAACGAAATGGACTCAACACCGCATATTAAACGCCTAAGAATGTACCTGACTAGTAAGTATCTTAAAACCTATGGATTGCTATGTTTCTGAAAGAGAATCAAGCATGTGTACAGGGGCATAAACGCAGCAGTGATAGGATTGGAGAGGTTCGGTGAGCAAATGAAGACCCTTTGAAGTCATATTGCATGGTACCCATTCCACGGGTTTCAACTACCCAGGTTTAAGGTATTCTTCCTTCAGCTAAAACATGCATGTGGAACCTAGAGTATGATCAACCATGTGATTGGGAGACGTGTTCAAATATGTCTCAGTTTTCATACCCTGGTACTCGGGTGCAACATTCCAGACGCTTTACTAACACTCTCCCGACTTGGAGAGTCAGCGCCTTTAACCTCCTGTTTGGCCCAGTTTGCAATTTCTGCGGAAGATGAACAGGAATAGCGAGAAACAATGAGAGACTAGCTGGAGGTGTCTGGACGGGCAAATTTAACTCTCATTTCCCACCAGAAAGAGGAAATAACCAAAGGCTCAGCTTGCCGTGCCAGAACCAGATTAGGGCCTGAAGCCATCCTGCGGTGTTGCGGCCAGGTCACAAGAAAGCGAGTTGAAGAAAGGAGCTCAGGGGCACTGTAATTCACAAACCTGCAGAGTTATAAATGACAGCTATCGTCCAAAAATAGACTGAAGTAAGGCTGCCAAGAGGACTTGAAAGCGGGGCAGAATTGCAGGAAACCGATTTCAGGAGGTAGACTGGAATTGCATTGAAAGCATAGGAAAACAGGCAGAACGTCCACAATGATGCACTTGGCCAAAAAGGGCGTATGCGTTTTTTCCTGAATATATTCAGGAAAAAACGCATACGCCCTTTTTGGCCAACCAAGCAAGCTTGCAAAGGAAATCTGCACTACAATGAAGTCTCACTTCCCCCCGGTCAAAAGGGCCATCTGAAAAAAGTGTAAAATCCAGAAAGGCAGGACAGGCCATGGAGAACTGGGAGCCTTGTTATGCTGATGGGCGGGATGTAAATTGCCAACAACCACTCGGGAGAAGTGTATGGTGTTTCCTGAAACATCTAAAAAACAAAGCAACAGAACCTAGGGCACTTCCACTTATGGTCCTATAGCTTAGGGAAATTAAAATCAAAAAGACACAGCCACCCCATAGTTTGGAACGGCTCTGTTTACAAGAACCTCGTTTACAGTACAAGTTCAACATCGTAGAAAGTGAAAAATGGATAAAGAAGTTGTGGTATTTACTTACAAAGCAATATCACTCAGCAATGAAATCTGTGTCATCAGGCCCTTAGCAGCACAATGAGTGGATTCAGGTATGATGATTCTAACTGAAGTAAGTCACACA
Source organism: Delphinus delphis (assembly GCF_949987515.2). Taxonomy (NCBI): domain Eukaryota; kingdom Metazoa; phylum Chordata; class Mammalia; order Artiodactyla; family Delphinidae; genus Delphinus; species Delphinus delphis. The sequence continues at coordinate 51,837 of NW_027192650.1, forward strand.
GAAAAAGAAACATCATAAGATATCAGTAATACACGGAATGTAAACTTGACTACACAGGAACTGAATTACAGAACAGAACAGGGTCTCAAATTTAGAAAACCAACTTATGCTTGCTTAAGGGGAAAGGTGAGTTGGGGTGCTGCATAAAACCAGAGATTGAAATGAGCACAGATAAAGTTCCTTAAGTCAAATATGGAATAGACAAGAGCTACTCCTTGCTCAACGAAATGGACTCAACACCGCATATTAAACGCCTAAGAATGTACCTGACTAGTAAGTATCTTAAAACCTATGGATTGCTATGTCTCCGAAAGAGAGTCAAGCATGTGTACAGGGGTATAAACGCAGCAGTGATAGGATTGGAGAGGTTCGGTGAGCAAATGAAGACCCTTTGAAGTCATATTGCATGGTACCCATTCCACGGGTCTCAACTCTCCAGGTTTAAGGTATTCTTCCTTCAGCTAAAACATGCATGTGGAACCCAAGTATGATCAACCATGTGAACGGGAGACGTGTTCAAATATGTCTCAGTTTTCCTCCCCTGGTACTCGGGTGCAACATTCCAGACGCTTTACTAACACTCTCCCCACTTGGAGAGTTAGCGCCTTTAACCTCGTGTTTGGCCCAATTTGCAATTTCTGCGGAAGATGAACAGGAATAGCGAGAACCAATGAGAGGCTAGCTGGAGGTGTCTGGACGGGCAAATTTAACTCTCATTTCCCACCAGGAAGAGGAAATAACCAAAGGCTCAGCATGCTGTACCGGAACCAGATTAGGGCCTGAAGCCATCCTGCGGTGTTGCGGCAGCTCAAAAGAAAGCGAGTTGAAGAAACGAGCTCAGGGGCACTGTAATTCACAAACCTGCAGAGTTATAAATGACAGCTATCGTCCAAAAATATACTGAAGTAAGGCTGCGAAGAGGACTTAAAAGCGGGGCAAAATTGCAGGAAACCAATTTCAGGAGGTAGACAGGAATTGCATTTCAAGCATAGGAAAAGAGGCAGAACGTCCACAATGATGCACTTGGCCAAAAAGGGCGTATGCGTTTTTTCCTGAATATATTCAGGAAAAAACGCATACGCCCTTTTTGGACAACCAAGCAAGCTTGCAAAGGAAATCTGCACTACAATGAAGTTTCACTTCCCCCGGGTCAAAAGGGCCATCTGAAAAAATTGTAAAATCCAGAAAGGCAGGACAGGCCATGGAGAACTGGGAGCCTTGTTATGCTGATGGGCGGGATGTAAATTGCCAACAGACACTTGGGAGAAGTGTATGGTGATTCCTGAAACATCTAAAAAACAAAGCAACAGAGCCTAGGGCACTTCCACTTATGGTCCTATAGCTTAGGGAAATTAAAATCAAAAAGACACAGCCACCCCAAAGTTTGGGACGCCTCTGTTTACAAGAACCTCGTTTACCGTACAAGTTCAATATCACAGAAAGTGAAAAATGGATAAAGAACTTGTGGTACTTACGTACAATGCAGTATCACTCAGCAATGAAATCTATGTCATCAGTCCCGTAGCAGCATAATGAGTGGATTCAGGTACGATGATTCTAACTGAAATAAGTCACACAAAAAAAGAAACATCAAAAGATATCACTAATGCACGGAATGTAAACTTGGCTACACTGGAACTGAATTCCAAAACAGAACAGGGTCTCAAATTTAGAAAACCAACTTATGCTTGCTTAAGGGGAAAGGTGAGTTGGGGTGCTGCATAAAACCAGAGATTGAAATGAGCACAGATAAAGTTCCTTAAGCCAAATATGGAACAGACAAGAGGTACTCCTTGCTCAACGAAATGGACTCAACACCCCATATTAAACGTCTAAGAATGTACCTGACTAGTAAGTATCTTAAAACCTAGGGATTGCTATGTCTCCGAAAGAGAATCAAGCGTGTGTACTGGGGCATAAATGCAGCAGTGATAGGATTGGAGAGGTTCGGTGAGCAAATGAAGACCCTTTGAAGTCATATTGCATGGTACACATTCCACGGGTCTCAACTCTCCAGGCTTAAGGTATTCTTCCTTCAGCTAAAACATGCATGTGGAACCCAGAGTATGATCAACCGTGTGATCGGGAGATGTGTTCAAATATGTCTCAGTTTTCATACCCTGGTACTCGGGTGCAACATTCCAGACACTTTACTAACACTCTCCCGACTTGGACAGTCCGTGCCTTTAACCTCCTGTTTGGCCCAGTTTGCAATTTCTGCGGAAGATGAACAGGAATAGGGAGAACCAATGAGAGACTAGCTGGAGGTGTCTGAACGGGCAAATTTAACTCTCCTTTCCCACAAGGAAGAGGATTTAACCAAAGGCTCAGCGTGCCGTGCCGGAACCAGATTAGGGCCTGAAGCCATCCTGCGGTGTTGCGGCCAGCTCACAAGAAAGTGAGTTGAAGAATGGAGCTCAGTGGCTCTGTAATTCACAAACCTGCAGAGTTATAAATGACAGCTATCGTCCAAAAATAGACTGAAGTAAGGCTGCCAAGAGGACTTGAAAGCGGGGCAGAATTGCAGGAAACCGATTTCAGGAGGTAGACTGGAATTGCATTGAAAGTGTAGGAAAAGAGGCAGAACGTCCACAATGATGCACTTTGCCAAAAGGGCGTATCCGTTTTTTCCTGAATATATTCAGGAAAAAACGCATACGCCCTTTTTGGCCAACCAAGTAAGCTTGCAAAGGAAATCTGCACTACAATGAAGTCTCACTTCCCCCCGGTCAAAAGGGCCATCAGAATAAAGTGTAAAATCCAGAATGGCAGGACAGGCCATGGAGAACTGGGAGCCTTGTTATGCTGATGGGCGGGATGTAAATTGCCAACAGACACTGGGGACAAGTGTATGGTGTTTCCTGAAACATCTAAAAAACAAAGCAACAGAGCCTAGGGCACTTCCACTTATGGTTCTATAGCTTAGGGAAATTAATATCAAAAAGACACAGCAACCCCAAAATTTGGGATGGCTCTTTTTACAGGAATCTCTTCTACGGCACAAGTTAAATATCCCAGAGAGCAAATAATGGATAAAGAAGTTGCGGTACTTATGTACAACAGAATACCACTCAGCAATGAAATCTATGTCACCAGGCCCGTACCAGCATAATGAGTGGATTGAGCCACGATGATTCTAAGTGAAATAATTCACACAGAAAAAGAAACATCATAAGGTATCACTAATACACGGAATGTGAACTTGGCTACACATGAACTGAATTACAAAACAGAACAGGGTCTCAAGTTTGGAAAACCAACTTATGCCTGCTTAAGGGGGAAGGTGAGTTGGGGTGCTGCATAAAAGCAGAGTTTGAAATTAGCACAGATACCGTTCCATAAGCCAAATATGTTATAGACAAGAGCTACCCCTTGCTCAACGAAATGGATTCAACAATGAGGTATCACCTCACACCTGGTAGAATAGGCATCATTGAAAATCTACAAACAAAAAATGCTGGAAAGGGTGTGGAGAAAAGGAACCCTCTCCCACTATTGTTGGGAATATAAATTGATACAGTCATTATGGAGAACAATATGGAATTTCTTAAGAAACTAACAATAGAATTACCATATGATACAGCAATCCCAGTACTGGACATATACCCAGACAAAACCATAAATCAAAAAGAGTCATTCACCGCAATGTTCATTGCATCACTATTTACAATATCGAGGTAATGGAAGCAACCTAAATGCCCACAGACAGACGAATGCATAAAGCTGTGGTACATATATAAAATGGAATATTACTAAGCCATGAAAAGGAATGAAATTGGGTCATTTGTAGAGACGTCGATGGATCTAGAGACTGTCATACAGAGTGAAGTAAGTCAGAAAGAGAAAAACAAATCTTGTATATTCATGCATATATGTGGAACCTAGAAAAACTGTACAGATTAACCATTTTGCAAGGCATAAATAGAGCAACAGATGTAGACAACAAACGTATGGACAACAAGGGGGGAAAGCTGTTGGGGGGTGGTGGTGGGAGGAGTTGAGAGACTGGGATTGGCATGTATACATTTATATGTATAAAATAGATAACCAATAAGAACCTGCTGTATAAAAATATAAAATAAAATTCAAAATTAAAAAGAAATAAAATTTAAAAAATAAAACAGAAAAAACAATTATTCCCTGCACATACATGTATTTATATGAATAAATTATTTCCATGCTTATATCTGTAAATACAAAAAAGAGGAATAAAATCTACCTTGAACCAAAAACGAAAAAGAGAAAAAAAACACAGAACCCACCAGTTACACAGAGGAAAACCGTATCAGGGCACTTGCTCCAGTTGTAAACAATTCTGAAGTTGGTCAGTGGTGGGGAATCGTCTCCCATTCAGCCAGCAGCCCCCACGCAACAAGCGTCCTCATTGCAAAGCTGGGGCACCGTGCCGAGGCATCTGTGAGTAAACGTGAGCTGAGCCCCAGGCCAGTTGCTGCTGAACTATTCCCACCCGTCCCAGGTAAAACACCTGAATATATACAAGGACTTGAAAGCCTAGAGGAAGGGCCATAGAGCCACACGAGTGACAGCATGCCGGCCGACTTGGTGCCTGCAGGCCAGCCAGGATGGTCCTGGCCCTGGGTGCTCTTCTGGAAGATTTCCATTTCCCTGCCTGAGATACCCGTCCTGTCCCTGCCCCCACTGCTTTTTTCCTTCCTCACCCCTGCCCAGGGAGAAATTCCAGCAGCAGGTATGGGTGACACATCCTCTTCTTTAGCAGGTGGCAGCCTGGCAACTGCTGCAGAAAGTCCAGCAGAGCCCCACTCACACTGGGCCACCCACAAAGCCGTGGCCTCTCACTCCCTCCCACCAGCCCAGCCCCGAGACTGCTGACAGGGCAGAGAAAATGGCGTCAGGCACGGCTGCAGGGGCTCTTGCTGCCTGGAGTGGTATTTATATTGATCTCAACCCAAGCACACCTGGGGAGGGCTGGCCAGCACGGTAAGGCTGCCCAGGTCAGCCAATCATCACCCCTCAGGGGCTCACAGTTGCAGAAAATGGAACTTGCTGAACCGGCCAGGTCCAAGGAACAGGTGTGGGCTCCTGAGAGTCAGGATAGACAAGGGGCTGCAGCTTTGGCTTGTTTTCTAATCATTTTATCTGGCCCATGAGTGGGAGACAACTTCAAGAAAACCCTCTCCTAATGAGAGGAACCCAGGAGTCAGGGAGAGGAGGGGTGGGTGGTGGTTGGAGACAGAGGCCTGGTGCCCCGGGTGCAGTGGAAGTCTCTGGAAGACCAGGTGGAGGGAGGCCTCACGGAGTGATGCCCAGGGTCACAGACCTGTCGCAGCTGCTGTTTGTTAGTTCAAGTCCTGCTCTGAGGTGCTCTGTGTCAGCTCTGAGCGACAGGTGAGCTGGGGGTGCTCTGCAATGAGGGCTATGTGCACGGTTCCTGTGTGCCCAGCCCTGCCATGGTACCTGCAAGGGTAGCTCTGTATCCTGGAGGGGCCTGACCACGAGAGCCCCGTGGGCTGGGGTGGGGGTGGGGTACCTGCCCAGGTGAGCTCCATATTCTGGGATTGGTCTGACCACGAGAGCCCCATGGGCTGCTGGGGACCTGGTAAAGGATGTCAGGACAGTCAGTGAAGCCACCGAGGATATACCTCCAGTTGCTCCTAATTCCTACACCCTGCTGGTCATTCTACCAACCACCAGGACATGGTATTCTGTATTAGTCTTCAATGATGCCTTCTTTTGTATTCCATTAGTCCCAGAGTCACAAGAAATTTTGGCTTGTGAGTGGCAGGACTCAACATACAACTAAAACAATACTTCCGGGCCGTCTGGCCCCAAGGGTGCAAAAATTCCCACACCATCTTTGGGGAAAGCTTAGCTAAAGACCTAAAAGTTCTACCTCTGGAAAAGGAAACCCTCCTTCAATATGCAGACGACATTCTGATCACCAGCCCTACTAAGGAGGCCTCTGAACTACCAAGCCAATAAAGGATAGAAGTTGTCCAAGAAAAAGCTCAAATATCACAGACTGCGGTGACCTGCCTGGGCTTCATTCTCACAGAAGGTCAGAGAAGCCCATCCCAGGAAAGGGAAGAAACCATTTTCAGCCTTACCCCTTTCTAAAACTAGAAGACAGCTTAGGGGTTCCTGGGGAGGCCAGGGTTTGCTGCTTCTGGATCCCTAACTACAGTCTACTAGCTGGGCCTCTATATGAAACACTGAAAGGAAAAGATGATGATCCTTTTGAATAGAATCCAGAAGTGGCCTTTCAAGAATGGAAAGAGCAGTCAATTCAGACCCTTGCCCTGGAACTCCCTAATTTAGCTAAACCCTTTGACCTTTACATTCCCGGTGAAAGGTGAATCGCCATTGGAGAATTAGTGCAAAAACTGGGACCACTTGAAATGGAACAATGCAAGAATGCCATCCAGGTAGGATAAACTACGGTCACTAAGGGGCTTGGCCCACTGCCACATCTGGCCAAGATACTGGCGGTATCTAAAAACCTGGAAATCAGCAGCCCAAAAGGCCACCTCCCTCCTAAGGGAAAAGGACCCCACGTGGTGATCCTAACCACCAACCATGCCCTGAAGTTGCAGGGTTCGCTCCGTGGGCACACTGACCTCGAGTGAGGAGGCCCTCCAACTCCAACATCCAGAGAGATAACCGGGGGCAACAGGGCACCATGACGACTCATGTGAACATCACTTGACCTGGAGTTTCTCTCATAAAACAACAAGAGTGTGTCCCAAAAGAGTAGACTACTGCTTGCAGGACTTACTGCACCCAGAGGGGAGCTAATAATCTTGGTGGGGGAACAGTATACCACACTGTCACCATAGAAAAGCCTACAGACACCGTGATGATGGTGGCCAATAAGACCGGCTGGACTCCTGTTTACTTCAAAAGGCTGTTGACTCAGTAGCCATCATGGTCCTTGATCACCACTGACCCTGGACTGTCTGGGAGTTGAGCGGGCAGGGCTCTGACACCTGGTGCTGTTTGTACGTTAATTCAGGGGCCTAACTGAAGAAAGCGCAGACTACTGGTCAGAGCATCTAGGCTGGCAGAGACGGTCAGCCTAAGGTGGCCGAACAAATGTGGGGCGGGGTGAAACCGGCCCCCACAGCGTCTCTGCACATCTCTTTCCTGGACCCTTAAAGGTCATTAGAATCTATAACACTTCCAATGCTGGTGCTCAGGTGGACGAGCAGGGAGGCAGGGGTCCTGGGGACAATCAATGTCACCGGGAGGCTGCTGGGGAGAAGCTCTGACCCTCGCCCCAGGGTATGAGGGCTCCCAACTCAGCACTCAGCAGTTACAGAAGAAGGGTCTGCACCCTCAGCACTCCAAGAATGAGGAACGGGACAAAAGGCAGAGGAGGGGTTTGTCCCCAGCAAAGCCCATTAAAAATCCCTGGGAGATAAAAATAGAATCTGGGCAATAAAGTCAAGTCTAACCTTTTTTATCCTTTGTGCTTTGTCTAATTTCACGTGCTCCTAGGGTCCCGCATGCAGAGGTTCCACACCCGGCACTTCAGACCAGATTTCCTAGTGCAGAATGGCTGGGTCGACACCTCAGCTCCTGGGGCCCAGTGCAGACTCCACGATATAGAGCCTGAGCTACAGCCAACCCGGCCCTCGAGAGCTCCGCCACCTCCCTCCCTCCCACTGACTCTGACAGGATCTCTACACAGCAGCCCAGCCCACAGCCCACGGGGTAGTGCATGCTCTCACCTCTCCATTCTCTGATCAAAATATAAAGTTTCCTTTGCTTGTGAACCAAACTCAGTCTCGATCTGTTGGCCCCAATGACACTGGGCAGGGGGACACTTGTTGGGGTCCACTCTGGAGGATCAGTAACAGAAATTGAGACTATTGTAACCTCAATGAACAGATGTGTGAGCCAAACTGTAGTTAACATAGAACAGTGTATAAGGCTCGGGTAAAATAAGATGTTTTTAACACTTCCATTTGATATTTCCATCACTTTTTATAAGCAAGTTCAGTGAAAAGGTTTGTCTTATTTGTCAGGTCAATATTAGAGAAACGAAGTGATTTCTTTCCAAGGATGTACATTTAATAATCTTGGTTAAACCTTCAATCTTGTTTTAAATGCTTTTCCATTGAAAATGATACCTCTCTTTCAGCTCCCCCATTTCTGAGAAGTATAAAATCTTATAATTTATTATTACCAAAGGGGAAAGGTGGGAGGAGGGATAAATTAACAGTTTGGAATGAACACATACACACTGCTATGTATAAAATAGATCATCAACAAGGAACTACTGTATAGCACAGGGAACTACACTCAACATTTTGCAATAACCTATAAGGGGAAATAATCTGAAAAAGAATAGATATTTTTATTGACATCATCTATCAATGACAGTTAAAGTGTAGCCTAAGGGAAGCTGGTGGTGAGTGCTTCTGACCCTGAAGACTTCAATCATCTAAAGTTTGGACTCTGCCTACTTCCCAAGGCCCTTAATGAACATATGTGTAGCTGTAGCTTAAAAATTTCCCCAGTTTGGGTTTCGGGGAGACACTGATTTTGAAAAAGCCCTGGTGTTCTCCTTACATGAATGGGACTCTTCCTACTGCTAAAACATGTCTGTCACACCCAGAGGATGGTATACCGTCTGATCGGGAAGAGTTTGGAAAAGGCATCTCATCTCCTCATCTCCTGGTGCTCGGGTTCACCCCTCCAGCGTCTTTACTAACAGTCTCCCCACTTGGAGATGTCAGCACTGTCAACATCCTGTTGCGTACAGTTTGGAATTTGTCCAGAGGATGAAGCGGAAGGATGAGGAACAATGAGAGACAAGTCCTAGGTGTTCAGACAGGCACATGTCACTCTAATTTCCAATCAGGAAGATGAATTGACCAAAAGCTAGGGTTGCCCATGGAAACAGTATAGGGCTTGAGGAAATCCCGCTGCTTTGTGGCCAGTTCCCATAAACACGAGTTGAACAATGGAACTCAGGGGCAGTAAAATTCACAAAACTGCAGAGTTGAAAATATCCATCACTGAAAAATGTCTTGAGGAAAGTCAGAGAAAAGGACTTGTAAGCAAGGGAGAATGGCAGGAAAGGGATTTGAGGAGGTAGAAAGGACTCGCCATTAAGCACAAGAAAAGGAGCTGAACATTGCCAACATTGCAGTTGGCCAAAAAGGGTGTATGCGTTCTTTTCTGTATATATTCAAGAAAAGGGCATACACTTTTTTAGCCAACCAAACAGGTGGGCACTGGAAGTCAATACTACAAAAGATATCACTTCGCATCAGTCAGAAGAGCCATCCTCATAAAGCGTAAACAACAGAAATGCAGGACAGGGCAACGAGAAGAGGGAGCCCTGTGAGACTTATAGTGGAAATGTATATTGCCAACGGCCATTCTGGAGAAGTGTACTGTGTTTACTAAAGCATCTAAAAAATGAGCTACAGAGCATAGGGCACTTGCACTCATGGGCGTATATCTTGGGAAAAACAAAAATCGAGAGGACACAGGCACCCCAATGTTTACCCCCTCTCTGTTTAAAAGATCCTCGACTAGGATATAACTTAAATGTCTCTGGAGGGAAAAAATGGATAGAGATGTGGTACTTAGGTAGAGTGGAATATTATTCAGCCTGGAAATCAATGAAATATGGCCAGTTGTAACAACTCCGGAGGAGTTACGTATGATCATTCTAAGTGACAGAATTCAAAAAGAAAAAGACACATATCATAAGATATCACTTAAAGGTGGAATCCAAAATGGCTACACATGAAATAAATTACAAAACAAAAACATAGTCAAATATGTAGAAAACACGCATAAGGCTGCTAAACGGGAAAGGTGGGGAGGGGTGAGGCATCATCCAGGAGGTTGAAATTAGCAAAGATACCATTCCAAATACCAAACTGATAATCAACAAGGCCTACACGGTAGCTAAAAGAACTGCACTCAGCACACTCAAGTCACCGGAAAAGAATATATACGACTGGTAAGAATCTGAAAAAGAATTTATTGATGTCTCTCTGTACGTGAATCAAGTGGATGTACAGCAGCAAGAAACAGAGCTTTGAAAATCAGCTGTAACCAATATAGTAATAAATTGAAAAAAATAAATGACAGAGAGACAGAGAAAACCTCTTACAACTTTTCCTCAGGGACGGTGATGCAACATGGATTGAACACATCTAGACCCACAGCAGGATGAGACATAAGGCTGGAAACTGTTTGCGCTAAGAGAAATGTGAGGTTGGGTGAGGAAATGCACACCCTTTAAAGTAATACTACCTGGTACCCATTCAATGGGTCCCAAATCTGCAGGTTCAAGGGATCTTCCTACAGCTAAAACATGCATGGAAAACCCAGAGGACTGTACACCATGTGATCGGGAGATGTGTCTAAAATGCACCTCATTTATCCTCTCCTGGTGCTCCTGTTCACCATTCCAGCCACGCTACTTAGAATCTCCCCACTTGGAGAATCAGCACATTTAAACTTCTGTTTCACACATTTTGCAAATTGTGAGGAGGATGAACGGGAAGAGGGGGAACCAATGAGAGAAGAGTTGTAGGGGTTTGGACGGGCACATATCACTCTAATTTCCCATTAAGAATAAGAATTAAAGAAAGGCTCAGCCTGCCTCGCCGGAGCCAAAATAGGGCCTGAAGCAATCCTGCGGGTTTGAGGCCAGCTCACAAAAGAGCAACTTAAAAAATGGAGCTCAGGGTCACTGCAATTCACAAACCTGCAGAGTTATAAATGAAAACTAACGTCCAAAAATATGTTGAGGTAAGGCAAAGAAGAGGATCTGAATGCAAGACAGAATTGCAAGAAACAGATTTCAAGAGATAGATTGGACTCGTCTTTAATGCACATGAAAAGCGGCAGAATTTCGACAATGATGCAGTTGGCCCAAAAGGGCGTATGCGTTTTTTCCTGATTATATCCAGGAAAAAACGCATACGCACTTTATGGGCAACAAAGCAAGCAAGCAATGCAAATGTGCACAACAAAGAAGTCTCACTTCCCACCGGTCAAAAGGGCCATCCTAAAAAATTGTAAAAACCAGAAATGCAGGACAGGCCATGGAGAACAGGGAGCCTTTATACGCTGATGGGCAGTGTGTGAACTGCCGAGAGCCACTCTGGAGAAGTGTATGGTGGTTCCTAAATCATCTAAAAAACAGAGCTACAGAGCATAGGACACTTCCAATCATGGGAGTATATCTAGGGAAGTCTAAAAATCAACAAGACACAAGCACACCACAGTTTAGGGCTACTCTGTTTACAAGAACCTCAACTTCAGTACACCTTAAATATCCCAGGAAAGAGAACAATGGATAAAGAAGATGTGGTACTTATGTACAATGGAATATCTCTTCACCATGAAATCAATGTAATAAGGCTAGTAGAAGGATAAAGAGTGGATTTAGGTCCGATAATACTACTTGAAATAAGTCAAACAGAAAAAGAAACATATCATAAGATATCACTTATAGAGGGAGGGTAAATATGGCTGCACAAGAAATGAATTACAGAACAGAACAGTGTCTCACATTTAGAAAACACACTTATGTCAGCTTAAGGGGAAAGGAGAGGTGGGGTGATGCATAAAACCAGAGTTTGAAATTAGCACAGATACCGTTCAATAAACCAAATAGGTATTAGACAAGATCTACACCTTGCTCAATGAACTGGCCTCAACACACCCTATACACCGCAGAGAAATATATCTGAGTAATAAGAATCTTAAAACCCATGTATTGATATATCTCCATAAGGGAATCAAGTGTGTGCAGAGCGGCACAAACACAGCAGTGAAAATGAGCTAAACCCCATTATAGAAATAAATTTTAAAAACAAAACGCTGAAACAATGAAAGAGAGAAAAATTCTTACAAAATTCGCTCAGGGGCTGTGATGCAACCTGGATTGACCACATATAAACCCACAGCTGGATAAGACATAAGGCTGGACACTTGGGGCTGACAGGATTGGTGAGCTTTGGTGAGCAACTGCCGAAAGTTTAATGCAATACTTCATGCTACTCAGTCCAAGGGTCCCAACACTCCAGGTTGAAGGGAATCTTCCTACAGCTAAACCATGCTTGGGAAACCCAGCGACTGGTATACCATATGATCGGGAAAGGTTTCTAAAACGCACCTCATTTTTCCTCTCCTGGGGCTCCGGATCGACATTGCAGCCGCTTTACTAACAACATCCCCACATGGAGTCAATGCCTTTAAGTTCTGGTATCGCACAGTCTGCAGTTAGTGCAGAGGATGAATGGGAATAGGGGGAACCAGTGAGAAACTAGCTGTAGCGGTTTCAATGGGCACATGTCACTCTAATATCACATCAGTAAGAAGAATTAACCAAAGGGACAGCAAGGTGTCCCAGAAGAAAAATAGGGCTTCAAGGAATCCTGTGGTTACGGGGCAAGACCACAAAAATAAGAGATAAAAAATGGAGCTAAGGGCCACTGCAATTCAAAAACCTGAAGAGTTATAAAGGCCAACTATTTTTAAAAAATATATTGAGGTAAGGCTATGAAGAGGCATTGAAAGCAAGGCAGAATTGCAGGAAACCGATTTCAGGAGGTAGACTGGAATTGCACTGAAAACATATGAAGAGAGTCAGAAACTCGACAATGATGCACTTGCCCAAAAAGGGCGTATGTGTTTTTTCCTGAATATATTCAGGAAAAAACGCATACGCACTTTTTGGCCAACCAAGCAAGCTTGCAAAGGAAATTTGCACTACAATGAAGTCTCACTTCCACCTGGTCAAAAGGGCCATCTGAAAAAAGTGTAAAATCCATAAAGGCACGACAGGCCATGGAGAACTGGGAGCCTTCTTATGCTGATGGGCGGGATGTAAATTGCCAACAGCCACTCTGGAGAAGAGTATGGTGTTTCCTGAAACATCTAAAAAACAAAGCAACAGAGCCTAGGGCACTTCCACTTATGGTCCTATAGCTTAGGGAAATTAAAATCAAAAAGACACAGCCACCCCAAAGTTTGGGACGGCTCTGTTTACAAGAACCTCGTTTACGGTACAAGTTCAATATTGCAGAAAGTGAAAAATGGATAAAGAATTTGTGGTACTTATGTACAATGCAATATCACTCAGCAATGAAATCTATGTCATCAGGCCCGTAGCAGCATAATGAGTGGATTCAGGTATGATGATTCGAACTGAAATAAGTCACACAGAAAAGAAACATCATAAGGTATCACTAATACACAGAATGTGAACTTGGCTACACATGAACAGAATTACAAAACAGAACAGTGTCTCAAGTTTAGAAAACCAACTTACGCTTGCTTAACGGGGAAGGTGAGTTGGGGTGCTGCATAAAACCAGAGATTGAAATGAGCACAGATAAAGTTCCTTAAGCCAAATATGGAATAGACAAGAGCTACTCCTTGCTCAACGAAATGGACTCAACACCCCATATTAAACGCCTAAGAATGTACCTGACTAGTAAGTATCTTAAAACCTATGGATTGCTATGTCTCCAAAAGAGAATCAAGCGTGTGTACAGGGGCATAAACGCAGCAGTGATAGGATTGGAGAGGTTCGGTGAGCAAATGAAGACCCTTTGAAGTCATATTGCATGGTACCCATTACACAGGTCTCAACTCTCCAGGTTTAAGGTATTCTTTCTTCAGCTAAAACATGCATGTGGAACCCAGAGTATGATCAACGATGTGAAAGGGAGACGTGTTCAAATATGTCTCAGTTTTCCTCCCCTGGTACTCGGGTGCAACATTCCAGATGCTTTACTAACACTCTCCCTACTTGGAGAGTCAGTGCCTTTAAACTCCTGTTTGGCCCAGTTTGCAATTTCTGCGGAAGATGAACAGGAATAGCGAGAACCAATGAGAGGCTAGCTGGAGGTGTCTGGACGGGCAAATTTAACTCTCATTTCCCACCAGGAAGAGGAAATAACCAAAGGCTCAGCGTGCCGTACCGGAACCAGATTAGGGCCTGAAGCCATCCTGCGGTGTTGCGGCCAGCTCAAAAGAAAGCGAGTTGAAGAAAGGAGCTCAGGGGCACTGTAATTCACAAACCTGCAGAGTTATAAATGACAGCTATCGTCCAAAAATAGACTGAAGTAAGGCTGCCAAGAGGACTTGAAAGCGGGGCAGAATTGCAGGAAACCGATTTCAGGAGGTAGACTGGAATTGCATTGAAAGCATAGGAAAAGAGGCAGAACGTCCACAATGATGCACTTGGCCAAAAAGGGCGTATGCGTTTTTTCCTGAATATATTCAGGAAAAAACGCATACGCCCTTTTTGGCCAACCAAGCAAGCTTGCAAAGGAAATCTGCACTACAATGAAGTCTCACTTCCCCCCGGTCAAAAGGGCCATCTGAAAAAAGTGTAAAATCCAGAAAGGCAGGACAGGCCATGGAGAACTGGGAGCCTTGTTATGCTGATGGGCGGGATGTAAATTGCCAACAACCACTCGGGAGAAGTGTATGGTGATTCCTGAAACATCTAAAAAACAAAGCAACAGAACCTAGGGCACTTCCACTTATGGTCCTATAGCTTAGGGAAATTAAAATCAAAAAGACACAGCCACCCCAAAGTTTGGAACGGCTCTGTTTACAAGAACCTCGTTTACAGTACAAGTTCAACATCGCAGAAAGTGAAAAATGGATAAAGAAGTTGTGGTATTTACTTACAAAGCAATATCACTCAGCAATGAAATCTGTGTCATCAGGCCCTTAGCAGCACAATGAGTGGATTCAGGTATGATGATTCTAACTGAAGTAAGTCACACAGAAAAAGAAACATCATAAGATATCAGTAATACACGGAATGGAAACTTGGCTACACAGGAACTGAATTACAGAACAGAACAGGGTCTCAAATTTAGAAAAACAACTTATGCTTGCTTAAGGGGAAAGGTGAGTTGGGGTGCTGCATAAAACCAGAGATTGAAATGAGCACAGATAAAGTTCCTTAAGTCAAATATGGAATAGACAAGAGCTACTCCTTGCTCAACGAAATGGACTCAACACCGCATATTAAACGCCTAAGAATGTACCTGACTAGTAAGTATCGTAAAACCTATGGATTGCTATGTCTCCGAAAGAGAATCAAGCATGTGTACAGGGGCATAAACGCAGCAGTGATAGGATTGGAGAGGTTCGGTGAGCAAATGAAGACCCTTTGAAGTCATATTGCATGGTACCCATTCCACGGGTCTCAACTCTCCAGGTTTAAGGTATTCTTCCTTCAGCTAAAACATGCATGTGGAACCCAAGTATGATCAACCATGTGAACGGGAGACGTGTTCAAATATGTCTCAGTTTTCCTCCCCTGGTACTCGGGTGCAACATTCCAGACGCTTTACTAACACTCTCCCCACTTGGAGAGTCAGCGCCTTTAACCTCCTGTTTGGCCCAGTTTGCAATTTCTGCGGAAGATGAACAGGAATAGCGAGAACCAATGAGAGGCTAGCTGGAGGTGTCTGGACGGGCAAATTTAACTCTCATTTCCCACCAGGAAGAGGAAAGAACCAAAGGCTCAGCGTGCCGTACCGGAACCAGATTAGGGCCTGAAGCCATCCTGCGGTGTTGCGGCCAGGTCACAAGAAAGCGAGTTGAAGAAAGGAGCTCAGGGGCACTGTAATTCACAAACCTGCAGAGTTATAAATGACAGCTATCGTCCAAAAATAGACTGAAGTAAGGCTGCCAAGAGGACTTGAAAGCGGGGCAGAATTGCAGGAAACCGATTTCAGGAGGTAGACTGGAATTGCATTGAAAGCATAGGAAAAGAGGCAGAACGTCCACAATGATGCACTTGGCCAAAAAGGGCGTATGCGTTTTTTCCTGAATATATTCAGGAAAAAACGCATACGCCCTTTTTGGCCAACCAAGCAAGCTTGCAAAGGAAATCTGCACTACAATGAAGTCTCACTTCCCCCCGGTCAAAAGGGCCATCGGAAAAAAGTGTAAAATCCAGAAAGGCAGGACAGGCCATGGAGAACTGGGAGCCTTGTTATGCTGATGGGCGGGATGTAAATTGCCAACAACCATTCGGGAGAAGTGTATGGTGTTTCCTGAAACATCTAAAAAACAAAGCAACAGAACCTAGGGCACTTCCACTTATGGTCCTATAGCTTAGGGAAATTAAAATCAAAAAGACACAGCCACCCCAAAGTTTGGAACGGCTCTGTTTACAAGAACCTCGTTTACAGTACAAGTTCAACATCGCAGAAAGTGAAAAATGGATAAAGAAGTTGTGGTATTCACTTACAAAGCAATATCACTCAGCAATGAAATCTATGTCATCAGGCCCTTAGCAGCACAATGAGTGGATTCAGGTATGTTGATTCTAACTGAAATAAGTCACACAGAAAAAGAAACATCATAAGATATCAGTAATACACGGAATGGAAACTTGGCTACACAGGAACTGAATTACAGAACAGAACTGGGTCACAAATTTAGAAAAACAACTTATGCTTGCTTAAGGGTAAAGGTGAGTTGGGGTGCTGCATAAAACCAGAGATTGAAATGAGCACAGATAAAGTTCCTTAAGCCAAATATGGAATAGACAAGAGCTACTCCTTGCTCAACGAAATGGACTCAACACCGCATATTAAACGCCTAAGAATGTACCTGACTTGTAAGTATCTTAAAACCTATAGATTGCTATGTCTCCGAAAGAGAATCAAGCATGTGTACAGGGGCATAAACGCAGCAGTGATAGGATTGGAGAGGTTCGGTGAGCAAATGAAGACCCTTTGAAGTCATATTGCATGGTACCCATTCCACGGGTTTCAACTACCCAGGTTTAAGGTATTCTTCCTTCAGCTAAAACATGCATGTGGAACCTAGAGTATGATCAACCATGTGATCGGGAGACGTGTTCAAATATGTCTCAGTTTTCCTCCCCTGGTACTCGGGTGCAACATTCCAGACGCTTTACTAACACTCTCCCCACTTGGAGAGTCAGTCCCTTTAACCTCCTGTTTGGCCCAGTTTGCAATTTCTGCGGAAGATGAACAGGAATAGCGAGAACCAATGAGAGGCTAGCTGGAGGTGTCTGGACGGGCAAATTTAACTCTCATTTCCCACCAGGAAGAGGAATTAACCAAAGGCTCAGCATGCCGGGCCGGAACCAGATTAGGGCCTGAAGCCATCCTGCGGTGTTGCGGCCAGGTCACAAGAAAGCGAGTTGAAGAAAGGAGCTCAGGGGCACTGTAATTCACAAACCTGCAGAGTTATAAATGACAGCTATCGTCCAAAAATAGACTGAAGTAAGGCTGCCAAGAGGACTTGAAAGCGGGGCAGAATTGCAGGAAACCGATTTCAGGAGGTAGACTGGAATTGCATTGAAAGCATAGGAAAAGAGGCAGAACGTCCACAATGATGCACTTGGCCAAAAAGGGCGTATGCGTTTTTTCCTGAATATATTCAGGAAAAAACGCATACGCCCTTTTTGGCCAACCAAGCAAGCTTGCAAAGGAAATCTGCACTACAATGAAGTCTCACTTCCTCCCGGTCAAAAGGGCCATCTGAAAAAAGTGTAAAATCCAGAAAGGCAGGACAGGCCATGGAGAACTGGGAGCCTTGTTATGCTGATGGGCGGGATGTAAACTGCCAACAGACACTCGGGAGAAGTGTATGGTGTTTCCTGAAACATCTAAAAAACAAAGCAACAGAGCCTAGGGCACTGCCACTTATGGTCCTATAGCTTAGGGAAATTAAAATCAAAAAGACACAGCCACCCCAAAGTTTGGGACGCCTCTGTTTACAAGAACCTCGTTTACAGTACAAGTTCAACATCGCAGAAAGTGAAAAATGGATAAAGAAGTTTTTGTATTTACTTACAAAGCAATATCACTCAGCAATGAAATCTATGTCATCAGGCCCTTAGCATCACAATGAGTGGATTCAGGTATGATGATTCTAACTGAAATAAGTCACACAGAAAAAGAAACATCATAAGATATCAGTAATACACGGAATGTAAACTTGGCTACACAGGAACTGAATTACAGAACAGAACAGGGTCTCAAATTTAGAAAACCAACTTATGCTTGCTTAAGGGTAAAGGTGAGTTGGGGTGCTGCATAAAACCAGAGATTGAAATGAGCACAGATAAAGTTCCTTAAGTCAAATATGGAATAGACAAGAGCTACTCCTTGCTCAACGAAATGGACTCAACACCGCATATTAAACGCCTAAGAATGTACCTGACTAGTAAGTATCGTAAAACCTATGGATTGCTATGTCTCCGAAAGAGAATCAAGCATGTGTACAGGGGCATAAACGCAGCAGTGATAGGATTGGAGAGGTTCGGTGAGCAAATGAAGACCCTTTGAAGTCATATTGCATGGTACCCATTACACGGGTCTTAACTCTCCAGGTTTAAGGTATTCTTCCTTCAGCTAAATCATGCATGTGGAACCCAAGTATGATCAACCATGTGAACGGGAGACGTGTTCAAATATGTCTCAGTTTTCCTCCCCTGGTACTCGGGTGCAACATTCCAGACGCTTTACTAACACTCTCCCGACTTGGAGAGTCAGTCCCTTTAAACTCCTGTTTGGCCCAGTTTGCAATTTCTGCGGAAGATGAACAGGAATAGCAAGAACCAATGAGAGGCTAGCTGGAGGTGTCTGGACGGGCAAATTTAACTCTCATTTCCCACCAGGAAGAGGAATTAACCAAAGGCTCAGCGTGCCGTGCCGGAACCAGATTAGGGCCTGAAGCCATCCTGCGGTGTTGCGGCCAGCTCAAAAGAAAGCGAGTTGAAGAAAGGAGCTCAGGGGCACTGTAATTCACAAACCTGCAGAGTTATAAATGACAGCTATCGTCCAAAAATAGACTGAAGTAAGGCTGCCAAGAGGACTTGAAAGCGGGGCAGAATTGCAGGAAACCGATTTCAGGAGGTAGACTGGAATTGCATTGAAAGCATAGGAAAAGAGGCAGAACGTCCACAATAACGCACTTGGCCAAAAAGGGCGTATGTGTTTTTTCCTGAATATATTCAGGAAAAAACGCATACGCCATTTTTGGCCAACCAAGCAAGCTTGCAAAGGAAATCTGCACTACAATGAAGTCTCACTTCCCCCCGGTCAAAAGGGCCATCTGAAAAAAGTGTAAAATCCAGAAAGGCAGGACAGGCCATGGAGAACTGGGAGCCTTGTTATGCTGATGGGCGGGATGTAAATTGCCAACAACCACTCGGGAGAAGTGTATGGTGTTTCCTGAAACATCTAAAAAACAAAGCAACAGAACCTAGGGCACTTCCACTTATGGTCCTATAGCTTAGGGAAATTAAAATCAAAAAGACACAGCCACCCCAAAGTTTGGAACGGCTCTGTTTACAAGAACCTCGTTTACAGTACAAGTTCAACATCGCAGAAAGTGAAAAATGGATAAAGAAGTTGTGGTATTCACTTACAAAGCAATATCACTCAGCAATGAAATCTATGTCATCAGGCCCTTAGCAGCACAATGAGTGGATTCAGGTATGATGATTCTAACTGAAATAAATCACACAGAAAAAGAAACATCATAACATATCAGTAATACACGGAATGGAAACTTGGCTACACAGGAACTGAATTACAGAACAGAACTGGGTCACAAATTTAGAAAAACAACTTATGCTTGCT
This sequence comes from Delphinus delphis, assembly GCF_949987515.2. Taxonomy (NCBI): domain Eukaryota; kingdom Metazoa; phylum Chordata; class Mammalia; order Artiodactyla; family Delphinidae; genus Delphinus; species Delphinus delphis. Next base: position 71,450 of record NW_027192650.1, read on the forward strand.
TAAGGGTAAAGGTGAGTTGGGGTGCTGCATAAAACCAGAGATTGAAATGAGCACAGATAAAGTTCCTTAAGCCAAATATGGAATAGACAAGAGCTACTCCTTGCTCAACGAAATGGACTCAACACCGCATATTAAACACCTAAGAATGTACCTGACTTGTAAGTATCTTAAAACCTATAGATTGCTATGTCTCCGAAAGAGAATCAAGCATGTGTACAGGGGCATAAACGCAGCAGTGATAGGATTGGAGAGGTTTGGTGAGCAAATGAAGACCCTTTGAAGTCATATTGCATGGTACCCATTCCACGGGTTTCAACTACCCAGGTTTAAGGTATTCTTCCTTCAGCTAAAACATGCATGTGGAACCCAAGTATGATCAACCATGTGAACGGGAGACGTGTTCAAATATGTCTCAGTTTTCCTCCCCTGGTACTCGGGTGCAACATTCCAGACGCTTTACTACCACTCTCCCCACTTGGAGAGTCAGTCCCTTTAACCTCCTGTTTGGCCCAGTTTGCAATTTCTGCGGAAGATGAACAGGAATAGCGAGAACCAATGAGAGGCTAGCTGGAGGTGTCTGGACGGGCAAATTTAACTCTCATTTCCCACCAGGAAGAGGAATTAACCAAAGGCTCAGCATGCCGGGCCGGAACCAGATTAGGGCCTGAAGCCATCCTGCGGTGTTGCGGCCAGGTCACAAGAAAGCGAGTTGAAGAAAGGAGCTCAGGGGCACTGTAATTCACAAACCTGCAGAGTTATAAATGACAGCTATCGTCCAAAAATAGACTGAAGTAAGGCTGCCAAGAGGACTTGAAAGCGGGGCAGAATTGCAGGAAACCGATTTCAGGAGGTAGACTGGAATTGCATTGAAAGCATAGGAAAAGAGGCAGAACGTCCACAATGATGCACTTGGCCAAAAAGGGCGTATGCGTTTTTTCCTGAATATATTCAGGAAAAAACGCATACGCCCTTTTTGGCCAACCAAGCAAGCTTGCAAAGGAAATCTGCACTACAATGAAGTCTCACTTCCCCCCGGTCAAAAGGGCCATCTGAAAAAAGTGTAAAATCCAGAAAGGCAGGACAGGCCATGGAGAACTGGGAGCCTTGTTATGCCGATGGGCGGGATGTAAATTGCAAACAGACACTCGGGAGAAGTTTATGGTGTTTCCTGAAACATCTAAAAAACAAAGCAACAGAGCCTAGGGCACTTCCACTTATGGTCCTATAGCTTAGGGAAATTAAAATCAAAAAGACACAACCACCCCAAAGTTTGGAACGGCTCTGTTTACAAGAACCTCGTTTACAGTACAAGTTCAACATCGCAGAAATTGAAAAATGGATAAAGAAGTTGTGGTATTTACTTACAAAGCAATATCACTCAGCAATGAAATCTGTGTCATCAGGCCCTTAGTAGCACAATGAGTGGATTCAGGTATGATGATTCTAACTGAAGTAAGTCACACAGAAAAAGAAACATCATAAGATATCAGTAATACACGGAATGTAAACTTGGCTACACAGGAACTGAATTACAGAACAGAACAGGGTCTCAAATTTAGAAAACCAACTTATTCTTGCTTAAGGGGAAAGGTGAGTTGGGGTGCTGCATAAAACCAGAGATTGAAATGAGCACAGATAAAGTTCCTTAAGTCAAATATGGAATAGACAAGAGCTACTCCTTGCTCAACGAAATGGACTCAACACCGCATATTAAACGCCTAAGAATGTACCTGACTAGTAAGTATCTTAAAACCTATGGATTGCTATGTCTCCGAAAGAGAATCAAGCATGTGTACAGGGGCATAAACGCAGCAGTGATAGGATTGGAGACGTTCGGTGAGCAAATGAAGACCCTTTGAAGTCATATTGCATGGTACCCATTACACGGGTCTTAACTCTCCAGGTTTAAGGTATTCTTCCTTCAGTTAAAACATGCATGTGGAACCCAAGTATGATCAACCATGTGAACGGGAGACGTGTTCAAATATGTCTCAGTTTTCCTCCCCTGGTACTCGGGTGCAACATTCCAGACGCTTTACTAACACTCTCCCGACTTGGAGAGTCAGTCCCTTTAAACTCCTGTTTGGCCCAGTTTGCAATTTCTGCGGAAGATGAACAAGAATAGCGAGAACCAATGAGAGACTAGCTGGAGGTGTCTGGACGGGCAAATTTAACTCTCATTTCCCACCAGGAAGAGGAATTAACCAAAGGCTCAGCGTGCCGTGCCGGAACCAGATTAGGGCCTGAAGCCATCCTGCGGTGTTGCGGCCAGCTCAAAAGAAACCGAGTTGAAGAAAGGAGCTCAGGGGCACTGTAATTCACAAACCTGCAGAGTTATAAATGACAGCTATCGTCCAAAAATAGACTGAAGTAAGGCTGCCAAGAGGACTTGAAAGCGGGGCAGAATTGCAGGAAACCGATTTCAGGAGGTAGACTGGAATTGCATTGAAAGCATAGGAAAAGAGGCAGAACGTCCACAATAATGCACTTGGCCAAAAAGGGCGTATGCGTTTTTTCCTGAATATATTCAGGAAAAAACGCATACGCCCTTTTTGGCCAACCAAGCAAGCTTGCAAAGGAAATCTGCACTACAATGAAGTCTCACTTCCCCCTGGTCAAAAGGGCCATCTGAAAAAAGTGTAAAATCCAGAAAGGCAGGACAGGCCATGGAGAACTGGGAGCCTTGTTATGCTGATGGGCGGGATGTAAATTGCCAACAGACACTCGGGAGAAGTGTATGGTGTTTCCTGAAACATCTAAAAAACAAAACAACAGAACCTAGGGCTCTTCCACTTATGGTCCTATAGCTTAGGGAAATTAAAATCAAAAAGACACAGCCACCCCAAAGTTTGGGACGCCTCTGTTTACAAGAACCTCGTTTACAGTACAAGTTCAACAGCGCAGAAAGTGAAAAATGGATAAAGAAGTTGTGGTATTTACTTACAAAGCAATATCACTCAGCAATGAAATCTACGTCATCAGGCCCTTAGCATCACAATGAGTGGATTCAGGTATGATGATTCTAACTGAAGTAAGTCACACAGAAAAACAAACATCATAAGATATCAGTAATACACGGAATGTAAACTTGGCTACACAGGAACTGAATTACAGAACAGAACAGGGTCTCAAATTTAGAAAACCAACTTATGCTTGCTTAAGGGGAAAGGTGAGTTGGGGTGCTGCATAAAACCAGAGATTGAAATGAGCACAGATAAAGTTCCTTAAGCCAAATATGGAATAGACAAGAGCTACTCCTTGCTCAACGAAATGGACTCAACACCGCCTATTAAACGTCTAAGAATGTACCTGACTAGTAAGTATCTTAAAACCTATGGATTGCTATGTCTCCGAAAGAGAATCAAGCATGTGTACAGGGGCATAAACGCAGCAGTGATAGGATTGGAGAGGTTCGGTGAGCAAATGAAGACCCTTTGAAGTCATATTGCATGGTACCCATTACACGGGTCTCAACTCTCCAGGTTTAAGGTATTCTTCCTTCAGCTAAAACATGCATGTGGAACCCAAGTATGATCAACCATGTGAATGGGAGCCGTGTTCAAATATGTCTCAGTTTTCCTCCCCTGGTACTCGGGTGCAACATTCCAGACGCTTTACTAACACTCTCCCCACTTGGAGAGTCAGCGCCTTTAACCTCCTGTTTGGCCCAGTTTGCAATTTCTGCAGAAGATGAACAGGAATAGCGAGAACCAATGAGAGACTAGCTGGAGGTGTTTGGACGGGCAAATTTAACTCTCATTTCCCACCAGGAAGAGGAAATAACCAAAGGCTCAGCATGCCGTGCCGGAACCAGATTAGGGCCTGAAGCCATCCTGCGGTGTTGCGGCCAGGTCACAAGAAAGCGAGTTGAAGAAAGGAGCTCAGGGGCACTGTAATTCACAAACCTGCAGAGTTATAAATGACAGCTATCGTCCAAAAATAGACTGAAGTAAGGCTGCCAAGAGGACTTGAAAGCGGGGCAGAATTGCAGGAAACCGATTTCAGGAGGTAGACTGGAATTGCATTGAAAGCATAGGAAAAGAGGCAGAACGTCCACAATGATGCACTTGGCCAAAAAGGGCGTATGCGTTTTTTCCTGAATATATTCAGGAAAAAACGCATACGCCCTTTTTGGCCAACCAAGCAAGCTTGCAAAGGAAATCTGCACTACAATGAAGTCTCACTTCCTCCCGGTCAAAAGGGCCATCTGAAAAAAGTGTAAAATCCAGAAAGGCAGGACAGGCCATGGAGAACTGGGAGCCTTGTTATGCTGATGGGCGGGATGTAAACTGCCAACAGACACTCGGGAGAAGTGTATGGTGTTTCCTGAAACATCTAAAAAACAAAGCAACAGAGCCTAGGGCACTGCCACTTATGGTCCTATAGCTTAGGGAAATTAAAATCAAAAAGACACAGCCACCCCAAAGTTTGGGACGCCTCTGTTTACAAGAACCTCGTTTACAGTACAAGTTCAACATCGCAGAAAGTGAAAAATGGATAAAGAAGTTTTTGTATTTACTTACAAAGCAATATCACTCAGCAATGAAATCTATGTCATCAGGCCCTTAGCATCACAATGAGTGGATTCAGGTATGATGATTCTAACTGAAATAAGTCACACAGAAAAAGAAACATCATAAGATATCAGTAATACACGGAATGTAAACTTGGCTACACAGGAACTGAATTACAGAACAGAACAGGGTCTCAAATTTAGAAAACCAACTTATGCTTGCTTAAGGGTAAAGGTGAGTTGGGGTGCTGCATAAAACCAGAGATTGAAATGAGCACAGATAAAGTTCCTTAAGTCAAATATGGAATAGACAAGAGCTACTCCTTGCTCAACGAAATGGACTCAACACCGCATATTAAACGCCTAAGAATGTACCTGACTAGTAAGTATCTTAAAACCTATGGATTGCTATGTCTCCGAAAGAGAATCAAGCATGTGTACAGGGGCATAAACGCAGCAGTGATAGGATTGGAGAGGTTCGGTGAGCAAATGAAGACCCTTTGAAGTCATATTGCATGGTACCCATTACACGGGTCTTAACTCTCCAGGTTTAAGGTATTCTTCCTTCAGCTAAATCATGCATGTGGAACCCAAGTATGATCAACCATGTGAACGGGAGACGTGTTCAAATATGTCTCAGTTTTCCTCCCCTGGTACTCGGGTGCAACATTCCAGACGCTTTACTAACACTCTCCCGACTTGGAGAGTCAGTCCCTTCAAACTCCTGTTTGGCCCAGTTTGCAATTTCTGCGGAAGATGAACAGGAATAGCGAGAACCAATGAGAGGCTAGCTGGAGGTGTCTGGACGGGCAAATTTAACTCTCATTTCCCACCAGGAAGAGGAATTAACCAAAGGCTCAGCGTGCCGTGCCGGAACCAGATTAGGGCCTGAAGCCATCCTGCGGTGTTGCGGCCAGCTCAAAAGAAAGCGAGTTGAAGAAAGGAGCTCAGGGGCACTGTAATTCACAAACCTGCAGAGTTATAAATGACAGCTATCGTCCAAAAATAGATTGAAGTAAGGCTGCCAAGAGGACTTGAAAGCGGGGCAGAATTGCAGGAAACCGATTTCAGGAGGTAGACTGGAATTGCATTGAAAGCATAGGAAAAGAGGCAGAACGTCCACAATAACGCACTTGGCCAAAAAGGGCGTATGTGTTTTTTCCTGAATATATTCAGGAAAAAACGCATACGCCATTTTTGGCCAACCAAGCAAGCTTGCAAAGGAAATCTGCACTACAATGAAGTCTCACTTCCCCCCGGTCAAAAGGGCCATCTGAAAAAAGTGTAAAATCCAGAAAGGCAGGACAGGCCATGGAGAACTGGGAGCCTTGTTATGCTGATGGGCGGGATGTAAATTGCCAACAACCACTCGGGAGAAGTGTATGGTGTTTCCTGAAACATCTAAAAAACAAAGCAACAGAACCTAGGGCACTTCCACTTATGGTCCTATAGCTTAGGGAAATTAAAATCAAAAAGACACAGCCACCCCAAAGTTTGGGACGCCTCTGTTTACAAGAACCTCGTTTACAGTACAAGTTCAACATCGCAGAAAGTGAAAAATGGATAAAGAAGTTGTGGTATTTACTTACAAAGCAATATCACTCAGCAATGAAATCTATGTCATCAGGCCCTTAGCATCACAATGAGTGGATTCAGGTATGATGATTCTAACTGAAGTAAGTCACACAGAAAAAGAAACATCATAATATATCAGTAATACACGGAATGTAAACTTGGCTACACAGGAACTGAATTACAGAACAGAACAGGGTCTCAAATGTAGAAAACCAACTTATGCTTGCTTAAGGGGAAAGGTGAGTTGGGGTGCTGCATAAAACCAGAGATTGAAATGAGCACAGATAAAGTTCCTTAAGTCAAATATGGAATAGACAAGAGCTACTCCTTGCTCAACGAAATGGACTCAACACCGCATATTAAACGTCTAAGAATGTACCTGACTAGTAAGTATCTTAAAACCTATGGATTGCTATGTCTCCGAAAGAGAATCAAGCATGTGTACAGGGGCATAAACGCAGCAGTGATAGGATTGGAGAGGTTCGGTGAGCAAATGAAGACCCTTTGAAGTCATATTGCATGGTACCCATTACACGGGTCTTAACTCTCCAGGTTTAAGGTATTCTTCCTTCAGCTAAAACATGCATGTGGAACCCAAGTATGATCAACCATGTGAACGGGAGACGTGTTCAAATATGTCTCAGTTTTCCTCCCCTGGTACTCGGGTGCAACATTCCAGACGCTTTACTAACACTCTCCCCACTTGGAGAGTCAGCGCCTTTAACCTCCTGTTTGGCCCAGTTTGCAATTTCTGCAGAAGATGAACAGGAATAGCGAGAACCAATGAGAGACTAGCTGGAGGTGTTTGGACGGGCAAATTTAACTCTCATTTCCCACCAGGAAGAGGAAATAACCAAAGGCTCAGCGTGCCATGCCGGAACCAGATTAGGGCCTGAAGCCATCCTGCGGTGTTGCGGCCAGGTCACAAGAAAGCAAGTTGAAGAAAGGAGCTCAGGGGCACTGTAATTCACAAACCTGCAGAGTTATAAATGACAGCTATCGTCCAAAAATAGACTGAAGTAAGGCTGCCAAGAGGACTTGAAAGCGGGGCAGAATTGCAGGAAACCGATTTCAGGAGGTAGACTGGAATTGCATTGAAAGCATAGGAAAAGAGGCAGAACGTCCACAATGATGCACTTGGCCAAAAAGGGCGTATGGGTTTTTTCCTGAATATATTCAGGAAAAAACGCATACGCCCTTTTTGGCCAACCAAGCAAGCTTGCAAAGGAAATCTGCACTACAATGAAGTCTCACTTCCCCCCGGTCAAAAGGGCCATCTGAAAAAAGTGTAAAATCCAGAAAGGCAGGACAGGCCATGGAGAACTGGGAGCCTTGTTATGCTGATGGGCGGGATGTAAATTGCCAACAACCACTCGGGAGAAGTGTATGGTGTTTCCTGAAACATCTAAAAAACAAAGCAACAGAACCTAGGGCACTTCCACTTATGGTCCTATAGCTTAGGGAAATTAAAATCAAAAAGACACAGCCACCCCAAAGTTTGGAACGGCTCTGTTTACAAGAACCTCGTTTACAGTACAAGTACAACATCGCAGAAAGTGAAAAATGGATAAAGAAGTTGTGGTATTTACTTACAAAGCAATATCACTCAGCAATGAAATCTGTGTCATCAGGCCCTTAGCAGCACAATGAGTGGATTCAGGTATGATGATTCTAACTGAAGTAAGTCACACAGAAAAAGAAACATCATAAGATATCAGTAATACACGGAATGTAAACTTGGCTACACAGGAACTGAATTACAGAACAGAACAGGGTCTCAAATTTAGAAAACCAACTTATGCTTGCTTAAGGGGAAAGGTGAGTTGGGGTGCTGCATAAAACCAGAGATTGAAATGAGCACAGATAAAGTTCCTTAAGTCAAATATGGAATAGACAAGAGCTACTCCTTGCTCAACGAAATGGACTCAACACCGCATATTAAACGTCTAAGAATGTACCTGACTAGTAAGTATCTTAAAACCTATGGATTGCTATGTCTCCGAAAGAGAATCAAGCATGTGTACAGGGGCATAAACGCAGCAGTGATAGGATTGGAGAGGTTCGGTGAGCAAATGAAGACCCTTTGAAGTCATATTGCATGGTACCCATTCCACGGGTCTCAACTCTCCAGGTTTAAGGTATTCTTCCTTCAGCTAAAACATGCATGTGGAACCTAGAGTATGATCAACCATGTGATCGGGAGACGTGTTCAAATATGTCTCAGTTTTCCTCCCCTGGTACTCGGGTGCAACATTCCAGACGCTTTACTAACACTCTCCCCACTTGGAGAGTCAGTCCCTTTAACCTCCTGTTTGGCCCAGTTTGCAATTTCTGCGGAAGATGAACAGGAATAGCGAGAACCAATGAGAGGCTAGCTGGAGGTGTCTAAACGGGCAAATTTAACTCTCATTTCCCACCAGGAAGAGGAATTAACCAAAGGCTCAGCATGCCGGGCCGGAACCAGATTAGGGCCTGAAGCCATCCTGCGGTGTTGCGGCCAGGTCACAAGAAAGCGAGTTGAAGAAAGGAGCTCAGGGGCACTGTAATTCACAAACCTGCAGAGTTATAAATGACAGCTATCGTCCAAAAATAGACTGAAGTAAGGCTGCCAAGAGGACTTGAAAGCGGGGCAGAATTGCAGGAAACCGATTTCAGGAGGTAGACTGGAATTGCATTGAAAGCATAGGAAAAGAGGCAGAACGTCCACAATGATGCACTTGGCCAAAAAGGGCGTATGCGTTTTTTCCTGAATATATTCAGGAAAAAACGCATACGCCCTTTTTGGCCAACCAAGCAAGCTTGCAAAGGAAATCTGCACTACAATGAAGTCTCACTTCCTCCCGGTGAAAAGGGCCATCTGAAAAAAGTGTAAAATCCAGAAAGGCAGGACAGGCCATGGAGAACTGGGAGCCTTGTTATGCTGATGGGCGGGATGTAAATTGCCAACAGACACTCGGGAGAAGTGTATGGTGTTTCCTGAAACATCTAAAAAACAAAGCAACAGAGCCTAGGGCACTGCCACTTATGGTCCTATAGCTTAGGGAAATTAAAATCAAAAAGACACAGCCACCCCAAAGTTTGGGACGCCTCTGTTTACAAGAACCTCGTTTACAGTACAAGTTCAACATCGCAGAAAGTGAAAAATGGATAAAGAAGTTTTTGTATTTACTTACAAAGCAATATCACTCAGCAATGAAATCTATGTCATCAGGCCCTTAGCATCACAATGAGTGGATTCAGGTATGATGATTCTAACTGAAATAAGTCACACAGAAAAAGAAACATCATAAGATATCAGTAATACACGGAATGTAAACTTGGCTACACAGGAACTGAATTACAGAACAGAACAGGGTCTCAAATTTAGAAAACCAACTTATGCTTGCTTAAGGGTAAAGGTGAGTTGGGGTGCTGCATAAAACCAGAGATTGAAATGAGCACAGATAAAGTTCCTTAAGTCAAATATGGAATAGACAAGAGCTACTCCTTGCTCAACGAAATGGACTCAACACCGCATATTAAACGCCTAAGAATGTACCTGACTAGTAAGTATCTTAAAACCTATGGATTGCTATGTCTCCGAAAGAGAATCAAGCATGTGTACAGGGGCATAAACGCAGCAGTGATAGGATTGGAGACGTTCGGTGAGCAAATGAAGACCCTTTGAAGTCATATTGCATGGTACCCATTACACGGGTCTTAACTCTCCAGGTTTAAGGTATTCTTCCTTCAGTTAAAACATGCATGTGGAACCCAAGTATGATCAACCATGTGAACGGGAGACGTGTTCAAATATGTCTCAGTTTTCCTCCCCTGGTACTCGGGTGCAACATTCCAGACGCTTTACTAACACTCTCCCGACTTGGAGAGTCAGTCCCTTTAAACTCCTGTTTGGCCCAGTTTGCAATTTCTGCGGAAGATGAACAAGAATAGCGAGAACCAATGAGAGACTAGCTGGAGGTGTCTGGACGGGCAAATTTAACTCTCATTTCCCACCAGGAAGAGGAATTAACCAAAGGCTCAGCGTGCCGTGCCGGAACCAGATTAGGGCCTGAAGCCATCCTGCGGTGTTGCGGCCAGCTCAAAAGAAACCGAGTTGAAGAAAGGAGCTCAGGGGCACTGTAATTCACAAACCTGCAGAGTTATAAATGACAGCTATCGTCCAAAAATAGACTGAAGTAAGGCTGCCAAGAGGACTTGAAAGCGGGGCAGAATTGCAGGAAACCGATTTCAGGAGGTAGACTGGAATTGCATTGAAAGCATAGGAAAAGAGGCAGAACGTCCACAATAATGCACTTGGCCAAAAAGGGCGTATGCGTTTTTTCCTGAATATATTCAGGAAAAAACGCATACGCCCTTTTTGGCCAACCAAGCAAGCTTGCAAAGGAAATCTGCACTACAATGAAGTCTCACTTCCCCCTGGTCAAAAGGGCCATCTGAAAAAAGTGTAAAATCCAGAAAGGCAGGACAGGCCATGGAGAACTGGGAGCCTTGTTATGCTGATGGGCGGGATGTAAATTGCCAACAGACACTCGGGAGAAGTGTATGGTGTTTCCTGAAACATCTAAAAAACAAAACAACAGAACCTAGGGCTCTTCCACTTATGGTCCTATAGCTTAGGGAAATTAAAATCAAAAAGACACAGCCACCCCAAAGTTTGGGACGCCTCTGTTTACAAGAACCTCGTTTACAGTACAAGTTCAACAGCGCAGAAAGTGAAAAATGGATAAAGAAGTTGTGGTATTTACTTACAAAGCAATATCACTCAGCAATGAAATCTACGTCATCAGGCCCTTAGCATCACAATGAGTGGATTCAGGTATGATGATTCTAACTGAAGTAAGTCACACAGAAAAACAAACATCATAAGATATCAGTAATACACGGAATGTAAACTTGGCTACACAGGAACTGAATTACAGAACAGAACAGGGTCTCAAATTTAGAAAACCAACTTATGCTTGCTTAAGGGGAAAGGTGAGTTGGGGTGCTGCATAAAACCAGAGATTGAAATGAGCACAGATAAAGTTCCTTAAGCCAAATATGGAATACACAAGAGCTACTCCTTGCTCAACGAAATGGACTCAACACCGCCTATTAAACGTCTAAGAATGTACCTGACTAGTAAGTATCTTAAAACCTATGGATTGCTATGTCTCCGAAAGAGAATCAAGCATGTGTACAGGGGCATAAACGCAGCAGTGATAGGATTGGAGAGGTTCGGTGAGCAAATGAAGACCCTTTGAAGTCATATTGCATGGTACCCATTACACGGGTCTCAACTCTCCAGGTTTAAGGTATTCTTCCTTCAGCTAAAACATGCATGTGGAACCCAAGTATGATCAACCATGTGAATGGGAGCCGTGTTCAAATATGTCTCAGTTTTCCTCCCCTGGTACTCGGGTGCAACATTCCAGACGCTTTACTAACACTCTCCCCACTTGGAGAGTCAGCGCCTTTAACCTCCTGTTTGGCCCAGTTTGCAATTTCTGCAGAAGATGAACAGGAATAGCGAGAACCAATGAGAGACTAGCTGGAGGTGTTTGGACGGGCAAATTTAACTCTCATTTCCCACCAGGAAGAGGAAATAACCAAAGGCTCAGCATGCCGTGCCGGAACCAGATTAGGGCCTGAAGCCATCCTGCTGTGTTGCGGCCAGGTCACAAGAAAGCAAGTTGAAGAAAGGAGCTCAGGGGCACTGTAATTCACAAACCTGCAGAGTTATAAAAGACAGCTATCGTCCAAAAATAGACTGAAGTAAGGCTGCCAAGAGGACTTGAAAGCGGGGCAGAATTGCAGGAAACCGATTTCAGGAGGTAGACTGGAATTGCATTGAAAGCATAGGAAAAGAGGCAGAACGTCCACAATGATGCACTTGGCCAAAAAGGGCGTATGCGTTTTTTCCTGAATATATTCAGGAAAAAACGCATACGCCCTTTTTGGCCAACCAAGCAAGCTTGCAAAGGAAATCTGCACTACAATGAAGTCTCACTTCCTCCCGGTGAAAAGGGCCATCTGAAAAAAGTGTAAAATCCAGAAAGGCAGGACAGGCCATGGAGAACTGGGAGCCTTGTTATGCTGATGGGCGGGATGTAAATTGCCAACAGACACTCGGGAGAAGTGTATGGTGTTTCCTGAAACATCTAAAAAACAAAGCAACAGAGCCTAGGGCACTGCCACTTATGGTCCTATAGCTTAGGGAAATTAAAATCAAAAAGACACAGCCACCCCAAAGTTTGGGACGCCTCTGTTTACAAGAACCTCGTTTACAGTACAAGTTCAACATCGCAGAAAGTGAAAAATGGATAAAGAAGTTTTTGTATTTACTTACAAAGCAATATCACTCAGCAATGAAATCTATGTCATCAGGCCCTTAGCATCACAATGAGTGGATTCAGGTATGATGATTCTAACTGAAATAAGTCACACAGAAAAAGAAACATCATAAGATATCAGTAATACACGGAATGTAAACTTGGCTACACAGGAACTGAATTACAGAACAGAACAGGGTCTCAAATTTAGAAAACCAACTTATGCTTGCTTAAGGGTAAAGGTGAGTTGGGGTGCTGCATAAAACCAGAGATTGAAATGAGCACAGATAAAGTTCCTTAAGTCAAATATGGAATAGACAAGAGCTACTCCTTGCTCAACGAAATGGACTCAACACCGCATATTAAACGCCTAAGAATGTACCTGACTAGTAAGTATCTTAAAACCTATGGATTGCTATGTCTCCGAAAGAGAATCAAGCATGTGTACAGGGGCATAAACGCAGCAGTGATAGGATTGGAGACGTTCGGTGAGCAAATGAAGACCCTTTGAAGTCATATTGCATGGTACCCATTACACGGGTCTTAACTCTCCAGGTTTAAGGTATTCTTCCTTCAGTTAAAACATGCATGTGGAACCCAAGTATGATCAACCATGTGAACGGGAGACGTGTTCAAATATGTCTCAGTTTTCCTCCCCTGGTACTCGGGTGCAACATTCCAGACGCTTTACTAACACTCTCCCGACTTGGAGAGTCAGTCCCTTTAAACTCCTGTTTGGCCCAGTTTGCAATTTCTGCGGAAGATGAACAAGAATAGCGAGAACCAATGAGAGACTAGCTGGAGGTGTCTGGACGGGCAAATTTAACTCTCATTTCCCACCAGGAAGAGGAATTAACCAAAGGCTCAGCGTGCCGTGCCGGAACCAGATTAGGGCCTGAAGCCATCCTGCGGTGTTGCGGCCAGCTCAAAAGAAACCGAGTTGAAGAAAGGAGCTCAGGGGCACTGTAATTCACAAACCTGCAGAGTTATAAATGACAGCTATCGTCCAAAAATAGACTGAAGTAAGGCTGCCAAGAGGACTTGAAAGCGGGGCAGAATTGCAGGAAACCGATTTCAGGAGGTAGACTGGAATTGCATTGAAAGCATAGGAAAAGAGGCAGAACGTCCACAATAATGCACTTGGCCAAAAAGGGCGTATGCGTTTTTTCCTGAATATATTCAGGAAAAAACGCATACGCCCTTTTTGGCCAACCAAGCAAGCTTGCAAAGGAAATCTGCACTACAATGAAGTCTCACTTCCCCCTGGTCAAAAGGGCCATCTGAAAAAAGTGTAAAATCCAGAAAGGCAGGACAGGCCATGGAGAACTGGGAGCCTTGTTATGCTGATGGGCGGGATGTAAATTGCCAACAGACACTCGGGAGAAGTGTATGGTGTTTCCTGAAACATCTAAAAAACAAAACAACAGAACCTAGGGCTCTTCCACTTATGGTCCTATAGCTTAGGGAAATTAAAATCAAAAAGACACAGCCACCCCAAAGTTTGGGACGCCTCTGTTTACAAGAACCTCGTTTACAGTACAAGTTCAACAGCGCAGAAAGTGAAAAATGGATAAAGAAGTTGTGGTATTTACTTACAAAGCAATATCACTCAGCAATGAAATCTACGTCATCAGGCCCTTAGCATCACAATGAGTGGATTCAGGTATGATGATTCTAACTGAAGTAAGTCACACAGAAAAACAAACATCATAAGATATCAGTAATACACGGAATGTAAACTTGGCTACACAGGAACTGAATTACAGAACAGAACAGGGTCTCAAATTTAGAAAACCAACTTATGCTTGCTTAAGGGGAAAGGTGAGTTGGGGTGCTGCATAAAACCAGAGATTGAAATGAGCACAGATAAAGTTCCTTAAGCCAAATATGGAATACACAAGAGCTACTCCTTGCTCAACGAAATGGACTCAACACCGCCTATTAAACGTCTAAGAATGTACCTGACTAGTAAGTATCTTAAAACCTATGGATTGCTATGTCTCCGAAAGAGAATCAAGCATGTGTACAGGGGCATAAACGCAGCAGTGATAGGATTGGAGAGGTTCGGTGAGCAAATGAAGACCCTTTGAAGTCATATTGCATGGTACCCATTACACGGGTCTCAACTCTCCAGGTTTAAGGTATTCTTCCTTCAGCTAAAACATGCATGTGGAACCCAAGTATGATCAACCATGTGAATGGGAGCCGTGTTCAAATATGTCTCAGTTTTCCTCCCCTGGTACTCGGGTGCAACATTCCAGACGCTTTACTAACACTCTCCCCACTTGGAGAGTCAGCGCCTTTAACCTCCTGTTTGGCCCAGTTTGCAATTTCTGCAGAAGATGAACAGGAATAGCGAGAACCAATGAGAGACTAGCTGGAGGTGTTTGGACGGGCAAATTTAACTCTCATTTCCCACCAGGAAGAGGAAATAACCAAAGGCTCAGCATGCCGTGCCGGAACCAGATTAGGGCCTGAAGCCATCCTGCTGTGTTGCGGCCAGGTCACAAGAAAGCAAGTTGAAGAAAGGAGCTCAGGGGCACTGTAATTCACAAACCTGCAGAGTTATAAAAGACAGCTATCGTCCAAAAATAGACTGAAGTAAGGCTGCCAAGAGGACTTGAAAGCGGGGCAGAATTGCAGGAAACCGATTTCAGGAGGTAGACTGGAATTGCATTGAAAGCATAGGAAAACAGGCAGAACGTCCACAATGATGCACTTGGCCAAAAAGGGCGTATGCGTTTTTTCCTGAATATATTCAGGAAAAAACGCATACGCCCTTTTTGGCCAACCAAGCAAGCTTGCAAAGGAAATCTGCACTACAATGAAGTCTCACTTCCCCCCGGTCAAAAGGGCCATCTGAAAAAAGTGTAAAATCCAGAAAGGCAGGACAGGCCATGGAGAACTGGGAGCCTTGTTATGCTGATGGGCGGGATTTAAATTGCCAACAACCACTCGGGAGAAGTGTATGGTGTTTCCTGAAACATCTAAAAAACAAAGCAACAGAACCTAGGGCACTTCCACTTATGGTCCTATAGCTTAGGGAAATTAAAATCAAAAAGACACAGCCACCCCAAAGTTTGGAACGGCTCTGTTTACAAGAACCTCGTTTACAGTACAAGTTCAACATCGCAGAAAGTGAAAAATGGATAAAGAAGTTGTGGTATTCACTTACAAAGCAATATCACTCAGCAATGAATTCTATGTCATCAGGCCCTTAGCAGCACAATGAGTGGATTCAGGTATGATGATTCTAACTGAAATAAATCACACAGAAAAAGAAACATCATAAGATATCAGTAATACACGGAATGGAAACTTGGCTACACAGGAACTGAATTACAGAACAGAACTGGGTCACAAATTTAGAAAACCAACTATGCTTGCTTAAGGGTAAAGGTGAGTTGGGGTGCTGCATAAAACCAGAGATTGAAATGAGCACAGATAAAGTTCCTTAAGCCAAATATGGAATAGACAAGAGCTACTCCTTGCTCAACGAAATGGACTCAACACCGCATATTAAACGCCTAAGAATGTACCTGACTTGTAAGTATCTTAAAACCTATAGATTGCTATGTCTCCGAATGAGAATCAAGCATGTGTACAGGGGCATAAACGCAGCAGTGATAGGATTGGAGAGGTTCGGTGAGCAAATGAAGACCCTTTGAAGTCATATTGCATGGTACCCATTCCACGGGTTTCAACTACCCAGGTTTAAGGTATTCTTCCTTCAGCTAAAACATGCATGTGGAACCCAAGTATGATCAACCATGTGATCGGGAGACGTGTTCAAATATGTCTCAGCTTTCCTCCCCTGGTACTCGGGTGCAACATTCCAGACGCTTTACTAACACTCTCCCCACTTGGAGAGTCAGTCCCTTTAACCTCCTGTTTGGCCCAGTTTGCAATTTCTGCGGAAGATGAACAGGAATAGCGAGAACCAATGAGAGGCTAGCTGGAGGTGTCTGGACGGGCAAATTTAACTCTCATTTCCCACCAGGAAGAGGAATTAACCAAAGGCTCAGCATGCCGGGCCGGAACCAGATTAGGGCCTGAAGCCATCCTGCGGTGTTGCGGCCAGGTCACAAGAAAGCGAGTTGAAGAAAGGAGCTCAGGGGCACTGTAATTCACAAACCTGCAGAGTTATAAATGACAGCTATCGTCCAAAAATAGACTGAAGTAAGGCTGCCAAGAGGACTTGAAAGCGGGGCAGAATTGCAGGAAACCGATTTCAGGAGGTAGACTGGAATTGCATTGAAAGCATAGGAAAAGAGGCAGAACGTCCACAATGATGCACTTGGCCAAAAAGGGCGTATGCGTTTTTTCCTGAATATATTCAGGAAAAAACGCATACGCCCTTTTTGGCCAACCAAGCAAGCTTGCAAAGGAAATCTGCACTACAATGAAGTCTCACTTCCCCCCGGTCAAAAGGGCCATCTGAAAAAAGTGTAAAATCCAGAAAGGCAGGACAGGCCATGGAGAACTGGGAGCCTTGTTATGCTGATGGGCGGGATGTAAATTGCCAACAGACACTCGGGAGAAGTGTATGGTGTTTCCTGAAACATCTAAAAAACAAAGCAACAGAGCCTAGGGCACTGCCACTTATGGTCCTATAGCTTAGGGAAATTAAAATCAAAAAGACACAGCCACCCCAAAGTTTGGGATGCCTCTGTTTACAAGAACCTCGTTTACAGTACAAGTTCAACATCGCAGAAAGTGAAAAATGGATAAAGAAGTTGTGTATTTACTTACAAAGCAATATCACTCAGCAATGAAATCTATGTCATCAGGCCCTTAGCATCACAATGAGTGGATTCAGGTATGATGATTCTAACTGAAATAAGTCACACAGAAAAAGAAACATCATAAGATATCAGTAATACACGGAATGTAAACATGGCTACACAGGAACTGAATTACAGAACAGAACAGGGTCTCAAATTTAGAAAACCAACTTATGCTTGCTTAAGGGTAAAGGTGAGTTGGGGTGCTGCATAAAACCAGAGATTGAAATGAGCACAGATAAAGTTCCTTAAGTCAAATATGGAATAGACAAGAGCTACTCCTTGCTCAACGAAATGGACTCAACACCGCATATTAAACGCCTAAGAATGTACCTGACTAGTAAGTATCTTAAAACCTATGGATTGCTATGTCTCCGAAAGAAAATCAAGCATGTGTACAGGGGCATAAACGCAGCAGTGATAGGATTGGAGACGTTCGGTGAGCAAATGAAGACCCTTTGAAGTCATATTGCATGGTACCCATTACACGGGTCTTAACTCTCCAGGTTTAAGGTATTCTTCCTTCAGCTAAAACATGCATGTGGAACCCAAGTATGATCAACCATGTGAACGGGAGACGTGTTCAAATATGTCTCAGTTTTCCTCCCCTGGTACTCGGGTGGAACATTCCAGACGCTTTACTAACACTCTCCCGACTTGGAGAGTCAGTCCCTTTAAATTCCTGTTTGGCCCAGTTTGCAATTTCTGCGGAAGATGAACAGGAATAGCGAGAACCAATGAGAGACTAGCTGGAGGTGTCTGGACGGGCAAATTTAACTCTCATTTCCCACCAGGAAGAGGAATTAACCAAAGGCTCAGCGTGCCGTGCCGGAACCAGATTAGGGCCTGAAGCCATCCTGCGGTGTTGCGGCCAGCTCAAAAGAAACCGAGTTGAAGAAAGGAGCTCAGGGGCACTGTAATTCACAAACCTGCAGAGTTATAAATGACAGCTATCATCCAAAAATAGACTGAAGTAAGGCTGCCAAGAGGACTTGAAAGCGGGGCAGAATTGCAGGAAACCGATTTCAGGAGGTAGACTGGAATTGCATTGAAAGCATAGGAAAAGAGGCAGAACGTCCACAATAATGCACTTGGCCAAAAAGGGCGTATGCGTTTTTTCCTGAATATATTCAGGAAAAAACGCATACGCCCTTTTTGGCCAACCAAGCAAGCTTTCAAAGGAAATCTGCACTACAATGAAGTCTCACTTCCCCCTGGTCAAAAGGGCCATCTGAAAAAAGTGTAAAATCCAGAAAGGCAGGACAGGCCATGGAGAACTGGGAGCCTTGTTATGCTGATGGGCGGGATGTAAATTGCCAACAGACACTCGGGAGAAGTGTATGGTGTTTCCTGAAACATCTAAAAAACAAAGCAACAGAACCTAGGGCACTTCCACTTATGGTCCTATAGCTTAGGGAAATTAAAATCAAAAAGACACAGCCACCCCAAAGTTTGGGACGCCTCTGTTTACAAGAACCTCGTTTACAGTACAAGTTCAACATCGCAGAAAGTGAAAAATGGATAAAGAAGTTGTGGTATTTACTTACAAAGCAATATCACTCAGCAATGAAATCTATGTCATCAGGCCCTTAGCATCACAATGAGTGGATTCAGGTATGATGATTCTAACTGAAATAAGTCACACAGAAAAAGAAACATCATAAGATATCAGTAATACACGGAATGGAAACTTGGCTACACAGGAACTGAATTACAGAACAGAACAGGGTCTCAAATTTAGAAAACCAACTTATGCTTGCTTAAGGGGAAAGGTGAGTTGGGGTGCTGCATAAAACCAGAGATTGAAATGAGCACAGATAAAGTTCCTTAAGCCAAATATGGAATAGACAAGAGCTACTCCTTGCTCAACGAAATGGACTCAACACCGCATATTAAACGTCTAAGAATGTACCTGACTAGTAAGTATCTTAAAACCTATGGATTGCTATGTCTCCGAAAGAGAATCAAGCATGTGTACAGGGGCATAAACGCAGCAGTGATAGGATTGGAGAGGTTCGGTGAGCAAATGAAGACCCTTTGAAGTCATATTGCATGGTACCCATTACACGGGTCTTAACTCTCCAGGTTTAAGGTATTCTTCCTTCAGCTAAAACATGCATGTGGAACCCAAGTATGATCAACCATGTGAACGGGAGACGTGTTCAAATATGTCTCAGTTTTCCTCCCCTGGTACTCGGGTGCAACATTCCAGACGCTTTACTAACACTCTCCCCACTTGGAGAGTCAGCGCCTTTAACCTCCTGTTTGGCCCAGTTTGCAATTTCTGCAGAAGATGAACAGGAATAGTGAGAACCAATGAGAGACTAGCTGGAGGTGTTTGGACGGGCAAATTTAACTCTCATTTCCCACCAGGAAGAGGAAATAACCAAAGGCTCAGCGTGCCGTGCCGGAACCAGATTAGGGCCTGAAGCCATCCTGCGGTGTTGCGGCCAGCTCACAAGAAAGCGAGTTGAAGAAAGGAGCTCAGGGGCACTGTAATTCACAAACCTGCAGAGTTATAAATGACAGCTATCGTCCAAAAATAGACTGAAGTAAGGCTGCCAAGAGGACTTGAAAGCGGGGCAGAATTGCAGGAAACCGATTTCAGGAGGTAGACTGGAATTGCATTGAAAGCATAGGAAAAGAGGCAGAACGTCCACAATGATGCACTTGGCCAAAAAGGGCGTATGCGTTTTTTCCTGAATATATTCAGGAAAAAACGCATACGCCCTTTTTGGCCAACCAAGCAAGCTTGCAAAGGAAATCTGCACTACAATGAAGTCTCACTTCCCCCCGGTCAAAAGGGCCATCTGAAAAAAGTGTAAAATCCAGAAAGGCAGGACAGGCCATGGAGAACTGGGAGCCTTGTTATGCTGATGGGCGGGATGTAAATTGCCAACAACCACTCGGGAGAAGTGTATGGTGTTTCCTGAAACATCTAAAAAACAAAGCAACAGAGCCTAGGGCACTTCCACTTATGGTCCTATAGCTTAGGGAAATTAAAATCAAAAAGACACAGCCACCCCAAAGTTTGGAACAGCTCTGTTTACAAGAACCTCGTTTACAGTACAAGTTCAACATCGCAGAAAGTGAAAAATGGATAAAGAAGTTGTGGTATTCACTTACAAAGCAATATCACTCAGCAATGAAATCTATGTCATCAGGCCCTTAGCAGCACAATGAGTGGATTCAGGTATGATGATTCTAACTGAAATAAGTCACACAGAAAAAGAAACATCATAAGATATCAGTAATACACGGAATGGAAACTTGGCTACACAGGAACTGAATTACAGAACAGAACTGGGTTACAAATTTAGAAAAGCAACTTATGCTTGCTTAAGGGTAAAGGTGAGTTGGGGTGCTGCATAAAACCAGAGATTGAAATGAGCACAGATAAAGTTCCTTAAGCCAAATATGGAATAGACAAGAGCTACTCCTTGCTCAACGAAATGGACTCAACACCGCATATTAAACGCCTAAGAATGTACCTGACTAGTAAGTATCTTAAAACCTATGGATTGCTATGTCTCCGAAAGAGAATCAAGCATGTGTACAGGGGCATAAACGCAGCAGTGATAGGATTGGAGACGTTCGGTGAGCAAATGAAGACCCTTTGAAGTCATATTGCATGGTACCCATTACACGGGTCTTAACTCTCCAGGTTTAAGGTATTCTTCCTTCAGCTAAAACATGCATGTGGAACCCAAGTATGATCAACCATGTGAACGGGAGACGTGTTCAAATATGTCTCAGTTTTCCTCCCCTGGTACTCGGGTGCAACATTCCAGACACTTTACTAACACTCTCCGCACTTGGAGAGTCAGCGCCTTTAACCTCCTGTTTGGCCCAGGTTGCAATTTCTGCGGAAGATGAACAGGAATAAAAAACGCATACGCCGTTTTTGGCCAACCAAGCAAGCTTGCAAAGGAAATCTGCACTACAATGAAGTCTCACTTCCCCCCGGTCAAAAGGGCCATCTGAAAAAAGTGTAAAATCCAGAAAGGCAGGACAGGCCATGGAGAACTGGGAGCCTTGTTATGCTGATGGGCGGGATGTAAATTGCCAACAGACACTTGGGAGAAGTGTATGGTGTTTCCTGAAACATGTAAAAAACAAAGCAACAGAGCCTAGGGCACTTCCACTTATGGTCCTATAGCTTAGGGAAATTAAAATCAAAAAGACACAGTCACCCCAAAGTTTGGAACGGCTCTGTTTACAAGAACCTCTTTTACCGTACAAGTTCAACATCGCAGAAAGTGAAAAATGGATAAAGAACTTGTGGTACTTACGTACAATGCAGTATCACTCAGCAATGAAATCTATGTCATCAGGCACGTAGCAGCATAATGAGTAGATTCAGATACGATGATTCTAACTGAAATAAGTCACACAGAAAAAGAAACATCATAAGATATCACTAATACACGGAATGTAAACTTGGCTACACAGGAACTGAATTCCAAAACAGAACAGGTTCTCAAATTTAGAAAACCAACTTATGCTTGCTTAAGGGGAAAGGTGAGTTCGGTTGCTGCATAAAACCAGAGATTGAAATGAGGACAGATAAAGTTCCTTAAGCCAAATATGGAATAGACAAGAGCCACTCCTTGCTCAACGAAATGGACTCAACACCGCATATTAAACGCCTAAGAATGTACCTGACTAGTAAGTATCTTAAAACCTATGGATTGCTATGTCTCCGAAAGAGAATCAAGCATGTGTACAGGGGCATAAACGCAGCAGTGATAGGATTGGAGAGGTTCGGTGAGCAAATGAAGACCCTTTGAAGTCATATTGCATGGTACCCATTCCACGGGTTTCAATTACCCAGGTTTTAGGTATTCTTCCTTCAGCTAAAACATGCATGTGGAACCCAGAGTATGATCAACCATGTGATCGGGAGACGTGTTCAAATATGTCTCAGTTTTCCTCCCTTGGTACTCGGGTGCAACATTCCAGACGCTTTACTAACACTCTCCCCACTTGGAGAGTCAGCGCCTTTAACCTCCTGTTTGGCACAGTTTGCAATTTCTGCGGAAGATGAACAGGAATAGCGAGAACCAATGAGAGGCTAGCTGGAGGTGTCTGGACGGGCAAATTTAACTCTCATTTCCCAACAGGAAGAGGAAATAACCAAAGGCTCAGCGTGCCGTACCGGAACCAGATTAGGGCCTGAAGCCATCCTGCGGTGTTGCGGCCAGCTCAAAAGAAAGCGAGTTGAAGAAAGGAGCTCAGGGGCAGTGTAATTCACAAACCTGCAGAGTTATAAATGACAGCTATCGTCCAAAAATAGACTGAAGTAAGGCTGCCAAGAGGACTTGAAAGCGGGGCAGAATTGCAGGAAACCGATTTCAGGAGGTAGACTGAAATTGCATTGAAAGCATAGGAAAAGAGGCAGAACGTCCACAATGATGCACTTGGCCAAAAAGGGCGTATGCGTTTTTTCCTGAATATATTCAGGAAAAAACGCATACGCCCTTTTTGGCCAACCAAGCAAGCTTGCAAAGGAAATCTGCACTACAATGAAGTCTCACTTCCCCCCGGTCAAAAGGGCCATCTGAAAAAAGTGTAAAATCCAGAAAGGCAGGACAGGCCATGGAGAACTGGGAGCCTTGTTATGCTGATGGGCGGGATGTAAATTGCCAACAGACACTCGGGAGAAGTGTATGGTGTTTCCTGAAACATCAAAAAACAAAGCAACAGAGCCTAGGGCACTGCCACTTATGGTCCTATAGCTTAGGGAAATTAAAATCAAAAAGACACAGCCACCCCAAAGTTTGGGACGCCTCTGTTTACAAGAACCTCGTTTACAGTACAAGTTCAACATCGCAGAAAGTGAAAAATGGATAAAGAAGTTTTGTATTTACTTACAAAGCAATATCACTCAGCAATGAAATCTATGTCATCAGGCCCTTAGCATTACAATGAGTGGATTCAGGTATGATGATTCTAACTGAAATAAGTCACACAGAGAAAGAAACATCATAAGATATCAGTAATACACGGAATGTAAACTTGGCTACACAGGAACTGAATTACAGAACAGAACAGGGTCTCAAATTTAGAAAACCAACTTATGCTTGCTTAAGGGTAAAGGTGAGTTGGGGTGCTGCATAAAACCAGAGATTGAAATGAGCACAGATAAAGTTCCTTAAGTCAAATATGGAATAGACAAGAGCTACTCCTTGCTCAACGAAATGGACTCAACACCGCATATTAAACGCCTAAGAATGTACCTGACTAGTAAGTATCTTAAAACCTATGGATTGCTATGTCTCCGAAAGAGAATCAAGCATGTGTACAGGGGCATAAACGCAGCAGTGATAGGATTGGAGACGTTCGGTGAGCAAATGAAGACCCTTTGAAGTCATATTGCATGGTACCCATTACACGGGTCTTAACTCTCCAGGTTTAAGGTATTCTTCCTTCAGCTAAAACATGCATGTGGAACCCAAGTATGATCAACCATGTGAACGGGAGACGTGTTCAAATATGTCTCAGTTTTCCTCCCCTGGTACTCGGGTGCAACATTCCACACGCTTTACTAACACTCTCCGCACTTGGAGAGTCAGCGCCTTTAACCTCCTGTTTGGCCCAGGTTGCAATTTCTGCGGAAGATGAACAGGAATAAAAAACGCATACGCCGTTTTTGGCCAACCAAGCAAGCTTGCAAAGGAAATCTGCACTACAATGAAGTCTCACTTCCCCCCGGTCAAAAGGGCCATCTGAAAAAAGTGTAAAATCCAGAAAGGCAGGACAGGCCATGGAGAACTGGGAGCCTTGTTATGCTGATGGGCGGGATGTAAATTGCCAACAGACACTTGGGAGAAGTGTATGGTGTTTCCTGAAACATGTAAAAAACAAAGGAACAGAGCCTAGGGCACTTCCACTTATGGTCCTATAGCTTAGGGAAATTAAAATCAAAAAGACACAGCCACCCCAAAGTTTGGAACGGCTCTGTTTACAAGAACCTCTTTTACCGTACAAGTTCAACATCGCAGAAAGTGAAAAATGGATAAAGAACTTGTGGTACTTACGTACAATGCAGTATCACTCAGCAATGAAATCTATGTCATCAGGCACGTAGCAGCATAATGAGTAGATTCAGATACGATGATTCTAACTGAAATAAGTCACACAGAAAAAGAAACATCATAAGATATCACTAATACACGGAATGTAAACTTGGCTACACAGGAACTGAATTCCAAAACAGAACAGGTTCTCAAATTTAGAAAACCAACTTATGCTTGCTTAAGGGGAAAGGTGAGTTGGGTTGCTGCATAAAACCAGAGATTGAAATGAGCACAGATAAAGTTCCTTAAGCCAAATATGGAATAGACAAGAGCCACTCCTTGCTCAACGAAATGGACTCAACACCGCATATTAAACGCCTAAGAATGTACCTGACTAGTAAGTATCTTAAAACCTATGGATTGCTATGTCTCCGAAAGAGAATCAAGCATGTGTACAGGGGCATAAACGCAGCAGTGATAGGATTGGAGAGGTTCGGTGAGCAAATGAAGACCCTTTGAAGTCATATTGCATGGTACCCATTCCACGGGTTTCAATTACCCAGGTTTTAGGTATTCTTCCTTCAGCTAAAACATGCATGTGGAACCCAGAGTATGATCAACCATGTGATCGGGAGACGTGTTCAAATATGTCTCAGTTTTCCTCCCTTGGTACTCGGGTGCAACATTCCAGACGCTTTACTAACACTCTCCCCACTTGGAGAGTCAGCGCCTTTAACCTCCTGTTTGGCACAGTTTGCAATTTCTGCGGAAGATGAACAGGAATAGCGAGAACCAATGAGAGGCTAGCTGGAGGTGTCTGGACGGGCAAATTTAACTCTCATTTCCCACCAGAAAGAGGAATTAACCAAAGGCTCAGCATGCCGGGCCGGAACCAGATTAGGGCCTGAAGCCATCCTGCGGTGTTGCGGCCAGGTCACAAGAAAGCGAGTTGAAGAAAGGAGCTCAGGGGCACTGTAATTCACAAACCTGCAGAGTTATAAATGACAGCTATCGTCCAAAAATAGACTGAAGTAAGGCTGCCAAGAGGACTTGAAAGCGGGGCAGAATTGCAGGAAACCGATTTCAGGAGGTAGACTGGAATTGCATTGAAAGCATAGGAAAAGAGGCAGAACGTCCACAATGATGCACTTGGCCAAAAAGGGCGTATGCGTTTTTTCCTGAATATATTCAGGAAAAAACGCATACGCCCTTTTTGGCCAACCAAGCAAGCTTGCAAAGGAAATCTGCACTACAATGAAGTCTCACTTCCCCCCGGTCAAAAGGGCCATCTGAAAAAAGTGTAAAATCCAGAAAGGCAGGACAAGCCATGGAGAACTGGGAGCCTTGTTATGCTGATGGGCGGGATGTAAATTGCCAACAGACACTCGGGAGAAGTGTATGGTGTTTCCTGAAACATCTAAAAAACAAAGCAACAGAGCCTAGGGCACTGCCACTTATGGTCCTATAGCTTAGGGAAATTAAAATCAAAAAGACACAGCCACCCCAAAGTTTGGGACGCCTCTGTTTACAAGAACCTCGTTTACAGTACAAGTTCAACATCGCAGAAAGTGAAAAATGGATAAAGAAGTTGTTGTATTTACTTACAAAGCAATATCACTCAGCAATGAAATCTATGTCATCAGGCCCTTAGCATCACAATGAGTGGATTCAGGTATGATGATTCTAACTGAAATAAGTCACACAGAAAAAGAAACATCATAAGATATCAGTAATACACGGAATGGAAACTTGGCTACACAGGAACTGAATTACAGAACAGAACAGGGTCTCAAATTTAGAAAACCAACTTATGCTTGCTTAAGGGGAAAGGTGAGTTGGGGTGCTGCATAAAACCAGAGATTGAAATGAGCACAGATAAAGTTCCTTAAGTCAAATATGGAATAGACAAGAGCTACTCCTTGCTCAACGAAATGGACTCAACACCACATATTAAACGCCTAAGAATGTACCTGACTAGTAAGTATCTTAAAACCTATGGATTGCTATGTCTCCGAAAGAGAATCAAGCATGTGTACAGGGGCATAAACGCAGCAGTGATAGGATTGGAGACGTTCGGTGAGCAAATGAAGACCCTTTGAAGTCATATTGCATGGTACCCATTACACGGGTCTTAACTCTCCAGGTTTAAGGTATTCTTCCTTCAGCTAAAACATGCATGTGGAACCCAAGTATGATCAACCATGTGAACGGGAGACGTGTTCAAATATGTCTCAGTTTTCCTCCCCTGGTACTCGGGTGCAACATTCCAGACGCTTTACTAACACTCTCCCGACTTGGAGAGTCAGTCCCTTTAAACTCCTGTTTGGCCCAGTTTGCAATTTCTGCGGAAGATGAACAGGAATAGCGAGAACCAATGAGAGACTAGCTTGAGGTGTCTGGACGGGCAAATTTAACTCTCATTTCCCAACAGGAAGAGGAAATAACCAAAGGCTCAGCGTGCCGTACCGGAACCAGATTAGGGCCTGAAGTCATCCTGCGGTGTTGCGGCCAGCTCAAAAGAAAGCGAGTTGAAGAAAGGAGCTCAGGGGCACTGTAATTCACAAACCTGCAGAGTTATAAATGACAGCTATCGTCCAAAAATAGACTGAAGTAAGGCTGCCAAGAGGACTTGAAAGCGGGGCAGAATTGCAGGAAACCGATTTCAGGAGGTAGACTGGAATTGCATTGAAAGCATAGGAAAAGAGGCAGAACGTCCACAATGATGCACTTGGCCAAAAAGGGCGTATGCGTTTTTTCCTGAATATATTCAGGAAAAAACGCATACGCCCTTTTTGGCCAACCAAGCAAGCTTGCAAAGGAAATCTGCACTACAATGAAGTCTCACTTCCCCCCGGTCAAAAGGGCCATCTGAAAAAAGTGTAAAATCCAGAAAGGCAGGACAGGCCATGGAGAACTGGGAGCCTTGTTATGCTGATGGGCGGGATGTAAATTGCCAACAACCACTCGGGAGAAGTGTATGGTGTTTCCTGAAACATCTAAAAAACAAAGCAACAGAGCCTAGGGCACTGCCACTTATGGTCCTATAGCTTAGGGAAATTAAAATCAAAAAGACACAGCCACCCCAAAGTTTGGAACGGCTCTGTTTACAAGAACCTCGTTTACAGTACAAGTTCAACATCGCAGAAAGTGAAAAATGGAAAGAAGTTGTGGTATTTACTTACAAAGCAATATCACTCAGCAATGAAATCTGTGTCATCAGGCCCTTAGCAGCACAATGAGTGGATTCAGGTATGATGATTCTAACTGAAGTAAGTCACACAGAAAAAGAAACATCATAAGATATCAGTAATACACGGAATGTAAACTTGGCTACACAGGAACTGAATTACAGAACAGAACAGGGTCTCAAATTTAGAAAACCAACTTATGCTTGCTTAAGGGTAAAGGTGAGTTGGGGTGCTGCATAAAACCAGAGATTGAAATGAGCACAGATAAAGTTCCTTAAGTCAAATATGGAATAGACAAGAGCTACTCCTTGCTCAACGAAATGGACTCAACACCGCATATTAAACGCCTAAGAATGTACCTGACTAGTAAGTATCTTAAAACCTATGGATTGCTATGTCTCCGAAAGAAAATCAAGCATGTGTACAGGGGCATAAACGCAGCAGTGATAGGATTGGAGAGGTTCGGTGAGCAAATGAAGACCCTTTGAAGTCATATTGCATGGTACCCATTACACAGGTCTTAACTCTCCAGGTTTAAGGTATTCTTCCTTCAGCTAAAACATGCATGTGGAACCCAAGTATGATCAACCATGTGAACGGGAGACGTGTTCAAATATGTCTCAGGTTTCCTCCCCTGGTACTCGGGTGCAACATTCCAGACGCTTTACTAACACTCTCCCCACTTGGAGAGTCAGCGCCTTTAACCTCCTGTTTGGCCCAGTTTGCAATTTCTGCGGAAGATGAACAGGAATAAAAAACGCATACGCCCTTTTTGGCCAACCAAGCAAGCTTGCAAAGGAAATCTGCACTACAATGAAGTCTCACTTCCCCCCGGTCAAAAGGGCCATCTGAAAAAAGTGTAAAATCCAGAAAGGCAGGACAGGCCATGGAGAACTGGGAGCCTTGTTATGCTGATGGGCGGGATGTAAATTGTCAACAACCACTCGGGAGAAGTGTATGGTGTTTCCTGAAACATCTAAAAAACAAAGCAACAGAACCTAGGGCACTTCCACTTATGGTCCTATAGCTTAGGGAAATTAAAATCAAAAAGACACAGCCACCCCAAAGTTTGGAAAGGCTCTGTTTACAAGAACCTCGTTTACAGTACAAGTTCAACATCACAGAAAGTGAAAAATGGATAAAGAAGTTGTGGTATTTACTTACAAAGCAATATCACTCAGCAATGAAATCTGTGTCATCAGGCCCTTAGCAGCACAATGAGTGGATTCAGGTATGATGATTGTAACTGAAGTAAGTCACACAGAAAAAGAAACATCATAAGATATCAGTAATACACGGAATGTAAACTTGGCTACACAGGAACTGAATTACAGAACAGAACAGGGTCTCAAATTTAGAAAACCAACTATGCTTGCTTAAGGGGAAAGGTGAGTTGGGGTGCTGCATAAAACCAGAGATTGAAATGAGCACAGATAAAGTTCTTTAAGTCAAATATGGAATACACAAGAGCTACTCCTTGCTCAACGAAATGGACTCAACACCGCATATTAAACGCCTAAGAATGTACCTGACTAGTAAGTATCTTAAAACCTATGGATTGCTATGTCTCCGAAAGAGAATCAAGCATGTGTACAGGGGCATAAACGCAGCAGTGATAGGATTGGAGAGGTTCGGTGAGCAAATGAAGACCCTTTGAAGTCATATTGCATGGTACCCATTCCACGGGTTTCAACTACCCAGGTTTAAGGTATTCTTCCTTCAGCTAAAACATGCATGTGGAACCCAAGTATGATCAACCATGTGAAAGGGAGACGTGTTCAAATATGTCTCAGTTTTCCTCCCATGGTACTCGGGTGCAACATTCGAAACGCTTTACTAACACTCTCCCCACTTGGAGAGTCAGCGCCTTTAACCTCCTGTTTGGCCCACTTTGCAATTTCTGCGGAAGATGAACAGGAATAGCGAGAACCAATGAGAGACTAGCTGGAGGTGTTTGGACGGGCAAATTTAACTCTCATTTCCCACCAGGAAGAGGAAATAACCAAAGCCTCAGCGTGCCGTGCCGGAACCAGATTAGGGCCTGAAACCATCCTGCGGTGTTGTGGCCAGCTCAAAAGAAAGCGAGTTGAAGAAAGGAACTCAGGGGCACTGTAATTCACAAACCTGCAGAGTTATAAATGACAGCTATCGTCCAAAAATAGACTGAAGTAAGGCTGCCAAGAGGACTTGAAAGCGGGGCAGAATTGCAGGAAACCGATTTCAGGAGGTAGACTGGAATTGCATTGAAAGCATAGGAAAAGAGGCAGAACGTCCACAATGATGCACTTGGCCAAAAAGGGCGTATGCGTTTTTTCCTGAATATATTCAGGAAAAAACGCATACGCCCTTTTTGGCCAACCAAGCAAGCTTGCAAAGGAAATCTGCACTACAATGAAGTCTCACTTCCCCCCGGTCAAAAGGGCCATCTGAAAAAAGTGTAAAATCAAGAAAGGCAGGACAGGCCATGGAGAACTGGGAGCCTTGTTATGCTGATGGGCGGGATGTAAATTGCCAACAGACACTTGGGAGAACTGTATGGTGTTTCCTGAAACATCTAAAAAACAAAGCAACAGAGCCTAGGGCACATCCACTTATGGTCCTATAGCTTAGGGAAATTAAAATCAAAAAGACACAGCCACCCCAAAGTTTGGAACGGCTCTGTTTACAAGAACCTCGTTTACAGTACAAGTTCAACATCGCAGAAAGTGAAAAATGGATAAAGAACTTGTGGTACTTACGTACAATGCAGTATCACTCAGCAATGAAATCTATGTCATCAGGCACGTAGCAGCATAATGAGTAGATTCAGGTACGATGATTCTAACTGAAATAAGTCACACAGAAAAAGAAACATCATAAGATATCACTAATACACGGAATGTAAACTTGGCTACACAGGAACTGAATTCCAAAACAGAACAGGTTCTCAAATTTAGAAAACCAACTTATGCTTGCTTAAGGGGAAAGGTGAGTTGGGTTGCTGCATAAAACCAGAGATTGAAATGAGCACAGATAAAGTTCCTTAAGCCAAATATGGAATAGACAAGAGCCACTCCTTGCTCAACGAAATGGACTCAACACCGCATATTAAACGCCTAAGAATGTACCTGACTAGTAAGTATCTTAAAACCTATGGATTGCTATGTCTCCGAAAGAGAATCAAGCATGTGTACAGGGGCATAAACGCAGCAGTGATAGGATTGGAGAGGTTCGGTGAGCAAATGAAGACCCTTTGAAGTCATATTGCATGGTACCCATTCCACGGGTTTCAATTACCCAGGTTTTAGGTATTCTTCCTTCAGCTAAAACAGGCATGTGGAACCCAGAGTATGATCAACCATGTGATCGGGAGACGTGTTCAAATATGTCTCAGTTTTCCTCCCCTGGTACTCGGGTGCAACATTCCAGACGCTTTACTAACACTCTCCCCACTTGGAGAGTCAGCGCCTTTAACCTCCTGTTTGGCACAGTTTGCAATTTCTGCGGAAGATGAACAGGAATAGCGAGAACCAATGAGAGGCTAGCTGGAGGTGTCTGGACGGGCAAATTTAACTCTCATTTCCCAACAGGAAGAGGAAATAACCAAAGGCTCAGCGTGCCGTACCGGAACCAGATTAGGGCCTGAAGCCATCCTGCGGTGTTGCGGCCAGCTAAAAAGAAAGCGAGTTGAAGAAAGGAGCTCAGGGGCACTGTAATTCACAAACCTGCAGAGTTATAAATGACAGCTATCGTCCAAAAATAGACTGAAGTAAGGCTGCCAAGAGGACTTGAAAGCGGGGCAGAATTGCAGGAAACCGATTTCAGGAGGTAGACTAGAATTGCACTGAAAGCATAGGAAAAGAGGCAGAACGTCCACAATGATGCACTTGGCCAAAAAGGGCGTATGCGTTTTTTCCTGAATATATTCAGGAAAAAACGCATACGCCCTTTTTGGCCAACCAAGCAAGCTTGCAAAGGAAATCTGCACTACAATGAAGTCTCACTTCCCCCCGGTCAAAAGGGCCATCTGAAAAAAGTGTAAAATCCAGAAAGGCAGGACAGGCCATGGAGAACTGGGAGCCTTGTTATGCTGATGGGCGGGATGTAAATTGCCAACAGACACTCGGGAGAAGTGTATGGTGTTTCCTGAAACATCTAAAAAACAAAGCAACAGAGCCTAGGGCACTGCCACTTATGGTCCTATAGCTTAGGGAAATTAAAATCAAAAAGACACAGCCACCCCAAAGTTTGGGACGCCTCTGTTTACAAGAACCTCGTTTACAGTACAAGTTCAACATCGCAGAAAGTGAAAAATGGATAAAGAAGTTGTGGTATTTACTTACAAAGCAATATCACTCAGCAATGAAATCTATGTCATCAGGCCCTTAGCATCACAATGAGTGGATTCAGGTATGATGATTCTAACTGAAATAAGTCACACAGAAAAAGAAACATCATAAGATATCAGTAATACATGGAATGTAAACTTGGCTACACAGGAACTGAATTACAGAACAGAACAGGGTCTCAAATTTAGAAAACCAACTTATGCTTGCTTAAGGGGAAAGGTGAGTTGGGGTGCTGCATAAAACCAGAGATTGAAATGAGCACAGATAAAGTTCCTTAAGTCAAATATGGAATAGACAAGAGCTACTCCTTGCTCAACGAAATGGACTCAACACCGCATATTAAACGCCTAAGAATGTACCTGACTAGTAAGTATCTTAAAACCTATGGATTGCTATGTCTCCAAAAGAGAATCAAGCATGTGTACAGGGGCATAAACGCAGCAGTGATAGGATTGGAGAGGTTCGGTGAGCAAATGAAGACCCTTTGAAGTCATATTGCATGGTACCCATTACACGGGTCTTAACTCTCCAGGTTTAAGGTATTCTTCCTTCAGCTAAAACATGCATGTGGAAGCCAAGTATGATCAACCATGTGAACGGGAGACGTGTTCAAATATGTCTCAGTTTTCCTCCCCTGGTACTCGGGTGCAACATTCCAGACACTTTACTAACACTCTCCTGACTTGGAGAGTCAGGCCCTTTAAACTCCTGTTTGGCACAGTTTGCAATTTCTGCGGAAGATGAACAGGAATAGCGAGAACCAATGAGAGACTAGCTGGAGGTGTCTGGACGGGCAAATTTAACTCTCATTTCCCACCAGGAAGAGGAATTAACCAAAGGCTCAGCGTGCCGTGCCGGAACCAGATTAGGGCCTGAAGCCATCCTGCGGTGTTGCGGCCAGGTCACAAGAAAGCTAGTTGAAGAAAGGAGCTCAGGGGCAGTGTAATTCACAAACCTGCAGAGTTATAAATGACAGCTATCGTCCAAAAATAGACTGAAGTAAGGCTGCCAAGAGGACTTGAAAGCGGGGCAGAATTGCAGGAAACCGATTTCAGGAGGTAGACTGGAATTGCATTGAAAGCATAGGAAAAGAGGCAGAACGTCCACAATGATGCACTTGGCCAAAAAGGGCGTATGCATTTTTTCCTGAATATATTCAGGAGAAAACGCATACGCCCTTTTTGGCCAACCAAGCAAGCTTGCAAAGGAAATCTGCACTACAATGAAGTCTCACTTCCCCCCGGTCAAAAGGGCCATCTGAAAAAAGTGTAAAATCCAGAAAGGCAGGACAGGCCATGGAGAACTGGGAGCCTTGTTATGCTGATGGGCGGGATGTAAATTGCCAACAACCACTCGGGAGAAGTGTATGGTGTTTCCTGAAACATCTAAAAAACAAAGCAACAGAGCCTAGGGCACTTCCACTTATGGTCCTATAGCTTAGGGAAATTAAAATCAAAAAGACACAGCCACCCCAAAGTTTGGAACGGCTCTGTTTACAAGAACCTCGTTTACAGTACAAGTTCAACATCGCAGAAAGTGAAAAATGGATAAAGAACTTGTGGTACTTACGTACAATGCAGTATCACTCATCAATGAAATCTATGTCATCAGGCACGTAGCAGCATAATGAGCAGATTCAGGTACGATGATTCTAACTGAAATAAGTCACACAGAAAAAGAAACATCATAAGATATCACTAATACACGGAATGTAAACTTGGCTACACAGGAACTGAATTCCAAAACAGAACAGGTTCTCAAATTTAGAAAACCAACTTATGCTTGCTTAAGGGGAAAGGTGAGTTGGGTTGCTGCATAAAACCAGAGATTGAAATGAGCACAGATAAAGTTCCTTAAGCCAAATATGGAATAGACAAGAGCCACTCCTTGCTCAACGAAATGGACTCAACACCGCATATTAAACGCCTAAGAATGTACCTGACTAGTAAGTATCTTAAAACCTATGGATTGCTATGTCTCCGAAAGAGAATCAAGCATGTGTACAGGGGCATAAACGCAGCAGTGATAGGATTGGAGAGGTTCGGTGAGCAAATGAAGACCCTTTGAAGTCATATTGCATGGTACCCATTCCACGGGTCTCAACTCTCCAGGTTTAAGGTATTCTTCCTTCAGCTAAAACATGCATGTGGAACCCAAGTATGATCAACCATGTGAACGGGAGACGTGTTCAAATATGTCTCAGTTTTCCTCCCCTGGTACTCGGGTGCAACATTCCAGACGCTTTACTAACACTCTCCCCACTTGGAGAGTCAGCGCCTTTAACCTCCTGTTTGGCCCAGTTTGCAATTTCTGCGGAAGATGAACAGAAATAGCGAGAACCAATGAGAGACTAGCTGGAGGTGTCTGGACGGGCAAATTTAACTCTCATTTCCCACCAGGAAGAGGAAATAACCAAAGGCTCAGCGTGCCGGCCCGGAACCAGATTAGGGCCTGAAGCCATCCTGCGGTGTTGCGGCCAGTTCACAAGAAAGCGAGTTGAAGAAAGGAGCTCAGGGGCACTGTAATTCACAAACCTGCAGAGTTATAAATGACAGCTATCGTCCAAAAATAGACTGAAGTAAGGCTGCCAAGAGGACTTGAAAGCGGGGCAGAATTGCAGGAAACCGATTTCAGGAGGTAGACTGGAATTGCATTGAAAGCATAGGAAAAGAGGCAGAACGTCCACAATGATGCACTTGGCCAAAAAGGGCGTATGCGTTTTTTCCTGAATATATTCAGGAAAAAACGCATACGCCCTTTTTGGCCAACCAAGCAAGCTTGCAAAGGAAATCTGCACTACAATGAAGTCTCACTTCCCCCCGGTCAAAAGGGCCATCTGAAAAAAGTGTAAAATCCAGAAAGGCAGGACAGGCCATGGAGAACTGGGAGCCTTGTTATGCTGATGGGCGGGATGTAAATTGCCAACAACCACTCGGGAGAAGTGTATGGTGTTTTCTGAAACATCTAAAAAACAAAGCAACAGAACCTAGGGCACTTCCAATTATGGTCCTATAGCTTAGGGAAATTAAAATCAAAAAGACACAGCCACCCCAAAGTTTGGAACGGCTCTGTTTACAAGAACCTCGTTTACAGTACAAGTTCAACATCGCAGAAAGTGAAAAATGGAAAGAAGTTGTGGTATTTACTTACAAAGCAATATCACTCAGCAATGAAATCTGTGTCATCAGGCCCTTAGCAGCACAATGAGTGGATTCAGGTATGATGATTCTAACTGAAGTAAGTCACACAGAAAAAGAAACATCATAAGATATCAGTAATACACGGAATGTAAACTTGGCTACACAGGAACTGAATTACAGAACAGAACAGGGTCTCAAATTTAGAAAACCAACTTATGCTTGCTTAAGGGTAAAGGTGAGTTGGGGTGCTGCATAAACCAGAGATTGAAATGAGCACAGATAAAGTTCCTTAAGTCAAATATGGAATAGACAAGAGCTACTCCTTGCTCAACGAAATGGACTCAACACCGCATATTAAACGCCTAAGAATGTACCTGACTAGTAAGTATCTTAAAACCTATGGATAGCTATGTCTCCGAAAGAGAATCAAGCGTGTGTACAGGGGCATAAACGCAGCAGTGATAGGATTGGAGAGGTTCGGTGAGCAAATGAAGACCCTTTGAAGTCATATTGCATGGTACCCATTCCACGGGTCTCAACTCTCCAGGTTTAAGGTATTCTTCCTTCAGCTAAAACATGCATGTGGAACCCAAGTATGATCAACCATGTGAACGGGAGACGTGTTCAAATATGTCTCAGTTTTCCTCCCCTGGTACTCGGGTGCAACATTCCAGACGCTTTACTAACACTCTCCCCACTTTGAGAGTCAGTGCCTTTAACCTCCTGTTTGGCCCAGTTTGCAATTTCTGCGGAAGATGAACAGGAATAGCGAGAACCAATGAGAGACTAGCTGGAGGTGTCTGGACGGGCAAATTTAACTCTCATTTCCCACCAGGAAGAGGAAATAACCAAAGGCTCAGCGTGCCGTGCCGGAACCAGATTAGGGCCTGAAGCCATCCTGCGGTGTTGCGGCCAGGTCACAAGAAAGCGAGTTGAAGAAAGGAGCTCAGGGGCACTGTAATTCACAAACCTGCAGAGTTATAAATGACAGCTATCGTCCAAAAATAGACTGAAGTAAGGCTGCCAAGAGGAGTTGAAAGTGGGGCAGAATTGCAGGAAACCGATTTCAGGAGGTAACTGGAATTGCATTGAAAGCATAGGAAAAGAGGCAGAACGTCCACAATGATGCACTTGGCCAAAAAGGGCGTATGCGTTTTTTCCTGAATATATTCAGGAAAAAACGCATACGCCCTTTTTGGCCAACCAAGCAAGCTTGCAAAGGAAATCTGCACTACAATGAAGTCTCACTTCCCCCCGGTCAAAAGGGCCATCTGAAAAAAGTGTAAAATCCAGAAAGGCAGGACAGGCCATGGAGAACTGGGAGCCTTGTTATGCTGATGGGCGGGATGTAAATTGCCAACAGACACTCGGGAGAAGTGTATGGTGTTTCCTGAAACATCTAAAAAACAAAGCAACAGAGCCTAGGGCACTGCCACTTATGGTCTTATAGCTTAGGGAAATTAAAATCAAAAAGACACAGCCACCCCAAAGTTTGGGACGCCTCTGTTTACAAGAACCTCGTTTACAGTACAAGTTCAACATCACAGAAAGTGAAAAATGGATAAAGAAGTTGTGGTATTTACTTACAAAGCAATATCACTCAGCAATGAAATCTATGTCATCAGGCCCTTAGCATCACAATGAGTGGATTCAGGTATGATGATTCTAACTGAAATAAGTCACACAGAAAAAGAAACATCATAAGATATCAGTAATACACGGAATGTAAACTTGGCTACACAGGAACTGAATTACAGAACAGAACAGGGTCTCAAATTTAGAAAACCAACTTATGCTTGCTTAAGGGTAAAGGTGAGTTGGGGTGCTGCATAAAACCAGAGATTCAAATGAGCACAGATAAAGTTCCTTAAGTCAAATATGGAATAGACAAGAGCTACTCCTTGCTCAACGAAATGGACTCAACACCGCATATTAAACGCCTAAGAATGTACCTGAGTAGTAAGTATCGTAAAACCTATGGATTGCTATGTCTCCAAAAGAGAATCAAGCATGTGTACAGGGGCATAAACGCAGCAGTGATAGGATTGGAGAGGTTCGGTGAGCAAATGAAGACCCTTTGAAGTCATATTGCATGGTACCCATTCCACGGGTCTCAACTCTCCAGGTTTAAGGTATTCTTCCTTCAGCTAAAATATGCATGTGGAACCCAAGTATGATCAACCATGTGAACGGGAGACATGTTCAAATATGTCTCAGTTTTCCTCCCCTGGTACTCGGGTGCAACATTCCAGACGCTTTACTAACACTCTCCCCACTTGGAGAGTCAGCGCCTTTAACCTCCTGTTTGGCCCAGTTTGCAATTTCTGCGGAAGATGAACAGGAATAGCGAGAACAAATGAGAGGCTAGCTGGAGGTGTCTGGACGGGCAAATTTAACTCTCATTTCCCACCAGGAAGAGGAAATAACCAAAGGCTCAGCGTGCTGTACCGGAACCAGATTAGGGCCTGAAGCCATCCTGCGGTGTTGCGGCCAGGTCACAAGAAAGCGAGTTGAAGAAAGGAGCTCAGGGGCACTGTAATTCACAAACCTGCAGAGTTATAAATGACAGCTATCGTCCAAAAATAGACTGAAGTAAGGCTGCCAAGAGGACTTGAAAGCGGGGCAGAATTGCAGGAAACCGATTTCAGGAGGTAGACTGGAATTGCATTGAAAGCATAGGAAAAGAGGCAGAACGTCCACAATGATGCACTTGGCCAAAAAGGGCGTATGCGTTTTTTCCTGAATATATTCAGGAAAAAACGCATACGCCCTTTTTGGCCAACCAAGCAAGCTTGCAAAGGAAATCTGCACTACAATGAAGTCTCACTTCCCCCCGGTCAAAAGGGCCATCTGAAAAAAGTGTAAAATCCAGAAAGGCAGGACAGGCCATGGAGAACTGGGAGCCTTGTTATGCTGATGGGCGGGATGTAAATTGCCAACAGACACTCGGGAGAAGTGTATGGTGTTTCCTGAAACATCTAAAAAACAAAGCAACAGAGCCTAGGGCACTGCCACTTATGGTCCTATAGCTTAGGGAAATTAAAATCAAAAAGACACAGCCACCCCAAAGTTTGGGACGCCTCTGTTTACAAGAACCTCGTTTACAGTACAAGTTCAACATCGCAGAAAGTGAAAAATGGATAAAGAAGTTGTGGTATTTACTTACAAAGCAATATCACTCAGCAATGAAATCTATGTCATCAGGCCCTTAGCATCACAATGAGTGGATTCAGGTATGATGATTCTAACTGAAATAAGTCACACAGAAAAAGAAACATCATAAGATATCAGTAATACACGGAATGTAAACTTGGCTACACAGGAACTGAATTACAGAACAGAACAGGGACTCAAATTTAGAAAACCAACTTATGCTTGCTTAAGGGGAAAGGTGAGTTGGGGTGCTGCATAAAACCAGAGATTGAAATGAGCACAGATAAAGTTCCTTAAGCCAAATATGGAATAGACAAGAGCTACTCCTTGCTCAACGAAATGGACTCAACACCGCATATTAAACGCCTAAGAATGTACCTGACTAGTAAGTATCTTAAAACCTATGGATTGCTATGTCTCCGAAAGAGAATCAAGCATGTGTACAGGGACATAAACGCAGCAGTGATAGGATTGGAGAGGTTCGGTGAGCAAATGAAGACCCTTTGAAGTCATATTGCATGGTACCCATTACACGGGTCTTAACTCTCCAGGTTTAAGGTATTCTTCCTTCAGCTAAAACATGCATGTGGAACCCAAGTATGATCAACCATGTGAACGGGAGACGTGTTCAAATATGTCTCAGTTTTCCTCCCCTGGTACTCGGTTGCAACATTCCAGACGCTTTACTAACACTCTCCCCACTTGGAGAGTCAGCGCCTTTAACCTCCTGTTTGGCCCAGTTTTACAATTTCTGCGGAAGATTAACAGGAATAGCGAGAACCAATGAGAGACTAGCTGGAGGTGTTTGGACGGGCAAATTTAACTCTCATTTCCCACCAGGAAGAGGAAATAACCAAAGGCTCAGCGTGCCGTGCCGGAACCAGATTAGGGCCTGAAGCCATTCTGCGGTGTTGCGGCCAGGTCACAAGAAAGCAAGTTGAAGAAAGGAGCTCAGGGGCACTGTAATTCACAAACCTGCAGAGTTATAAATGACAGCTATCGTCCAAAAATAGACTGAAGTAAGGCTGCCAAGAGGACTTGAAAGCGGGGCAGAATTGCAGGAAACCGATTTCAGGAGGTAGACTGGAATTGCATTGAAAGCATAGGAAAAGAGGCAGAACGTCCACAATGATGCACTTGGCCAAAAAGGGCGTATGCGTTTTTTCCTGAATATATTCAGGAAAACACGCATACGCCCTTTTTGGCCAACCAAGCAAGCAAGCAAAGGAAATCTGCACTACAATGAAGTCTCACTTCCCCCTCGTCAAAAGGGCCATCTGAAAAAAGTGTAAAATCCAGAAAGGCAGGACAGGCCATTGAGAACTGGGAGCCTTGTTATGCTGATGGGCGGGATGTAAATTGCCAACAGACACTTGGGAGAACTGTATGGTGTTTCCTGAAACATCTAAAAAACAAAGCAACAGAGCCTAGGGCACTTCCACTTATGGTCCTATAGCTTAGGGAAATTAAAATCAAAAAGACACAGCCACCCCAAAGTTTGGAACGGCTCTGTTTACAAGAACCTCGTTTACAGTGCAAGTTCAACATCGCAGAAAGTGAAAAATGGATAAAGAACTTGTGGTACTTACGTACAATGCAGTATCACTCAGCAGTGAAATCTATGTCATCAGGCACGTAGCAGCATAATGAGTAGATTCAGGTATGATGATTCTAACTGAAATAAGTCACACAGAAAAAGAAACATCATAAGATATCACTAATACACGGAATGTAAACTTGGCTACACAGGAACTGAATTCCAAAACAGAACAGGTTCTCAAATTTAGAAAACCAACTTATGCTTGCTTAAGGGGAAAGGTGAGTTGGGTTGCTGCATAAAACCAGAGATTGAAATGAGCACAGATAAAGTTCCTTAAGCCAAATATGGAATAGACAAGAGCCACTCCTTGCTCAACGAAATGGACTCAACACCGCATATTAAACGCCTAAGAATGTACCTGACTAGTAAGTATCTTAAAACCTATGGATTGCTATGTCTCCGAAAGAGAATCAAGCATGTGTACAGGGGCATAAACGCAGCAGTGATAGGATTGGAGAGGTTCGGTGAGCAAATGAAGACCCTTTGAAGTCATATTGCATGGTACCCATTCCACGGGTCTCAACTCTCCAGGTTTAAGGTATTCTTCCTTCAGCTAAAACATGCATGTGGAACCCAAGTATGATCAACCATGTGAACGGGAGACGTGTTCAAATATGTCTCAGTTTTCCTCCCCTGGTACTCGGGTGCAACATTCCAGACGCTTTACTAACACTCTCCCCACTTGGAGAGTCAGCGCCTTTAACCTCCTGTTTGGCCCAGTTTGCAATTTCTGCGGAAGATGAACAGAAATAGCGAGAACCAATGAGAGACTAGCTGGAGGTGTCTGGACGGGCAAATTTAACTCTCATTTCCCACCAGGAAGAGGAAATAACCAAAGGCTCAGCGTGCCGTGCCGGAACCAGATTAGGGCCTGAAGCCAACCTGCGGTGTTGCGGCCAGGTCACAAGAAAGCGAGTTGAAGAAAGGAGCTCAGGGGCACTGTAATTCACAAACCTGCAGAGTTATAAATGACAGCTATCGTCCAAAAATAGACTGAAGTAAGGCTGCCAAGAGGACTTGAAAGCGGGGCAGAATTGCAGGAAACCGATTTCAGGAGGTAGACTGGAATTGCATTGAAAGCATAGGAAAAGAGGCAGAACGTCCACAATGATGCACTTGGCCAAAAAGGGCGTATGCGTTTTTTCCTGAATATATTCAGGAAAAAACGCATACGCCCTTTTTGGCCAACCAAGCAAGCTTGCAAAGGAAATCTGCTCTACAATGAAGTCTCACTTCCCCCCGGTCAAAAGGGCCATCTGAAAAAAGTGTAAAATCCAGAAAGGCAGGACAGGCCATGGAGAACTGGGAGCCTTGTTATGCTGATGGGCGGGATGTAAATTGCCAACAACCACTCGGGAGAAGTGTATGGTGTTTCCTGAAACATCTAAAAAACAAAGCAACAGAACCTAGGGCACTTCCACTTATGGTCCTATAGCTTAGGGAAATTAAAATCAAAAAGACACAGCCACCCCAAAGTTTGGGACGCCTCTGTTTACAAGAACCTCGTTTGCAGTACATGTTCAACATCGCAGAAAGTGAAAAATGGATAAAGAAGTTGTGGTATTTACTTACAAAGCAATATCACTCAGCAATGAAATCTATGTCATCAGGCCCTTAGCATCACAATGAGTGGATTCAGGTATCATGATTCTAACTGAAATAAGTCACACAGAAAAAGAAACATCATAAGATATCAGTAATACACGGAATGTAAACTTGGCTACACAGGAACTGAATTACAGAACAGAACAGGGACTCAAATTTAGAAAACCAACTTATGCTTGCTTAAGGGGAAAGGTGAGTTGGGGTGCTGCATAAAACCAGAGATTGAAATGAGCACAGATAAAGTTCCTTAAGTCAAATATGGAATAGACAAGAGCTACTCCTTGCTCAACGAAATGGACTCAACACCGCATATTAAACGCCTAAGAATGTACCTGACTAGTAAGTATCTTAAAACCTATGGATTGCTATGTCTCCGAAAGAGAATCAAGCATGTGTACAGGGGCATAAACGCAGCAGTGATAGGATTGGAGAGGTTCGGTGAGCAAATGAAGACCCTTTGAAGTCATATTGCATGGTACCCATTCCACGGGTCTCTACTCCCAAGGTTTAAGGTATTCTTCCTTCAGCTAAAACATGCATGTGGAACCCAAGTATGATCAACCATGTGAACGGGAGACGTGTTCAAATATGTCTCAGTTTTCCTCCCCTGGTACTCGGGTGCAACATTCCAGACGCTTTACTAACACTCTCCTCACTTGGAGAGTCAGCGCCTTTAACCTACTGTTTGGCCCAGTTTGCAATTTCTGCGGAAGATGAACAGGAATAAAAAACGCATACGCCCTTTTTGGCCAACCAAGCAAGCTTGCAAAGGAAATCTGCACTACAATGAAGTCTCACTTCCCCCCGGTCAAAAGGGCCATCTGAAAAAAGTGTAAAATCCAGAAAGGCAGGACAGGCCATGGAGAACTGGGAGCCTTGTTATGCTGATGGGCGGGATGTAAATTGCCAACAACCACTCGGGAGAAGTGTATGGTGTTTCCTGAAACATCTAAAAAACAAAGCAACAGAACCTAGGGCACTTCCACTTATGGTCCTATAGCTTAGGGAAATTAAAATCAAAAAGACACAGCCACCCCAAAGTTTGGAACGGCTCTGTTTACAAAAACCTCGTTTACAGTACAAGTTCAACATCGCAGAAAGTGAAAAATGGATAAAGAAGTTGTGGTATTCACTTACAAAGCAATATCACTCAGCAATGAAATCTATGTCATCAGGCCCTTAGCAGCACAATGAGTGGATTCAGGTATGATGATTCTAACTGAAATAAGTCACACAGAAAAAGAAACATCATAAGATATCAGTAACACACGGAATGTAAACTTGGCTACACAGGAACTGAATTACAGAACAGAACAGGGTCTCAAATTTAGAAAACCAACTTATGCTTGCTTAAGGGTAAAGGTGAGTTGGGGTGCTGCATAAAACCAGAGATTGAAATGAGCACAGATAAAGTTCCTTAAGTCAAATATGGAATAGACAAGAGCTACTCCTTGCTCAACGAAATGGACTCAACACCGCATATTAAACGCCTAAGAATGTACCTGACTAGTAAGTATCGTAAAACCTATGGATTGCTATGTCTCCAAAAGAGAATCAAGCATGTGTACAGGGGCATAAACGCAGCAGTGATAGGATTGGAGAGGTTCGGTGAGCAAATGAAGACCCTTTGAAGTCATATT
Source organism: Delphinus delphis (assembly GCF_949987515.2). Lineage (NCBI taxonomy): Eukaryota > Metazoa > Chordata > Mammalia > Artiodactyla > Delphinidae > Delphinus > Delphinus delphis. Next base: position 114,309 of record NW_027192650.1, read on the forward strand.
GCATGGTACCCATTCCACGGGTCTCAACTCTCCAGGTTTAAGGTATTCTTCCTTCAGCTAAAACATGCATGTGGAACCCAAGTATGATCAACCATGTGAACGGGAGACGTGTTCAAATATGTCTCAGTTTTCCTCCCCTGGTACTCGGGTGCAACATTCCAGACGCTTTACTAACACTCTCCCCACTTGGAGAGTCAGCGCCTTTAACCTCCTGTTTGGCCCAGTTTGCAATTTCTGCGGAAGATGAACAGGAATAGCGAGAACAAATGAGAGGCTAGCTGGAGGTGTCTGGACGGGCAAATTTAACTCTCATTTCCCACCAGGAAGAGGAAAGAACCAAAGGCTCAGCGTGCCGTACCGGAACCAGATTAGGGCCTGAAGCCATCCTGCGGTGTTGCGGCCAGCTCAAAAGAAAGCGAGTTGAAGAAAGGAGCTCAGGGGCACTGTAATTCACAAACCTGCAGAGTTATAAATGACAGCTATCGTCCAAAAATAGACTGAAGTAAGGCTGCCAAGAGGACTTGAAAGCGGGGCAGAATTGCAGGAAACCGATTTCAGGAGGTAGACTGGAATTGCATTGAAAGCATAGGAAAAGAGGCAGAACGTCCACAATGATGTACTTGGCCAAAAAGGGCGTATGCGTTTTTTCCTGAATATATTCAGGAAAAAACGCATACGCCCTTTTTGGCCAACCAAGCAAGCTTGCAAAGGAAATCTGCACTACAATGAAGTCTCACTTCCCCCCGGTCAAAAGGGCCATCTGAAAAAAGTGTAAAATCCAGAAAGGCAGGACAGGCCATGGAGAACTGGGAGCCTTGTTATGCTGATGGGCGGGATGTAAATTGCCAACAGACACTCGGGAGAAGTGTATGGTGTTTCCTGAAACATCTAAAAAACAAAGCAACAGAGCCTAGGGCACTGCCACTTATGGTCTTATAGCTTAGGGAAATTAAAATCAAAAAGACACAGCCACCCCAAAGTTTGGGACGCCTCTGTTTACAAGAACCTCGTTTACAGTACAAGTTCAACATCGCAGAAAGTGAAAAATGGATAAAGAAGTTGTGGTATTTACTTACAAAGCAATATCACTCAGCAATGAAATCTATGTCATCAGGCCCTTAGCAGCACAATGAGTGGATTCAGGTATGATGATTCTAACTGAAATAAGTCACACAGAAAAAGAAACATCATAAGATATCAGTAATACACGGAATGTAAACTTGGCTACACAGGAACTGAATTACAGAACAGAACAGGGTCTCAAATTTAGAAAACCAACTTATGCTTGCTTAAGGGTAAAGGTGAGTTGGGGTGCTGCATAAAACCAGAGATTGAAATGAGCACAGATAAAGTTCCTTAAGTCAAATATGGAATAGACAAGAGCTACTCCTTGCTCAACGAAATGGACTCAACACCGCATATTAAACGCCTAAGAATGTACCTGACTAGTAAGTATCTTAAAACCTATGGATTGCTATGTCTCCGAAAGAGAATCAAGCATGTGTACAGGGGCATAAACGCAGCAGTGATAGGATTGGAGAGGTTCGGTGAGCAAATGAAGACCCTTTGAAGTCATATTGCATGGTACCCATTCCACGGGTCTCAACTCTCCAGGTTTAAGGTATTCTTCCTTCAGCTAAAACATGCATGTGGAACCCAAGTATGATCAACCATGTGAACGGGAGACGTGTTCAAATATGTCTCAGTTTTCCTCCCCTGGTACTCGGGTGCAACATTCCAGACGCTTTACTAACACTCTCCTCACTGGGAGAGTCAGCGCCTTTAACCTCCTGTTTGGCCCAGTTTGCAATTTCTGCGGAAGATGAACAGGAATAAAATACGCATACGCCCTTTTTGGCCAACCAAGCAAGTTTGCAAAGGAAATCTGCACTACAATGAAGTCTCACTTCCCCCCGGTCAAAAGGACCATCTGAAAAAAGTGTAAAATCCAGAAAGGCAGGAAAGGCCATGGAGAACTGGGAGCATTGTTATGCTGATGGGCGGGATGTAAATTGCCAACAACCACTCGGGAGAAGTGTATGGTGTTTCCTGAAACATCTAAAAAACAAAGCAACAGAACCTAGGGCACTTCCACTTATGGTCCTATAGCTTAGGGAAATTAAAATCAAAAAGACACAGCCACCCCAAAGTTTGGAACGGCTCTGTTTACAAGAACCTCGTTTACAGTACAAGTTCAACATCGCAGAAAGTGAAAAATGGATAAAGAAGTTGTGGTATTTACTTACAAAGCAATATCACTCAGCAATGAAATCTGTGTCATCAGGCCCTTAGCAGCACAATGAGTGGATTCAGGTATGATGATTCTAACTGAAGTAAGTCACACAGAAAAAGAAACATCATAAGATATCAGTAATACACGGAATGTAAACTTGGCTACACAGGAACTGAATTACAGAACAGAACAGGGTCTCAAATTTAGAAAACCAACTTATGCTTGCTTAAGGGTAAAGGTGAGTTGGGGTGCTGCATAAAACCAGAGATTGAAATGAGCACAGATAAAGTTCCTTAAGTCAAATATGGAATAGACAAGAGCTACTCCTTGCTCAACGAAATGGACTCAACACCGCATATTAAACGCCTAAGAATGTACCTGACTAGTAAGTATCTTAAAACCTATGGATTGCTATGTCTCCGAAAGAGAATCAAGCATGTGTACAGGGGCATAAACGCAGCAGTGATAGGATTGGAGAGGTTCGGTGAGCAAATGAAGACCCTTTGAAGTCATATTGCATGGTACCCATTACACGGGTCTTAACTCTCCAGGTTTAAGGTATTCTTCCTTCAGGTAAAACATGCATGTGGAACCCAAGTATGATCAACCATGTGAACGGGAGACGTGTTCAAATATGTCTCAGTTTTCCTCCCCTGGTACTCGGGTGCAACATTCCAGACGCTTTACTAACACTCTCCCCACTTGGAGAGTCAGCGCCTTTAACCTCCTGTTTGGCCCAGTTTGCAATTTCTGCGGAAGATGAACAGGAATAGTGAGAACCAATGGGAGGCTAGCTGGCGGTGTCTGGACGGGCAAATTTAACTCTCATTTCCCACCAGGACGAGGAAATAACCAAAGGCTCAGCGTGCCGTACCGGAACCAGATTAGGGCCTGAAGCCATCCTGCAGTGTTGCGGCCAGGTCAAAAGAAAGCAAGTTGAAGAAAGGAGCTCTGGGGCACTGTAATTCTCAAACCTGCAGAGTTATAAATGACAGCTATCGTCCAAAAATAGACTGAAGTAAGGCTGCCAAGAGGACTTGAAAGCAGGGCAGAATTGCAGGAAACCGATTTCAGGAGGTAGACTGGAATTGCATTGAAAGCACAGGAAAAGAGGCAGAACGTCCACAATGATGCACTTGGCCAAAAAGGGCGTATGCGTTTTTTCCTGAATATATTCAGGAAAAAATGCATACGCCCTTTTTGGCCAACCAAGCAAGCTTGCAAAGGAAATCTGCACTACAATGAAGTCTCACTTCCCCCCGGTCAAAAGGGCCATCTGAAAAAAGTGTAAAATCCAGAAAGGCAGGACAGGCCATGGAGAACTGGGAGCCTTGTTATGCTGATGGGCGGGATGTAAATTGCCAACAACCACTCGGGAGAAGTGTATGGTGTTTCCTGAAACATCTAAAAAACAAAGCAACAGAACCTAGGGCACTTCCACTTACGGTCCTATAGCTTAGGGAAATTAAAATCAAAAAGACACAGCCACCCCAAAGTTTGGAACGGCTCTGTTTACAAGAACCTCGTTTACAGTACAAGTTCAACATCGCAGAAAGTGAAAAATGGATAAAGAAGTTGTGGTATTCACTTACAAAGCAATATCACTCAGCAATGAAATCTATGTCATCAGGACCTTATCAGCACAATGAGTGGATTCAGGTATGATGATTCTAACTGAAATAAGTCACACAGAAAAAGAAACATCATAAGATATCAGTAATACACGGAATGGAAACTTGGCTACACAGGAACTGAATTACAGAACAGAACAGGGTCTCAAATTTAGAAAAACAACTTATGCTTGCTTAAGGGTAAAGGTGAGTTGGGGTGCTGCATAAAACCAGAGATTGAAAGGAGCACAGATAAAGTTCCTTAAGCCAAATATGGAATAGACAAGAGCTACTCCTTGCTCAACGAAAAGGACTCAACACCGCATATTAAACGCCTAAGAATGTACCTGACTTGTAAGTATCTTAAAACCTATGGATTGCTATGTCTCCGAAAGAGAATCAAGCATGTGTACAGGGGCATAAACGCAGCAGTGATAGGATTGGAGAGGTTCGGTGAGCAAATGAAGACCCTTTGAAGTCATATTGCATGGTACCCATTACACGGGTCTTAACTCTCCAGGTTTAAGGTATTCTTCCTTCAGCTAAAACATGCATGTGGAACCCAAGTATGATCAACCATGTGAACGGGAGACGTGTTCAAATATGTCTCAGTTTTCCTCCCCTGGTACTCGGGTGCAACATTCCAGACGCTTTACTAACACTCTCCCCACTTGGAGAGTCAGCGCCTTTAACCTCCTGTTTGGCCCAGTTTTACAATTTCTGCGGAAGATTAACAGGAATAGCGAGAACCAATGAGAGACTAGCTGGAGATGTTTGGACGGGCAAATTTAACTCTCATTTCCCACCAGGAAGAGGAAATAACCAAAGGCTCAGCGTGCCGTGCCGGAAACAGATTAGGGCCTGAAGCCATCCTGCGGTGTTGCGGCCAGGTCACAAGAAAGCAAGTTGAAGAAAGGAGCTCAGGGGCACTGTAATTCACAAACCTGCAGAGTTATAAATGACAGCTATCGTCCAAAAATAGACTGAAGTAAGGCTGCCAAGAGGACTTGAAAGCGGGGCAGAATTGCAGGAAACCGATTTCAGGAGGTAGACTGGAATTGCATTGAAAGCATAGGAAAAGAGGCAGAACGTCCACAATGATGCACTTGGCCAAAAAGGGCGTATGCGTTTTTTCCTGAATATATTCAGGAAAAAACGCATACGCCCTTTTTGGCCAACCAAGCAAGCTTGCAAAGGAAATCTGCACTACAATGAAGTCTCACTTCCCCCCGGTCAAAAGGGCCATCTGAAAAAAGTGTAAAATCCAGAAAGGCAGGAGAGGCCATGGAGAACTGGGAGCCTTGTTATGCTGATGGGCGGGATGTAAATTGCCAACAACCACTCGGGAGAAGTGTATGGTGTTTCCTGAAACATCTAAAAAACAAAGCAACAGAACCTAGGGCACTTCCACTTATGGGCCTATAGCTTAGGGAAATTAAAATCAAAAAGACACAGCCACCCCAAAGTTTGGAACGGCTCTGTTTACAAGAACCTCGTTTACAGTACAAGTTCAACATCGCAGAAAGTGAAAAATGGAAAGAAGTTGTGGTATTTACTTACAAAGCAATATCACTCAGCAATGAAATCTGTGTCATCAGGCCCTTAGCAGCACAATGAGTGGATTCAGGTATGATGATTCTAACTGAAGTAAGTCACACAGAAAAAGAAACATCATAAGATATCAGTAATACACGGAATGTAAACTTGGCTACACAGGAACGGAATTACAGAACAGAACAGGGTCTCAAATTTAGAAAACCAACTTATTCTTGCTTAAGGGTAAAGGTGAGTTGGGGTGCTGCATAAACCAGAGATTGAAATGAGCACAGATAAAGTTCCTTAAGTCAAATATGGAATAGACAAGAGCTACTCCTTGCTCAACGAAATGGACTCAACACCGCATATTAAACGCCTAAGAATGTACCTGACTAGTAAGTATCTTAAAACCTATGGATTGCTATGTCTCCGAAAGAGAATCAAGCATGTGTACAGGGGCATAAACGCAGCAGTGATAGGATTGGAGAGGTTCGGTGAGCAAATGAAGACCCTTTGAAGTCATATTGCATGGTACCCATTCCACGGGTCTCAACTCTCCAGGTTTAAGGTATTCTTCCTTCAGCTAAAACATGCATGTGGAACCCAAGTATGATCAACCATGTGAACGGGAGACGTGTTCAAATATGTCTCAGTTTTCCTCCCCTGGTACTCGGGTGCAACATTCCAGACGCTTTACTAACACTCTCCCCACTTGGAGAGTCAGTCCCTTTAACCTCCTGTTTGGCCCAGTTTGCAATTTCTGCGGAAGATGAACAGGAATAGCGAGAACCAATGAGAGGCTAGCTGGAGGTGTCTGGACGGGCAAATTTAACTCTCATTTCCCACCAGGAAGAGGAATTAACCAAAGGCTCAGCGTGCCGTGCCGGAACCAGATTAGGGCCTGAAGCCATCCTGCGGTGTTGCGGCCAGCTCAAAAGAAAGCGAGTTGAAGAAAGGAGCTCAGGGGCAGTGTAATTCACAAACCTGCAGAGTTATAAATGACAGCTATCGTCCAAAAATAGACTGAAGTAAGGCTGCCAAGAGGACTTGAAAGCGGGGCAGAATTGCAGGAAACCGATTTCAGGAGGTAGACTGGAATTGCATTGAAAGCATAGGAAAAGAGGCAGAACGTCCACAATGATGCACTTGGCCAAAAAGGGCATATGCGTTTTTTCCTGAATATATTCAGGAAAAAACGCATACGCCCTTTTTGGCCAACCAAGCAAGCAAGCAAAGGAAATCTGCACTACAATGAAGTCTCACTTCCCCCTGGTCAAAAGGGCCATCTGAAAAAAGTGTAAAATCCAGAAAGGCAGGACAGGCCATTGAGAACTGGGAGCCTTGTTATGCTGATGGGCGGGATGTAAATTGCCAACAGACACTTGGGAGAACTGTATGGTGTTTCCTGAAACATCTAAAAAACAAAGCAACAGAGCCTAGGGCACTTCCACTTATGGTCCTATAGCTTAGGGAAATTAAAATCAAAAAGACACAGCCACCCCAAAGTTTGGAACGGCTCTGTTTACAAGAACCTCGTTTACAGTACAAGTTCAACATCGCAGAAAGTGAAAAATGGATAAAGAACTTGTGGTACTTACGTACAATGCAGTATCACTCAGCAGTGAAATCTATGTCATCAGGCACGTAGCAGCATAATGAGTAGATTCAGGTACGATGATTCTAACTGAAATAAGTCACACAGAAAAAGAAACATCATAAGATATCACTAATACACGGAATGTAAACTTGGCTACACAGGAACTGAATTCCAAAACAGAACAGGTTCTCAAATTTAGAAAACCAACTTATGCTTGCTTAAGGGGAAAGGTGAGTTGGGTTGCTGCATAAAACCAGAGATTGAAATGAGCACAGATAAAGTTCCTTAAGCCAAATATGGAATAGACAAGAGCCACTCCTTGCTCAACGAAATGGACTCAACACCGCATATTAAACGCCTAAGAATGTACCTGACTAGTAAGTATCTTAAAACCTATGGATTGCTATGTCTCCGAAAGAGAATCAAGCATGTGTACAGGGGCATAAACGCAGCAGTGATAGGATTGGAGAGGTTCGGTGAGCAAATGAAGACCCTTTGAAGTCATATTGCATGGTACCCATTCCACGGGTCTCAACTCTCCAGGTTTAAGGTATTCTTCCTTCAGCTAAAACATGCATGTGGAACCCAAGTATGATCAACCATGTGAACGGGAGACGTGTTCAAATATGTCTCAGTTTTCCTCCCCTGGTACTCGGGTGCAACATTCCAGACGCTTTACTAACACTCTCCCCACTTGGAGAGTCAGCGCCTTTAACCTCCTGTTTGGCCCAGTTTGCAATTTCTGCGGAAGATGAACAGAAATAGCGAGAACCAATGAGAGACTAGCTGGAGGTGTCTGGACGGGCAAATTTAACTCTCATTTCCCACCAGGAAGAGGAAATAACCAAAGGCTCAGCGTGCCGTGCCGGAACCAGATTAGGGCCTGAAGCCAACCTGCGGTGTTGCGGCCAGGTCACAAGAAAGCGAGTTGAAGAAAGGAGCTCAGGGGCACTGTAATTCACAAACCTGCAGAGTTATAAATGACAGCTATCGTCCAAAAATAGACTGAAGTAAGGCTGCCAAGAGGACTTGAAAGCGGGGCAGAATTGCAGGAAACCGATTTCAGGAGGTAGACTGGAATTGCATTGAAAGCATAGGAAAAGAGGCAGAACGTCCACAATGATGCACTTGGCCAAAAAGGGTGTATGCATTTTTTCCTGAATATATTCAGGAAAAAACGCATACGCCCTTTTTGGCCAACCAAGCAAGCTTGCAAAGGAAATCTGCACTACAATGAAGTCTCACTTCCCCCCGGTCAAAAGGGCCATCTGAAAAAAGTGTAAAATCCAGAAAGGCAGGACAGGCCATGGAGAACTGGGAGCCTTGTTATGCTGATGGGCGGGATGTAAATTGCCAACAGACACTGGGGAGAAGTATATGGTGTTTCCTGAAACATCTAAAAAACAAAGCAACAGAGCCTAGGGCACTGCCACTTATGGTCTTATAGCTTAGGAAAATTAAAATCAAAAAGACACAGCCACCCCAAAGTTTGGGACGCCTCTGTTTACAAGAACCTCGTTTACAGTACAAGTTCAACATCGCAGAAAGTGAAAAATGGATAAAGAAGTTGTGGTATTTACTTACAAAGCAATATCACTCAGCAATGAAATCTATGTCATCAGGCCCTTAGCATCACAATGAGTGGATTCAGGTATGATGATTCTAACTGAAATAAGTCACACAGAAAAAGAAACATCATAAGATATCAGTAATACACGGAATGTAAACTTGGCTACACAGGAACTGAATTACAGAACAGAACAGGGACTCAAATTTAGAAAACCAACTTATGCTTGCTTAAGGGGAAAGGTGAGTTGGGGTGCTGCATAAAACCAGAGATTGAAATGAGCACAGATAAAGTTCCTTAAGTCAAATATGGAATAGACAAGAGCTACTCCTTGCTCAACGAAATGGACTCAACACCGCATATTAAACGCCTAAGAATGTACCTGACTGGTAAGTATCTTAAAACCTATGGATTGCTATGTCTCCGAAAGAGAATCAAGCATGTGTACAGGGGCATAAACGCAGCAGTGATAGGATTGGAGAGGTTCGGTGAGCAAATGAAGACCCTTTGAAGTCATATTGCATGGTACCCATTCCACGGGTCTCTACTCCCAAGGTTTAAGGTATTCTTCCTTCAGCTAAAACATGCATGTGGAACCCAAGTATGATCAACCATGTGAACGGGAGACGTGTTCAAATATGTCTCAGTTTTCCTCCCCTGGTACTCGGGTGCAACATTCCAGACGCTTTACTAACACTCTCCTCACTTGGAGAGTCAGCGCCTTTAACCTACTGTTTGGCCCAGTTTGCAATTTCTGCGGAAGATGAACAGGAATAAAAAACGCATACGCCCTTTTTGGCCAACCAAGCAAGCTTGCAAAGGAAATCTGCACTACAATGAAGTCTCACTTCCCCCCGGTCAAAAGGGCCATCTGAAAAAAGTGTAAAATCCAGAAAGGCAGGACAGGCCATGGAGAACTGGGAGCCTTGTTATGCTGATGGGCGGGATGTAAATTGCCAACAACCACTCGGGAGAAGTGTATGGTGTTTCCTGAAACATCTAAAAAACAAAGCAACAGAACCTAGGGCACTGCCACTTATGGTCCTATAGCTTAGGGAAATTAAAATCAAAAAGACACAGCCACCCCAAAGTTTGGAACGGCTCTGTTTACAAAAACCTCGTTTACAGTACAAGTTCAACATCGCAGAAAGTGAAAAATGGATAAAGAAGTTGTGGTATTCACTTACAAAGCAATATCACTCAGCAATGAAATCTGTGTCATCAGGCCCTTAGCAGCACAATGAGTGGATTCAGGTATGATGATTCTAACTGAAATAAGTCACACAGAAAAAGAAACATCATAAGATATCAGTAATACACGGAATGTAAACTTGGCTACACAGGAACTGAATTACAGAACAGAACAGGGTCTCAAATTTAGAAAACCAACTTATGCTTGCTTAAGGGTAAAGGTGAGTTGGGGTGCTGCATAAAACCAGAGATTGAAATGAGCACAGATAAAGTTCCTTAAGTCAAATATGGAATAGACAAGAGCTTCTCCTTGCTCAACAAAATGGACTCAACACCGCATATTAAACGCCTAAGAATGTACCTGACTAGTAAGTATCGTAAAACCTATGGATTGCTATGTCTCCAAAAGAGAATCAAGCATGTGTACAGGGGCATAAACGCAGCAGTGATAGGATTGGAGAGGTTCGGTGAGCAAATGAAGACCCTTTGAAGTCATATTGCATGGTACCCATTCCACGGGTCTCAACACTCCAGGTTTAAGGTATTCTTCCTTCAGCTAAAACATGCATGTGGAACCCAAGTATGATCAACCATGTGAACGGGAGACGTGTTCAAATATGTCTCAGTTTTCCTCCCCTGGTACTCGGGTGCAACATTCCAGACGCTTTACTAACACTCTCCCCACTTGGAGAGTCAGCGCCTTTAACCTCCTGTTTGGCCCAGTTTGCAATTTCTGCGGAAGATGAACAGGAATAGCGAGAACCAATGAGAGGCTAGCTGGAGGTGTCTGGACGGGCAAATTTAACTCTCATTTCCCACCAGGAAGAGGAAATAACCAAAGGCTCAGCGTGCCGTACCGGACCCAGATTAGGGCCTGAAGCCATCCTGCGGTGTTGCAGCCAGGTCACAAGAAAGCGAGTTGAAGAAAGGAGCTCAGGGGCACTGTAATTCACAAACCTGCAGGGTTATAAATGACAGCTATCGTCCAAAAATAGACTGAAGTAAGGCTGCCAAGAGGACTTGAAAGCGGGGCAGAATTGCAGGAAACCGATTTCAGGAGGTAGACTGGAATTGCATTGAAAGCATAGGAAAAGAGGCAGAACGTCCACAATGATGCACTTGGCCAAAAAGGGCGTATGCGTTTTTTCCTGAATATATTCAGGAAAAAACCCATACGCCCTTTTTGGCCAACCAAGCAAGCTTGCAAAGGAAATCTGCACTACAATGAAGTCTCACTTCCCCCCGGTCAAAAGGGCCATCTGAAAAAAGTGTAAAATCCAGAAAGGCAGGACAGGCCATGGAGAACTGGGAGCCTTGTTATGCTGATGGGCGGGATGTAAATTGCCAACAACCACTCGGGAGAAGTGTATGGTGTTTCCTGAAACATCTAAAAAACAAAGCAACAGAGCCTAGGGCACTGCCACTTATGGTCTTATAGCTTAGGGAAATTAAAATCAAAAAGACACAGCCACCCCAAAGTTTGGGACGCCTCTGTTTACAAGAACCTCGTTTACAGTACAAGTTCAACATCGCAGAAAGTGAAAAATGGATAAAGAAGTTGTGGTATTTACTTACAAAGCAATATCACTCAGCAATGAAATCTATGTCATCAGGCCCTTAGCAGCACAATGAGTGGATTCAGGTATGATGATTCTAACTGAAATAAGTCACACAGAAAAAGAAACATCATAAGATATCAGTAATACACGGAATGTAAACTTGGCTACACAGGAACTGAATTACAGAACAGAACAGGGTCTCAAATTTAGAAAACCAACTTATGCTTGCTTAAGGGTAAAGGTGAGTTGGGGTGCTGCATAAAACCAGAGATTGAAATGAGCACAGATAAAGTTCCTTAAGTCAAATATGGAATAGACAAGAGCTACTCCTTGCTCAACGAAATGGACTCCACACCGCATATTAAACGCCTAATAATGTACCTGACTAGTAAGTATCGTAAAACCTATGGATTGCTATGTCTCCAAAAGAGAATCAAGCATGTGTACAGGGGCATAAACGCAGCAGTGATAGGATTGCAGAGGTTCGGTGAGCAAATGAAGACCCTTTGAAGTCATATTGCATGGTACCCATTCCACGGGTCTCAACTCTCCAGGTTTAAGGTATTCTTCCTTCAGCTAAAACATGCATGTGGAACCCAAGTATGATCAACCATGTGAACGGGAGACGTGTTCAAATATGTCTCAGTTTTCCTCCCCTGGTACTCGGGTGCAACATTCCAGACGCTTTACTAACACTCTCCTCACTTGGAGAGTCAGCGCCTTTAACCTCCTGTTTGGCCCAGTTTGCAATTTCTGCGGAAGATGAACAGGAATAAAAAACGCATACGCCGTTTTTGGCCAACCAAGCAAGCTTGCAAAGGAAATCTGCACTACAATGAAGTCTCACTTCCCCCCGGTCAAAAGGGCCATCTGAAAAAAGTGTAAAATCCAGAAAGGCAGGACAGGCCATGGAGAACTGGGAGCCTTGTTATGCTGATGGGCGGGATGTAAATTGCCAACAGACACTCGGGAGAAGTGTATGGTGTTTCCTGAAACATCTAAAAAACAAAGCAACAGAACCTAGGGCACTTCCACTTATGGTCCTATAGCTTAGGGAAATTAAAATCAAAAAGACACAGCCACCCCAAAGTTTGGAACGGCTCTGTTTACAAGAACCTCGTTTACAGTACAAGTTCAACATCGCAGAAAGTGAAAAATGGATAAAGAAGTTGTGGTATTTACTTACAAAGCAATATCACTCAGCAATGAAATCTGTGTCATCAGGCCCTTAGCAGCACAATGAGTGGATTCAGGTATGATGATTCTAACTGAAGTAAGTCACACAGAAAAAGAAACATCATAAGATATCAGTAATACACGGAACGTAAACTTGGCTACACAGGAACTGAATTACAGAACAGAACAGTGTCTCAAATTTAGAAAACCAACTTATTCTTGCTTAAGGGTAAAGGTGAGTTGGGGTGCTGCATAAAACCAGAGATTGAAATGAGCACAGATAAAGTTCCTTAAGTCAAATATGGAATAGACAAGAGCTACTCCTTGCTCAACGAAATGGACTCAACACCGCATATTAAACGCCTAAGAATGTGCCTGACTGGTAAGTATCTTAAAACCTATGGATTGCTATGTCTCCGAAAGAGAATCAAGCATGTGTACAGGGGCATAAACGCAGCAGTGATAGGATTGGAGAGGTTCGGTGAGCAAATGAAGACCCTTTGAAGTCATATTGCATGGTACCCATTCCACGGGTCTCTACTCCCAAGGTTTAAGGTATTCTTCCTTCAGCTAAAACATGCATGTGGAACCCAAGTATGATCAACCATGTGAACGGGAGACGTGTTCAAATATGTCTCAGTTTTCCTCCCCTGGTACTCGGGTGCAACATTCCAGACGCTTTACTAACACTCTCCTCACTTGGAGAGTCAGCGCCTTTAACCTACTGTTTGGCCCAGTTTGCAATTTCTGCGGAAGATGAACAGGAATAAAAAACGCATACGCCCTTTTTGGCCAACCAAGCAAGCTTGCAAAGGAAATCTGCACTACAATGAAGTCTCACTTCCCCCCGGTCAAAAGGGCCATCTGAAAAAAGTGTAAAATCCAGAAAGGCAGGACAGGCCATGGAGAACTGGGAGCCTTGTTATGCTGATGGGCGGGATGTAAATTGCCAACAACCACTCGGGAGAAGTGTATGGTGTTTCCTGAAACATCTAAAAAACAAAGCAACAGAACCTAGGGCACTTCCACTTATGGTCCTATAGCTTAGGGAAATTAAAATCAAAAAGACACAGCCACCCCAAAGTTTGGAACGGCTCTGTTTACAAAAACCTCGTTTACAGTACAAGTTCAACATCGCAGAAAGTGAAAAATGGATAAAGAAGTTGTGGTATTCACTTACAAAGCAATATCACTCAGCAATGAAATCTGTGTCATCAGGCCCTTAGCAGCACAATGAGTGGATTCAGGTATGATGATTCTAACTGAAATAAGTCACACAGAAAAAGAAACATCATAAGATATCAGTAATACACGGAATGTAAACTTGGCTACACAGGAACTGAATTACAGAACAGAACAGGGTCTCAAATTTAGAAAACCAACTTATGCTTGCTTAAGGGGAAAGGTGAGTTGGGGTGCTGCATAAAACCAGAGATTGAAATGAGCACAGATAAAGTTCCTTAAGTCAAATATGGAATAGACAAGAGCTTCTCCTTGCTCAACAAAATGGACTCAACACCGCATATTAAACGCCTAAGAATGTACCTGACTAGTAAGTATCGTAAAACCTATGGATTGCTATGTCTCCAAAAGAGAATCAAGCATGTGTACAGGGGCATAAACGCAGCAGTGATAGGATTGGAGAGGTTCGGTGAGCAAATGAAGACCCTTTGAAGTCATATTGCATGGTACCCATTCCACGGGTCTCAACACTCCAGGTTTAAGGTATTCTTCCTTCAGCTAAAACATGCATGTGGAACCCAAGTATGATCAACCATGTGAACGGGAGACGTGTTCAAATATGTCTCAGTTTTCCTCCCCTGGTACTCGGGTGCAACATTCCAGACGCTTTACTAACACTCTCCTCACTTGGAGAGTCAGCGCCTTTAACCTCCTGTTTGGCCCAGTTTGCAATTTCTGCGGAAGATGAACAGGAATAAAAAACGCATACGACGTTTTTGGCCAACCAAGCAAGCTTGCAAAGGAAATCTGCACTACAATGAAGTCTCACTTCCCCCCCGTCAAAAGGGCCATCTGAAAAAAGTGTAAAATCCAGAAAGGCAGGACAGGCCATGGAGAACAGGGAGCCTTGTTATGTTGATGGGCGGGATGAAAATTGCCAACAACCACTCGGGAGAAGTGTATGGTGTTTCCTGAAACATCTAAAAAACAAAGCAACAGAACCTAGGGCACTTCCACTTATGGTCCTATAGCTTAGGGAAATTAAAATCAAAAAGACACAGTCACCGCAAAGTTCGGAACGGCTCTGTTTACAAGAACCTCGTTTACAGTACAAGTTCAACATCGCAGAAAGTGAAAAATGGATAAAGAAGTTGTGGTATTCACTTACAAAGCAATATCACTCAGCAATGAAATCTGTGTCATCAGGCCCTTAGCAGCACAATGAGTGGATTCAGGTATGATGATTCTAACTGAAATAAGTCACACAGAAAAAGAAACATCATAAGATATCAGTAATACACGGAATGTAAACTTGGCTACACAGGAACTGAATTTCAGAACAGAACAGGGTCTCAAATTTAGAAAACCAACTTATTCTTACTTAAGGGTAAAGGTGAGTTGGGGTGCTGCATAAAACCAGAGATTGAAATGAGCACAGATAAAGTTCCTTAAGCCAAATATGGAATAGACAAGAGCTACTCCTTGCTCAACGAAATGGACTCAACACCGCATATTAAACGCCTAAGAATGTACCTGACTAGTAAGTATCTTAAAACCTATGGATTGCTATGTCTCCGAAAGAGAATAAAGCATGTGTACAGGGGCATAAACGCAGCAGTGATAGGATTGGAGAGGTTCGGTGAGCAAATGAAGACCCTTTGAAGTCATATTGCATGGTACCCATTCCTCGGGTTTCAACTACCCAGGTTTAAAGTATTCTTCCTTCAGCTAAAACATGCATGTGGAACCTAGAGTATGATCAACCATGTGATCGGGAGACGTGTTCAAGTATGTCTCAGTTTTCCTCCCCTGGTACTCGGGTGCAACATTCCAGACGCTTTACTAACACTCTCCCCACTTGGAGAGTCAGTCCCTTTAACCTCCTGTTTGGCCCAGTTTGCAATTTCTGCGGAAGATGAACAGGAATAGCGAGAACCAATGAGAGGCTAGCTGGAGGTGTCTGGACGGGCAAATTTAACTCTCATTTCCCACCAGGAAGAGGAATTAACCAAAGGCTCAGCATGCCGGGCCGGAACAAGATTAGGGCCTGAAGCCATCCTGCGGTGTTGCGGCCAGGTCACAAGAAAGCGAGTTGAAGAAAGGAGCTCAGGGGCACTGTAATTCACAAATCTGCAGAGTTATAAATGACAGCTATCGTCCAAAAATAGACTGAAGTAAGGCTGCCAAGAGGACTTGAAAGCGGGCCAGAATTGCAGGAAACCGATTTCAGGAGGTAGACTGGAATTGCATTGAAAGCATAGGAAAAGAGGCAGAACGTCCACAATGATGCACTTGGCCAAAAAGGGCATATGCGTTTTTTCCTGAATATATTCAGGAAAAAACGCATACGCCCTTTTTGGCCAACCAAGCAAGCTTGCAAAGGAAATCTGCACTACAATGAAGTCTCACTTCCCCCTGGTCAAAAGGGCCATCTGAAAAAAGTGTAAAATCCAGAAAGGCAGGACAGGCCATGGAGAACTGGGAGCCTTGTTATGCTGATGGGCGGGATGTAAATTGCCAACAGACACTCGGGAGAAGTGTATGGTGTTTCCTGAAACATCTAAAAAACAAAGCAACAGAGCCTAGGGCACTGCCACTTATGGTCTTATAGCTTAGGGAAATTAAAAGCAAAAAGACACAGCCACCCCAAAGTTTGGGACGCCTCTGTTTACAAGAACCTCGTTTACAGTACAAGTTCAACATCGCAGAAAGTGAAAAATGGATAAAGAAGTTGTGGTATTCACTTACAAAGCAATATCACTCAGCAATGAAATCTGTGTCATCAGGCCCTTAGCAGCACAATGAGTGGATTCAGGTATGATGATTCTAACTGAAGTAAGTCACACAGAAAAAGAAACATCATAAGATATCAGTAATACACGGAATGTAAACTTGGCTACACAGGAACTGAATTACAGAACAGAACAGGGTCTCAAATTTAGAAAACCAACTATGCTTGCTTAAGGGTAAAGTTGAGTTGGAGTGCTGCATAAAACCAGAGATTGAAATGAGCACAGATAAAGTTCCTTAAGTCAAATATGGAATAGACAAGAGCTACTCCTTGCTCAACGAAATGGACTCAACACCGCATATTAAACGCCTAAGAATGTGCCTGACTAGTAAGTATCTTAAAACCTATGGATTGCTATGTCTCCGAAAGAGAATCAAGCATGTGTACAGGGGCATAAACGCAGCAGTGATAGGATTGGAGAGGTTCGGTGAGCAAATGAAGACCCTTTGAAGTCATATTGCATGGTACCCATTCCACGGGTCTCAACTCTCCAGGTTTAAGGTATTCTTCCTTCAGCTAAAACATGCATGTGGAACCCAAGTATGATCAACCATGTGAACGGGAGACGTGTTCAAATATGTCTCAGTTTTCCTCCCCTGGTACTCGGGTGCAACATTCCAGACGCTTTACTAACACTCTCCCCACTTGGAGAGTCAGCGCCTTTAACCTCCTGTTTGGCCCAGTTTGCAATTTCTGCGGAAGATGAACAGGAATAAAAAACGCATATGCCGTTTTTGGCCAACCAAGCAAGCTTGCAAAGGAAATCTGCACTACAATGAAGTCTCACTTCCCCCCGGTCAAAAGGGCCATCTGAAAAAAGTGTAAAATCCAGAAAGGCAGGACAGGCCATGGAGAACTGGGAGCCTTGTTATGCTGATGGGCGGGATGTAAATTGCCAACAGACACTCGGGAGAAGTGTATGGTGTTTCCTGAAACATCTAAAAAACAAAGCAACAGAACCTAGGGCACTTCCACTTATGGTCCTATAGCTTAGGGAAATTAAAATCAAAAAGACACAGCCACCCCAAAGTTTGGAACGGCTCTGTTTACAAGATCCTCGTTTACAGTACAAGTTCAACATCGCAGAAAGTGAAAAATGGATAAAGAAGTTGTGGTATTTACTTACAAAGCAATATCACTCAGCAATGAAATCTGTGTCATCAGGCCCTTAGCAGCACAATGAGTGGATTCAGGTATGATGATTCTAACTGAAGTAAGTCACACAGAAAAAGAAACATCATAAGATATCAGTAATACACGGAACGTAAACTTGGCTACACAGGAACTGAATTACAGAACAGAACAGGGTCTCAAATTTAGAAAACCAACTTATTCTTGCTTAAGGGTAAAGGTGAGTTGGGGTACTGCATAAAACCAGAGATTGAAATGAGCACAGATAAAGTTCCTTAAGTCAAATATGGAATAGACAAGAGCTACTCCTTGCTCAACGAAATGGACTCAACACCGCATATTAAACGCCTAAGAATGTGCCTGACTGGTAAGTATCTTAAAACCTATGGATTGCTATGTCTCCGAAAGAGAATCAAGCATGTGTACAGGGGCATAAACGCAGCAGTGATAGGATTGGAGAGGTTCGGTGAGCAAATGAAGACCCTTTGAAGTCATATTGCATGGTACCCATTCCACGGGTCTCAACTCTCCAGGTTTAAGGTATTCTTCCTTCAGCTAAAACATGCATGTGGAACCCAAGTATGATCAACCATGTGAACGGGAGACGTGTTCAAATATGTCTCAGTTTTCCTCCCCTGGTACTCGGGTGCAACATTCCAGACGCTTTACTAACACTCTCCTCACTTGGAGAGTCAGCGCCTTTAACCTACTGTTTGGCCCAGTTTGCAATTTCTGCGGAAGATGAACAGGAATAAAAAACGCATACGCACTTTTTGGCCAACCAAGCAAGCTTGCAAAGGAAATCTGCACTACAATGAAGTCTCACTTCCCCCCGGTCAAAAGGGCCATCTGAAAAAAGTGTAAAATCCAGAAAGGCAGGACAGGCCATGGAGAACTGGGAGCCTTGTTATGCTGATGGGTGGGATGTAAATTGCCAACAGACACTCGGGAGAAGTGTATGGTGTTTCCTGAAACATCTAAAAAACAAAGCAACAGAACCTAGGGCACTTCCACTTATGGTCCTATAGCTTAGGGAAATTAAAATCAAAAAGACACAGCCACCCCAAAGTTTGGAACGGCTCTGTTTACAAGAACCTCGTTTACAGTACAAGTTCAACATCGCAGAAAGTGAAAAATGGATAAAGAAGTTGTGGTATTTACTTACAAAGCAATATCACTCAGCAATGAAATCTGTGTCATCAGGCCCTTAGCAGCACAATGAGTGGATTCAGGTATGATGATTCTAACTGAAGTAAGTCACACAGAAAAAGAAACATCATAAGATATCAGTAATACACGGAATGGAAACTTGGCTACACAGGAACTGAATTACAGAACAGAACAGGGTCTCAAATTTAGAAATCCAACTATGCTTGCTTAAGGGTAAAGGTGAGTTGGGGTGCTGCATAAAACCAGAGATTGAAATGAGCACAGATAAAGTTCCTTAAGTCAAATATGGAATAGACAAGAGCTACTCCTTGCTCAACGAAATGGACTCAACACCGCATATTAAACGCCTAAGAATGTGCCTGACTAGTAAGTATCTTAAAACCTATGGATTGCTATGTCTCCGAAAGAGAATCAAGCATGTGTACAGGGGCATAAACGCAGCAGTGATAGGATTGGAGAGGTTCGGTGAGCAAATGAAGACCCTTTGAAGTCATATTGCATGGTACCCATTCCACGGGTCTCAACTCTCCAGGTTTAAGGTATTCTTCCTTCAGCTAAAACATGCATGTGGAACCCAAGTATGATCAACCATGTGAACGGGAGACGTGTTCAAATATGTCTCAGTTTTCCTCCCCTGGTACTCGGGTGCAACATTCCAGACGCTTTACTAACACTCTCCCCACTTGGAGAGTCAGCGCCTTTAACCTCCTGTTTGGCCCAGTTTGCAATTTCTGCGGAAGATGAACAGGAATAGCGAGAACCAATGAGAGACTAGCTGGAGGTGTCTGGACGGGCAAATTTAACTCTCATTTCCCACCAGGAAGAGGAAATAACCAAAGGCTCAGCGTGCCGTGCCGGAACCAGATTAGGGCCTGAAGCCATCCTGCAGTGTTGCGGCCAGGTCACAAGAAAGCAAGTTGAAGAAAGGAGCTCAGGGGCACTGTAATTCTCAAACCTGCAGAGTTATAAATGACAGCTATCGTCCAAAAATAGACTGAAGTAAGGCTGCCAAGAGGACTTGAAAGCGGGGCAGAATTGCAGGAAATCGATTTCAGGAGGTAGACTGGAATTGCATTGAAAGCATAGGAAAAGAGGCAGAACGTCCACAATGATGCACTTGGCCAAAAAGGGCGTATGCGTTTTTTCCTGAATATATTCAGGAAAAAACGCATACGCCCTTTTTGGCCAACCAAGCAAGCTTGCAAAGGAAATCTGCACTACAATGAAGTCTCACTTCCCCCCGGTCAAAAGGGCCATCTGAAAAAAGTGTAAAATCCAGAAAGGCAGGACAGGCCATGGAGAACTGGGAGCCTTGTTATGCTGATGGGCGGGATGTAAATTGCCAACAACCACTCGGGAGAAGTGTATGGTGTTTCCTGAAACATCTAAAAAACAAAGCAACAGAACCTAGGGCACTTCCACTTATGGTCCTATAGCTTAGGGAAATTAAAATCAAAAAGACACAGTCACCCCAAAGTTCGGAACGGCTCTGTTTACAAGAACCTCGTTTACAGTACAAGTTCAACATCGCAGAAAGTGAAAAATGGATAAAGAAGTTGTGGTATTCACTTACAAAGCAATATCACTCAGCAATGAAATCTGTGTCATCAGGCCCTTAGCAGCACAATGAGTGGATTCAGGTATGATGATTCTAACTGAAATAAGTCACACAGAAAAAGAAACATCATAAGATATCAGTAATACACGGAATGTAAACTTGGCTACACAGGAACTGAATTACAGAACAGAACAGGGTCTCAAATTTAGAAAACCAACTTATGCTTGCTTAAGGGTAAAGGTGAGTTGGGGTGCTGCATAAAACCAGAGATTGAAATGAGCACAGATAAAGTTCCTTAAGTCAAATATGGAATAGACAAGAGCTTCTCCTTGCTCAACAAAATGGACTCAACACCGCATATTAAACGCCTAAGAATGTACCTGACTAGTAAGTATCGTAAAACCTATGGATTGCTATGTCTCCAAAAGAGAATCAAGCATGTGTACAGGGGCATAAACGCAGCAGTGATAGGATTGGAGAGGTTCGGTGAGCAAATGAAGACCCTTTGAAGTCATATTGCATGGTACCCATTCCACGGGTCTCAACACTCCAGGTTTAAGGTATTCTTCCTTCAGCTAAAACATGCATGTGGAACCCAAGTATGATCAACCATGTGAACGGGAGACGTGTTCAAATATGTCTCAGTTTTCCTCCCCTGGTACTCGGGTGCAACATTCCAGACGCTTTACTAACACTCTCCCCACTTGGAGAGTCAGCGCCTTTAACCTCCTGTTTGGCCCAGTTTGCAATTTCTGCGGAAGATGAACAGGAATAGCGAGAACCAATGAGAGGCTAGCTGGAGGTGTCTGGACGGGCAAATTTAACTCTCATTTCCCACCAGGAAGAGGAAATAACCAAAGGCTCAGCGTGCCGTACCGGACCCAGATTAGGGCCTGAAGCCATCCTGCGGTGTTGCAGCCAGGTCACAAGAAAGCGAGTTGAAGAAAGGAGCTCAGGGGCACTGTAATTCACAAACCTGCAGGGTTATAAATGACAGCTATCGTCCAAAAATAGACTGAAGTAAGGCTGCCAAGAGGACTTGAAAGCGGGGCAGAATTGCAGGAAACCGATTTCAGGAGGTAGACTGGAATTGCATTGAAAGCATAGGAAAAGAGGCAGAACGTCCACAATGATGCACTTGGCCAAAAAGGGCGTATGCGTTTTTTCCTGAATATATTCAGGAAAAAACGCATACGCCCTTTTTGGCCAACCAAGCAAGCTTGCAAAGGAAATCTGCACTACAATGAAGTCTCACTTCCCCCCGGTCAAAAGGGCCATCTGAAAAAAGTGTAAAATCCAGAAAGGCAGGACAGGCCATGGAGAACTGGGAGCCTTGTTATGCTGATGGGCGGGATGTAAATTGCCAACAACCACTCGGGAGAAGTGTATGGTGTTTCCTGAAACATCTAAAAAACAAAGCAACAGAGCCTAGGGCACTGCCACTTATGGTCCTATAGCTTAGGGAAATTAAAATCAAAAAGACACAGCCACCCCAAAGTTTGGGACGCCTCTGTTTACAAGAACCTCGTTTCCAGTACAAGTTCAACATCGCAGAAAGTGAAAAATGGATAAAGAAGTTGTGGTATTTACTTACAAAGCAATATCACTCAGCAATGAAATCTATGTCATCAGGCCCTTAGCATCACAATGAGTGGATTCAGGTATGATGATTCTAACTGAAATAAGTCACACAGAAAAAGAAACATCATAAGATATCAGTAATACACGGAATGTAAACTTGGCTACACAGGAACTGAATTACAGAACAGAACAGGGTCTCAAATTTAGAAAACCAACTTATGCTTGCTTAAGGGTAAAGGTGAGTTGGGGTGCTGCATAAAACCAGAGATTGAAATGAGCACAGATAAAGTTCCTTAAGTCAAATATGGAATAGACAAGAGCTACTCCTTGCTCAACGAAATGGACTCAACACCGCATATTAAACGCCTAATAATGTACCTGACTAGTAAGTATCGTAAAACCTATGGATTGCTATGTCTCCAAAAGAGAATCAAGCATGTGTACAGGGGCATAAACGCAGCAGTGATAGGATTGGAGAGGTTCGGTGAGCAAATGAAGACCCTTTGAAGTCATATTGCATGGTACCCATTCCACGGGTCTCAACTCTCCAGGTTTAAGGTATTCTTCCTTCAGCTAAAACATGCATGTGGAACCCAAGTATGATCAACCATGTGAACGGGAGACGTGTTCAAATATGTCTCAGTTTTCCTCCCCTGGTACTCGGGTGCAACATTCCAGACGCTTTACTAACACACTCCTCACTTGGAGAGTCAGCGCCTTTAACCTCCTGTTTGGCCCAGTTTGCAATTTCTGCGGAAGATGAACAGGAATAAAAAACGCATACGCCGTTTTTGGCCAACCAAGCAAGCTTGCAAAGGAAATCTGCACTACAATGAAGTCTCACTTCCCCCCGGTCAAAAGGGCCATCTGAAAAAAGTGTAAAATCCAGAAAGGAAGGACAGGCCATGGAGAACTGGGAGCCTTGTTATGCTGATGGGCGGGATGTAAATTGCCAACAGACACTCGGGAGAAGTGTATGGTGTTTCCTGAAACATCTAAAAAACAAAGCAACAGAACCTAGGGCACTTCCACTTATGGTCCTATAGCTTAGGGAAATTAAAATCAAAAAGACACAGCCACCCCAAAGTTTGGAACGGCTCTGTTTACAAGAACCTCGTTTACAGTACAAGTTCAACATCGCAGAAAGTGAAAAATGGATAAAGAAGTTGTGGTATTTACTTACAAAGCAATATCACTCAGCAATGAAATCTGTGTCATCAGGCCCTTAGCAGCACAATGAGTGGATTCAGGTATGATGATTCTAACTGAAGTAAGTCACACAGAAAAAGAAACATCATAAGATATCAGTAATACACGGAATGTAAACTTGGCTACACAGGAACTGAATTACAGAACAGAACAGGGTCTCAAATTTAGAAAACCAACTTATTCTTGCTTAAGGGTAAAGGTGAGTTGGGGTGCTGCATAAAACCAGAGATTGAAATGAGCACAGATAAAGTTCCTTAAGTCAAATATGGAATAGACAAGAGCTACTCCTTGCTCAACGAAATGGACTCAACACCGCATATTAAACGCCTAAGAATGTGCCTGACTGGTAAGTATCTTAAAACCTATGGATTGCTATGTCTCCGAAAGAGAATCAAGCATGTGTACAGGGGCATAAACGCAGCAGTGATAGGATTGGAGAGGTTCGGTGAGCAAATGAAGACCCTTTGAAGTCATATTGCATGGTACCCATTCCACGGGTCTCAACTCTCCAGGTTTAAGGTATTCTTCCTTCAGCTAAAACATGCATGTGGAACCCAAGTATGATCAACCATGTGAACGGGAGACGTGTTCAAATATGTCTCAGTTTTCCTCCCCTGGTACTCGGGTGCAACATTCCAGACACTTTACTAACACTCTCCTCACTTGGAGTGTCAGCGCCTTTAACCTAGTGTTTGGCCCAGTTTGCAATTTCTGCGGAAGATGAACAGGAATAAAAAACGCATATGCCCTTTTTGGCCTACCAAGCAAGCTTGCAAAGGAAATCTGCACTACAATGAAGTCTCACTTCCCCCCGGTCAAAAGGGCCATCTGAAAAAAGTGTAAAATCCAGAAAGGCAGGACAGGCCATGGAGAACTGGGAGCCTTGTTATGCTGATGGGTGGGATGTAAATTGCCAACAGACACTCGGGAGAAGTGTATGGTGTTTCCTGAAACATCTAAAAAACAAAGCAACAGAACCTAGGGCACTTCCACTTATGGTCCTATAGCTTAGGGAAATTAAAATCAAAAAGACACAGCCACCCCAAAGTTTGGAACGGCTCTGTTTACAAGAACTTCGTTTACAGTACAAGTTCAACATCGCAGAAAGTGAAAAATGGATAAAGAAGTTGTGGTATTTACTTACAAAGCAATATCACTCAGCAATGAAATCTATGTCATCAGGCCCTTAGCATCACAATGAGTGGATTCAGGTATGATGATTCTAACTGAAATAAGTCACACAGAAAAAGAAACATCATAAGATATCAGTAATACACGGAATGTAAACTTGGCTACACAGGAACTGAATTACAGAACAGAACAGGGTCTCAAATTTAGAAAACCAACTTATGCTTGCTTAAGGGTAAAGGTGAGTTGGGGTGCTGCATAAACCAGAGATTGAAATGAGCACAGATAAAGTTCCTTAAGTCAAATATGGAATAGACAAGAGCTTCTCCTTGCTCAACAAAATGGACTCAACACCGCATATTAAACGCCTAAGAATGTACCTGACTAGTAAGTATCGTAAAACCTATGGATTGCTATGTCTCCAAAAGAGAATCAAGCATGTGTACAGGGGCATAAACGCAGCAGTGATAGGATTGGAGAGGTTCGGTGAGCAAATGAAGACCCTTTGAAGTCATATTGCATGGTACCCATTCCACGGGTCTCAACACTCCAGGTTTAAGGTATTCTTCCTTCAGCTAAAACATGCATGTGGAACCCAAGTATGATCAACCATGTGAACGGGAGACGTGTTCAAATATGTCTCAGTTTTCCTCCCCTGGTACTCGGGTGCAACATTCCAGACGCTTTACTAACAGTCTCCCCACTTGGAGAGTCAGCGCCTTTAACCTCCTGTTTGGCCCAGTTTGCAATTTCTGCGGAAGATGAACAGGAATAGCGAGAACCAATGAGAGGCTAGCTGGAGGTGTCTGGACGGGCAAATTTAACTCTCATTTCCCACCAGGAAGAGGAAATAACCAAAGGCTCAGCGTGCCGTACCGGACCCAGATTAGGGCCTGAAGCCATCCTGCGGTGTTGCAGCCAGGTCACAAGAAAGCGAGTTGAAGAAAGGAGCTCAGGGGCACTGTAATTCACAAACCTGCAGGGTTATAAATGACAGTTATCGTCCAAAAATAGACTGAAGTAAGGCTGCCAAGAGGACTTGAAAGCGGGGCAGAATTGCAGGAAACCGATTTCAGGAGGTAGACTGGAATTGCATTGAAAGCATAGGAAAAGAGGCAGAACGTCCACAATGATGCACTTGGCCAAAAAGGGCGTATGCGTTTTTTCCTGAATATATTCAGGAAAAAGCGCATACGCCCTTTTTGGCCAACCAAGCAAGCTTGCAAAGGAAATCTGCACTACAATGAAGTCTCACTTCCCCCCGGTCAAAAGGGCCATCTGAAAAAAGTGTAAAATCCAGAAAGGCAGGACAGGCCATGGAGAACTGGGAGCCTTGTTATGCTGATGGGCGGGATGTAAATTGCCAACAACCACTCGGGAGAAGTGTATGGTGTTTCCTGAAACATCTAAAAAACAAAGCAACAGAGCCTAGGGCACTGCCACTTATGGTCTTATAGCTTAGGGAAATTAAAATCAAAAAGACACAGCCACCCCAAAGTTTGGGACGCCTCTGTTTACAAGAACCTCGTTTACAGTACAAGTTCAACATCGCAGAAAGTGAAAAATGGATAAAGAAGTTGTGGTATTTACTTACAAAGCAATATCACTCAGCAATGAAATCTATGTCATCAGGCCCTTAGCATCACAATGAGTGGATTCAGGTATGATGATTCTAACTGAAATAAGTCACACAGAAAAAGAAACATCATAAGATATCAGTAATACACGGAATGTAAACTTGGCTACACAGGAACTGAATTACAGAACAGAACAGGGTCTCAAATTTAGAAAACAAACTTATGCTTGCTTAAGGGTAAAGGTGAGTTGGGGTGCTGCATAAAACCAGAGATTGAAATGAGCACAGATAAAGTTCCTTAAGTCAAATATGGAATAGACAAGAGCTACTCCTTGCTCAACGAAATGGACTCAACACCGCATATTAAACGCCTAAGAATGTACCTGACTAGTAAGTATCGTAAAACCTATGGATTGCTATGTCTCCAAAAGAGAATCAAGCATGTGTACAGGGGCATAAACGCAGCAGTGATAGGATTGGAGAGGTTCGGTGAGCAAATGAAGACCCTTTGAAGTCATATTGCATGGTACCCATTACACGGGTCTCAACTCTCCAGGTTTAAGGTATTCTTCCTTCAGCTAAAACATGCATGTGGAACCCAAGTATAATCAACCATATGAACGGGAGACGTGTTCAAATATGTCTCAGTTTTCCTCCCCTGGTACTCGGGTGCAACATTCCAGACGCTTTACTAACACTCTCCTCACTTGGAGAGTCAGCGCCTTTAACCTCCTGTTTGGCCCAGTTTGCAATTTCTGCGGAAGATGAACAGGAATAGCGAGAACCAATGAGAGACTAGCTGGAGGTGTCTGGACGGGCAAATTTAACTCTCATTTCCCACCAGGAAGAGGAAATAACCAAAGGCTCAGCGTGCCGTGCCGGAAGCAGATTAGGGCCTGAAGCCATCCTGCGGTGTTGCGGCCAGGTCACAAGAAAGCAAGTTGAAGAAAGGAGCTCAGGGGCACTGTAATTCTCAAAACTGCAGAGTTATAAATGACAGCTATCGTCCAAAAATAGACTGAAGTAAGGCTGCCAAGAGGACTTGAAAGCGGGGCAGAATTGCAGGAAATCGATTTCAGGAGGTAGACTGGAATTGCATTGAAAGCATAGGAAAAGAGGCAGAACGTCCACAATGATGCACTTGGCCAAAAAGGGTGTATGCGTTTTTTCCTGAATATATTCAGGAAAAAACGCATACGCCCTTTTTGGCCAACCAAGCAAGCTTGCAAAGGAAATCTGCACTACAATGAAGTCTCACTTCCCCCCGGTCAAAAGGGCCATCTGAAAAAAGTGTAAAATCCAGAAAGGCAGGACAGGCCATGGAGAACTGGGAGCCTTGTTATGCTGATGGGCGGGATGTAAATTGCCAACAACCACTCGGGAGAAGTGTATGCTGTTTCCTGAAACATCTAAAAAACAAAGCAACACAGCCTAGGGCACTTCCACTTATGGTCCTATAGCTTAGGGAAATTAAAATCAAAAAGACACAGCCACCCCAAAGTTTGGAACGGCTCTGTTTACAAGAACCTCGTTTACAGTACAAGTTCAACATCGCAGAAAGTGAAAAATGGATAAAGAAGTTGTGGTATTTACTTACAAAGCAATATCACTCAGCAATGAAATCTGTGTCATCAGGCCCTTAGCAGCACAATGAGTGGATTCAGGTATGATGATTCTAACTGAAATAAGTCACACAGAAAAAGAAACATCATAAGATATCAGTAATACACGGAATGGAAACTTGGCTACACAGGAACTGAATTACAGAACAGAACAGGGTCTCAAATTTAGAAAACCAACTTATGCTTGCTTAAGGGGAAAGGTGAGTTGGGGTGCTGCATAAAACCAGAGATTGAAATGAGCACAGATAAAGTTCCTTAAGCCAAATATGGAATAGACAAGAGCTACTCCTTGCTCAACGAAATGGACTCAAAACCGCATATTAAACGCCTAAGAATGTACCTGACTAGTAAGTATCTTAAAACCTATAGATTGCTATCTCTCCAAAAGAGAATCAAGCATGTGTACAGGGGCATAAACGCAGCAGTGATAGGATTGGAGAGGTTCGGTGAGCAAATGAAGACCCTTTGAAGTCATATTGCATGGTACCCATTCCACGGGTTTCAACTACCCAGGTTTTAGGTATTCTTCCTTCAGCTAAAACATGCATGTGGAACCCAGAGTATGATCAACCATGTGATCGGAAGACGTGTTCAAATATGTCTCAGTTTTCCTCCCCTGGTACTCGGGTGCAACATTCCAGACGCTTGACTAACACTCTCCCCACTTGGAGAGTCAGTGCCTTTAACCTCCTGTTTGGCACAGTTTGCAATTTCTGCGGAAGATGAACAGGATTAGCGAGAACCAATGAGAGGCTAGCTGGAGGTGTCTGGACGGGCAAATTTAACTCTCATTTCCCACCAGGAAGAGGAATTAACCAAAGGCTCAGCATGCCGGGCCGGAAACAGTTTAGGGCCTGAAGCCATCCTGCGGTGTTGCGGCCAGGTCACAAGAAAGCGAGTTGAAGAAAGGAGCTCAGGGGCACTGTAATTCACAAACCTGCAGAGTTATAAATGACAGCTATCGTCCAAAAATAGACTGAAGTAAGGCTGCCAAGAGGACTTGAAAGTGGGGCAGAATTGCAGGAAACCGATTTCAGGAGGTAGACTGGAATTGCATTGAAAGCATAGGAAAAGAGGCAGAACGTCCACAATGATGCACTTGGCCAAAAAGGGCGTATGCGTTTTTTCCTGAATATATTCAGGAAAAAACGCATACGCCCTTTTTGGCCAACCAAGCAAGCTTGCAAAGGAAATCTGCACTACAATGAAGTCTCACTTCCCCCCGGTCAAAAGGGCCATCTGAAAAAAGTGTAAAATCCAGAAAGACAACAGGCCATGGAGAACTGGGAGCCTTGTTATGCTGATGGGCGGGATGTAAATTGCCAACAACCACTCCGGAGAAGTGTATGATGTTTCCTGAAACATCTAAAAAACAAAGCAACAGAACCTAGGGCACTTCCACTTATGGTCCTATAGCTTAGGGAAATTAAAATCAAAAAGACACAGTCACCCCAAAGTTTGGAACGGCTCTGTTTACAAGAACCTCGTTTACAGTACAAGTTCAACATCGCAGAAAGTGAAAAATGGATAAAGAAGTTGTGGTATTCACTTACAAAGCAATATCACTCAGCAATGAAATCTGTGTCATCAGGCCCTTGGCAGCACAATGAGTGGATTCAGGTATGATGATTCTAACTGAAATAAGTCACACAGAAAAAGAAACATCATAAGATATCAGTAATACACGGAATGTAAACTTGGCTACACAGGAACTGAATTACAGAACAGAACAGGGTCTCAAATTTAGAAAACCAGCATATTCTTACTTAACGGTAAAGGTGAGTTGGGGTGCTGCATAAAACCAGAGATTGAAATGAGCACAGATAAAGTTCCTTAAGCCAAATATGGAATAGACAAGAGCTACTCCTTGCTCAACGAAATGGACTCAACACCCCATATTAAACGCCTAAGAATGTACCTGACTAGTAAGTATCTTAAAACCTATGGATTGCTATGTCTCCAAAAGAGAATCAAGCATGTGTACAGGGGCATAAACGCAGCAGTGATAGGATTGGAGAGGTTCGGTGAGCAAATGAAGACCCTTTGAAGTCATATTGCATGGTACCCATTCCACGGGTTTCAACTACCCAGGTTTAAGGTATTCTTCCTTCAGCTAAAACATGCATGTGGAACCTAGAGTATGATCAACCATGTGATCGGGAGACGTGTTCAAATATGTCTCAGTTTTCCTCCCCTGGTACTCGGGTGCAACATTCCAGACACTTTACTAACACTCTCCCCACTTGGAGAGTCAGTCCCTTTAACCTCCTGTTTGGCCCAGTTTGCAATTTCTGCAGAAGATGAACAGGAATAGCGAGAACCAATGAGAGGCTAGCTGGAGGTGTCTGGTCGGGCAAATTTAACTCTCATTTCCCACCAGGAAGAGGAATTAACCAAAGGCTCAGCATGCCGGGCCGGAAACAGTTTAGGGCCTGAAGCCATCCTGCGGTGTTGCGGCCAGGTCACAAGAAAGCGAGTTGAAGAAAGGAGCTCAGGGGCACTGTAATTCACAAACCTGCAGAGTTATAAATGACAGCTATCGTCCAAAAATAGACTGAAGTAAGGCTGCCAAGAGGACTTGAAAGCGGGGCAGAATAGCAGGAAACCGATTTCAGGAGGTAGACTGGAATTGCATTGAAAGCATAGGAAAAGAGGCAGAACGTCCACAATGATGCACTTGGCCAAAAAGGGCGTATGCGTTTTTTCCTGAATATATTCAGGAAAAAACGCATACGCCCTTTTTGGCCAAACAAGCAAGCTTGCAAAGGAAATCTGCACTACAATGAAATCTCACTTCCCCCCGGTCAAAAGGGCCATCTGAAAAAAGTGTAAAATCCAGAAAGGCAGGACAGGCCATGGAGAACTGGGAGCCTTGTTATGCTGATGGGCGGGATGTAAATTGCCAACAGACACTCGGGAGAAGTGTATGGTGTTTCCTGAAACATCTAAAAAACAAAGCAACAGAACCTAGGGCACTTCCACTTATGGTCCTATAGCTTAGGGAAATTAAAATCAAAAAGACACAGCCACCCCAAAGTTTGGAACGGCTCTGTTTACAAGAACCTCGTTTACAGTACAAGTTCAACATCGCAGAAAGTGAAAAATGGATAAAGAAGTTGTGGTATTTACTTACAAAGCAATATCACTCAGCAATGAAATCTGTGTCATCAGGCCCTTAGCAGCACAATGAGTGGATTCAGGTATGATGATTCTAACTGAAGTAAGTCACACAGAAAAAGAAACATCATAAGATATCAGTAATACACGGAACGTAAACTTGGCTACACAGGAACTGAATTACAGAACAGAACAGGGTCTCAAATTTAGAAAACCAACTTATTCTTGCTTAAGGGTAAAGGTGAGTTGGGGTGCTGCATAAAACCAGAGATTGAAATGAGCACAGATAAAGTTCCTTAAGTCAAATATGGAATAGACAAGAGTTACTCCTTGCTCAACGAAATGGACTCAACACCGCATATTAAATGCCTAAGAATGTGCCTGACTGGTAAGTATCTTAAAACCTATGGATTGCTATGTCTCCGAAAGAGAATCAAGCATGTGTACAGGGGCATAAACGCAGCAGTGATAGGATTGGAGAGGTTCGGTGAGCAAATGAAGACCCTTTGAAGTCATATTGCATGGTACCCATTCCACGGGTCTCAACTCTCCAGGTTTAAGGTATTCTTCCTTCAGCTAAAACATGCATGTGGAACCCAAGTATGATCAACCATGTGAACGGGAGACGTGTTCAAATATGTCTCAGTTTTCCTCCCCTGGTACTCGGGTGCAACATTCCAGACGCTTTACTAACACTCTCCTCACTTGGAGAGTCAGCGCCTTTAACCTCCTGTTTGGCCCAGTTTGCAATTTCTGCGGAAGATGAACAGGAATAGCGAGAACCAATGAGAGGCTAGCTGGAGGTGTCTGGACGGGCAAATTTAACTCTCATTTCCCACAAGGAAGAGGAAATAACCAAAGGCTCAGCATGCCGTACCGGAACCAGATTAGGGCCTGAAGCCATCCTGCGGTGTTGCGGCCAGCTCAAAAGAAAGCGAGTTGAAGAGAGGAGCTCAGGGGCACTGTAATTCACAAACCTGCAGAGTTATAAATGACAGCTATCGTCCAAAAACAGACTGAAGTAAGGCTGCCAAGAGGACTTGAAAGCGGGGCAGAATTGCAGGAAACCGATTTCAGGAGGTAGACTGGAATTGCATTGAAAGCATAGGAAAAGAGGCAGAACGTCCACAATGATGCACTTGGCCAAAAAGGGCGTATGCGTTTTTTCCTGAATATATTCAGGAAAAAACGCATACGCCCTTTTTGGCCAACCAAGCAAGCTTGCAAAGGAAATCTGCACTACAATGAAGTCTCACTTCCCCCCGGTCAAAAGGGCCATCTGAAAAAAGTGTAAAATCCAGAAAGGCAGGACAGGCCATGGAGAACTGGGAGCCTTGTTATGCTGATGGGCGGGATGTAAATTGCCAACAGACACTCGGGAGAAGTGTATGGTGTTTCCTGAAACATCTAAAAAACAAAGCAACAGAACCTAGGGCACTTCCACTTATGGTCCTATAGCTTAGGGAAATTAAAATCAAAAAGACACAGCCACCCCAAAGTTTGGAACGGCTCTGTTTACAAGAACCTCGTTTACAGTACAAGTTCAACATCGCAGAAAGTGAAAAATGGATAAAGAAGTTGTGGTATTCACTTACAAAGCAATATCACTCAGCAATGAAATCTATGTCATCAGGCCCTTAGCAGCACTATCAGTGGATTCAGGTATGATGATTCTAACTGAAATAAGTCACACAGAAAAAGAAACATCATAAGATATCAGTAATACACGGAATGGAAACTTGGCTACACAGGAACTGAATTACAGAACAGAACTGGGTCACAAATTTAGAAAAACAACTTATGCTTGCTTAAGGGTAAAGGTGAGTTGGGGTGCTGCATAAAACCAGAGATTGAAATGAGCACAGATAAAGTTCCTTAAGTCAAATATGGAATAGACAAGAGCTACTCCTTGCTCAACGAAATGGACTCAACACCGCATATTAAACGCCTAAGAATGTACCTGACTAGTAAGTATCTTAAAACCTATGGATTGCTATGTCTCCGAAAGAGAATCAAGCATGTGTACAGGGGCATAAACGCAGCAGTGATAGGATTGGAGAGGTTCGGTGAGCAAATGAAGACCCTTTGAAGTCATATTGCATGGTACCCATTACACGGGTCTTAACTCTCCAGGTTTAAGGTATTCTTCCTTCAGCTAAAACATGCATGTGGAACCCAAGTATGATCAACCATGTGAACGGGAGACGTGTTCAAATATGTCTCAGTTTTCCTCCCCTGGTACTCGGGTGCAACATTCCAGACGCTTTACTAACACTCTCCCCACTTGGAGAGTCAGTCCCTTTAACCTCCTGTTTGGCCCAGTTTGCAATTTCTGCGGAAGATGAACAGGAATAGCGAGAACCAATGAGAGGCTAGCTGGAGGTGTCTGGACGGGCAAATTTAACTCTCATTTCCCACCAGGAAGAGGAATTAACCAAAGGCTCAGCATGCCGGGCCGGAACCAGATTAGGGCCTGAAGCCATCCTGCGGTGTTGCGGCCAGGTCACAAGAAAGCG
Source organism: Delphinus delphis (assembly GCF_949987515.2). Classification (NCBI taxonomy): domain Eukaryota; kingdom Metazoa; phylum Chordata; class Mammalia; order Artiodactyla; family Delphinidae; genus Delphinus; species Delphinus delphis. Next base: position 147,359 of record NW_027192650.1, read on the forward strand.
AGTTGAAGAAAGGAGCTCAGGGGCACTGTAATTCACAAACCTGCAGAGTTATAAATGACAGCTATCGTCCAAAAATAGACTGAAGTAAGGCTGCCAAGAGGACTTGAATGCGGGGCAGAATTGCAGGAAACCGATTTCAGGAGGTAGACTGGAATTGCATTGAAAGCATAGGAAAAGAGGCAGAACGTCCACAATGATGCACTTGGCCAAAAAGGGCGTATGCGTTTTTTCCTGAATATATTCAGGAAAAAACGCATACGCCCTTTTTGGCCAACCAAGCAAGCTTGCAAAGGAAATCTGCACTACAATGAAGTCTCACTTCCCCCCGGTCAAAAGGGCCATCTGAAAAAAGTGTAAAATCCAGAAAGGAAGGACAGGCCATGGAGAACTGGGAGCCTTGTTATGCTGATGGGCGGGATGTAAATTGCCAACAGACACTCGGGAGAAGTGTATGGTGTTTCCTGAAACATCTAAAAAACAAAGCAACAGAGCCTAGGGCACTTCCACTTATGGTCCTATAGCTTAGGGAAATTAAAATCAAAAAGACACAGCCACCCCAAAGTTTGGAACGGCTCTGTTTACAAGAACCTCGTTTACAGTACAAGTTCAACATTGCAGAAAGTGAAAAATGGATAAAGAAGTTGTGGTATTTACTTACAAAGCAATATCACTCAGCAATGAAATCTGTGTCATCAGGCCCTTAGCAGCACAATGAGTGGATTCAGGTATGATGATTCTAACTGAAGTAAGTCACACAGAAAAAGAAACATCATAAGATATCACTAATACACGGAATGTAAACTTGGCTACACAGGAACTGAATTACAGAACAGAACAGGGTCTCAAATTTAGAAAACCAACTATGCTTGCTTAAGGGTAAAGGTGAGTTGGGGTGCTGCATAAAACCAGAGATTGAAATGAGCACAGATAAAGTTCCTTAAGTCAAATATGGAATAGATAAGAGCTACTCCTTGCTCAACGAAATGGACTCAACACCGCATATTAAACGCCTAAGAATGTGCCTGACTAGTAAGTATCTTAAAACCTATGGATTGCTATGTCTCCGAAAGACAATCAAGCATGTGTACAGGGGCATAAACGCAGCAGTGATAGGATTGGAGAGGTTCGGTGAGCAAATGAAGACCCTTTGAAGTCATATTGCATGGTACCCATTACACGGGTCTTAACTCTCCAGGTTTAAGGTATTCTTCCTTCAGCTAAAACATGCATGTGGAACCCAAGTATGATCAACCATGTGAACGGGAGACGTGTTCAAATATGTCTCAGTTTTCCTCCCCTGGTACTCGGGTGCAACATTCCAGACGCTTTACTAACACTCTCCCCACTTGGAGAGTCAGCGCCTTTAACCTCCTGTTTGGCCCAGTTTGCAATTTCTGCGGAAGATGAACAGGAATAGCGAGAACAAATGAGAGGCTAGCTGGAGGTGTCTGGACGGGCAAATTTAACTCTCATTTCCCACAAGGAAGAGGAAATAACCAAAGGCTCAGCGTGCCGTGCCGGAACCAGATTAGGGCCTGAAGCCATCCTGCGGTGTTGCGGCCAGGTCACAAGAAAGCAAGTTGAAGAAAGGAGCTCAGGGGCACTGTAATTCACAAACCTGCAGAGTTATAAATGACAGCTATCGTCCAAAAATATACTGAAGTAAGGCTGCCAAGAGGACGTGAAAGCGGGGCAGAATGGCAGGAAACCGATTTCAGGAGGTAGACTGGAATTGCATTGAAAGCATAGGAAAAGAGGCAGAACGTCCACAATGATGCACTTGGCCAAAAAGGGCGTATGCGTTTTTTCCTGAATATATTAGGGAAAAAACGCATACGCACTTTTTGGCCAACCAAGCAAGCTTGCAAAGGAAATCTGCACTACAATGAAGTCTCACTTCCCCCCGGTCAAAAGGGCCATCTGAAAAAAGTGTAAAATCCAGAAAGGCAGGAGAGGCCATGGAGAACTGGGAGCCTTGTTATGCTGATGGGCGGGATGTAAATTGCCAACAACCACTCGGGAGAAGTGTATGGTGTTTCCCGAAACATCTAAAAAACAAAGCAACAGAACCTAGGGCACTTCCACTTATGGTCCTATAGCTTAGGGAAATTAAAATCAAAAAGACACAGCCACCCCAAAGTTTGGAACGGCTCTGTTTACAAGAACCTCGTTTACAGTACAAGTTCAACATCGCAGAAAGTGAAAAATGGATAAAGAAGTTGTGGTATTCACTTACAAAGCAATATCACTCAGCAATGAAATCTATGTCATCAGGCCCTTAGCAGCACAATGAGTGGATTCAGGTATGATGATTCTAACTGAAATAAGTCACACAGAAAAAGAAACATCATAAGATATCAGTAATACACGGAATGTAAACTTGGCTACACAGGAACTGAATTACAGAACAGAACAGGGTCTCAAATTTAGAAAACCAACTTATGCTTGCTTAAGGGTAAAGGTGAGTTGGGGTGCTGCATAAACCAGAGATTGAAATGAGCACAGATAAAGTTCCTTAAGCCAAATATGGAATAGACAAGAGCTACTCCTTGCTCAACGAAATGGACTCAACACCGCATATTAAACGCCTAAGAATGTACCTGACTAGTAAGTATCTTAAAACCTATGGATTGCTATGTCTCCGAAAGAGAATCAAGCATGTGTACAGGGGCATAAACGCAGCAGTGATAGGATTGGAGAGGTTCGGTGAGCAAATGAAGACCCTTTGAAGTCATATTGCATGGTACCCATTACACGGGTCTTAACTCTCCAGGTTTAAGGTATTCTTCCTTCAGCTAAAACATGCATGTGGAACCCAAGTATGATCAACCATGTGAACGGGAGACGTGTTCAAATATGTCTCAGTTTTCCTCCCCTGGTACTCGGGTGCAACATTCCAGATGCTTTACTAACACTCTCCCCACTTGGAGAGTCAGTCCCTTTAACCTCCTGTTTGGCCCAGTTTGCAATTTCTGCGGAAGATGAACAGGAATAGCGAGAACCAATGAGAGGCTAGCTGGAGGTGTCTGGACGGGCAAATTTAACTCTCATTTCCCACCAGGAAGAGGAATTAACCAAAGGCTCAGCATGCCGGGCCGGAACCAGATTAGGGCCTGAAGCCATCCTGCGGTGTTGCGGTCAGGTCACAAGAAAGCGAGTTGAAGAAAGGAGCTCAGGGGCACTGTAATTCACAAACCTGCAGAGTTATAAATGACAGCTATCGTCCAAAAATAGACTGAAGTAAGGCTGCCAAGAGGACTTGAAAGCGGGGCAGAATAGCAGGAAACCGATTTCAGGAGGTAGACTGGAATTGCATTGAAAGCATAGGAAAAGAGGCAGAACGTCCACAATGATGCACTTGGCCAAAAAGGGCGTATGCGTTTTTTCCTGAATATATTCAGGAAAAAACGCATACGCCCTTTTTGGCCAACCAAGCAAGCTTGCAAAGGAAATCTGCACTACAATGAAGTCTCACTTCCCCCCGGTCAAAAGGGCCATCTGAAAAAAGTGTAAAATCCAGAAAGGAAGGACAGGCCATGGAGAACTGGGAGCCTTGTTATGCTGATGGGCGGGATGTAAATTGCCAACAGACACTCGGGAGAAGTGTATGGTGTTTCCTGAAACATCTAAAAAACAAAGCAACAGAGCCTAGGGCACTTCCACTTATGGTCCTATAGCTTAGGGAAATTAAAATCAAAAAGACACAGCCACCCCAAAGTTTGGAACGGCTCTGTTTACAAGAACCTCGTTTACAGTACAAGTTCAACATTGCAGAAAGTGAAAAATGGATAAAGAAGTTGTGGTATTTACTTACAAAGCAATATCACTCAGCAATGAAATCTGTGTCATCAGGCCCTTAGCAGCACAATGAGTGGATTCAGGTATGATGATTCTAACTGAAGTAAGTCACACAGAAAAAGAAACATCATAAGATATCAGTAATACACGGAACGTAAACTTGGCTACACAGGAACTGAATTACAGAACAGAACAGGGTCTCAAATTTAGAAAACCAACTTATTCTTGCTTAAGGGTAAAGGTGAGTTGGGGTGCTGCATAAAACCAGAGATTGAAATGAGCACAGATAAAGTTCCTTAAGTCAAATATGGAATAGACAAGAGCTACTCCTTGCTCAACGAAATGGACTCAACACCGCATATTAAATGCCTAATAATGTACCTGACTAGTAAGTATCGTAAAACCTATGGATTGCTATGTCTCCAAAAGAGAATCAAGCATGTGTACAGGGGCATAAACGCAGCAGTGATAGGATTGGAGAGGTTCGGTGAGCAAATGAAGACCCTTTGAAGTCATATTGCATGGTACCCATTACACGGGTCTCAACTCTCCAGGTTTAAGGTATTCTTCCTTCAGCTAAAACATGCATGTGGAACCCAAGTATGATCAACCATGTGAACGGGAGACGTGTTCAAATATGTCTCAGTTTTCCTCCCCTGGTACTCGGGTGCAACATTCCAGACGCTTTACTAACACTCTCCTCACTTGGAGAGTCAGCGCCTTTAACCTCCTGTTTGGCCCAGTTTGCAATTTCTGCGGAAGATGAACAGGAATAGAGAGAACCAATGAGAGACTAGCTGGAGGTGTCTGGACGGGCAAATTTAACTCTCATTTCCCACCAGGAAGAGGAAATAACCAAAGGCTCAGCGTGCCGTGCCGGAACCAGATTAGGGCCTGAAGCCATCCTGCGGTGTTGCGGCCAGGTCACAAGAAAGCAAGTTGAAGAAAGGAGCTCAGGGGCACTGTAATTCTCAAACCTGCAGAGTTATAAATGACAGCTATCGTCCAAAAATAGACTGAAGTAAGGCTGCCAAGAGGACTTGAAAGCGGGGCAGAATTGCAGGAAATCGATTTCAGGAGGTAGACTGGAATTGCATTGAAAGCATAGGAAAAGAGGCAGAACGTCCACAATGATGCACTTGGCCAAAAAGGGCGTATGCGTTTTTTCCTGAATATATTCAGGAAAAAACGCATACGCCCTTTTTGGCCAACCAAGCAAGCTTGCAAAGGAAATCTGCACTACAATGAAGTCTCACTTCCCCCCGGTCAAAAGGGCCATCTGAAAAAAGTGTAAAATCCAGAAAGGAAGGACAGGCCATGGAGAACTGGGAGCCTTGTTATGCTGATGGGCGGGATGTAAATTGCCAACAACCACTCGGGAGAAGTGTATGGTGTTTCCCGAAACATCTAAAAAACAAAGCAACAGAACCTAGGGCACTTCCACTTATGGTCCTATAGCTTAGGGAAATTAAAATCAAAAAGACACAGCCACCCCAAAGTTTGGAACGGCTCTGTTTACAAGAACCTCGTTTACAGTACAAGTTCAACATCGCAGAAAGTGAAAAATGGATAAAGAAGTTGTGGTATTCACTTACAAAGCAATATCACTCAGCAATGAAATCTATGTCATCAGGCCCTTAGCAGCACAATGAGTGGATTCAGGTATGATGATTCTAACTGAAATAAGTCACACAGAAAAAGAAACATCATAAAATATCAGTAATACACGGAATGTAAACTTGGCTACACAGGAACTGAATTACAGAACAGAACAGGGTCTCAAATTTAGAAAACCAACTTATGCTTGCTTAAGGGTAAAGGTGAGTTGGGGTGCTGCATAAACCAGAGATTGAAATGAGCACAGATAAAGTTCCTTAAGCCAAATATGGAATAGACAAGAGCTACTCCTTGCTCAACGAAATGGACTCAACACCGCATATTAAACGCCTAAGAATGTACCTGACTAGTAAGTATCTTAAAACCTATGGATTGCTATGTCTCCGAAAGAGAATCAAGCATGTGTACAGGGGCATAAACGCAGCAGTGATAGGATTGGAGAGGTTCGGTGAGCAAATGAAGACCCTTTGAAGTCATATTGCATGGTACCCATTACACGGGTCTTAACTCTCCAGGTTTAAGGTATTCTTCCTTCAGCTAAAACATGCATGTGGAACCCAAGTATGATCAACCATGTGAACGGGAGACGTGTTCAAATATGTCTCAGTTTTCCTCCCCTGGTACTCGGGTGCAACATTCCAGATGCTTTACTAACACTCTCCCCACTTGGAGAGTCAGTCCCTTTAACCTCCTGTTTGGCCCAGTTTGCAATTTCTGCGGAAGATGAACAGGAATAGCGAGAACCAATGAGAGGCTAGCTGGAGGTGTCTGGACGGGCAAATTTAACTCTCATTTCCCACCAGGAAGAGGAATTAACCAAAGGCTCAGCATGCCGGGCCGGAACCAGATTAGGGCCTGAAGCCATCCTGCGGTGTTGCGGTCAGGTCACAAGAAAGCGAGTTGAAGAAAGGAGCTCAGGGGCACTGTAATTCACAAACCTGCAGAGTTATAAATGACAGCTATCGTCCAAAAATAGACTGAAGTAAGGCTGCCAAGAGGACTTGAAAGCGGGGCAGAATAGCAGGAAACCGATTTCAGGAGGTAGACTGGAATTGCATTGAAAGCATAGGAAAAGAGGCAGAACGTCCACAATGATGCACTTGGCCAAAAAGGGCGTATGCGTTTTTTCCTGAATATATTCAGGAAAAAACGCATACGCCCTTTTTGGCCAACCAAGCAAGCTTGCAAAGGAAATCTGCACTACAATGAAGTCTCACTTCCCCCCGGTCAAAAGGGCCATCTGAAAAAAGTGTAAAATCCAGAAAGGAAGGACAGGCCATGGAGAACTGGGAGCCTTGTTATGCTGATGGGCGGGATGTAAATTGCCAACAGACACTCGGGAGAAGTGTATGGTGTTTCCTGAAACATCTAAAAAACAAAGCAACAGAGCCTAGGGCACTTCCACTTATGGTCCTATAGCTTAGGGAAATTAAAATCAAAAAGACACAGCCACCCCAAAGTTTGGAACGGCTCTGTTTACAAGAACCTCGTTTACAGTACAAGTTCAACATTGCAGAAAGTGAAAAATGGATAAAGAAGTTGTGGTATTTACTTACAAAGCAATATCACTCAGCAATGAAATCTGTGTCATCAGGCCCTTAGCAGCACAATGAGTGGATTCAGGTATGATGATTCTAACTGAAGTAAGTCACACAGAAAAAGAAACATCATAAGATATCAGTAATACACGGAACGTAAACTTGGCTACACAGGAACTGAATTACAGAACAGAACAGGGTCTCAAATTTAGAAAACCAACTTATTCTTGCTTAAGGGTAAAGGTGAGTTGGGGTGCTGCATAAAACCAGAGATTGAAATGAGCACAGATAAAGTTCCTTAAGTCAAATATGGAATAGACAAGAGCTACTCCTTGCTCAACGAAATGGACTCAACACCGCATATTAAATGCCTAATAATGTACCTGACTAGTAAGTATCGTAAAACCTATGGATTGCTATGTCTCCAAAAGAGAATCAAGCATGTGTACAGGGGCATAAACGCAGCAGTGATAGGATTGGAGAGGTTCGGTGAGCAAATGAAGACCCTTTGAAGTCATATTGCATGGTACCCATTACACGGGTCTCAACTCTCCAGGTTTAAGGTATTCTTCCTTCAGCTAAAACATGCATGTGGAACCCAAGTATGATCAACCATGTGAACGGGAGACGTGTTCAAATATGTCTCAGTTTTCCTCCCCTGGTACTCGGGTGCAACATTCCAGACGCTTTACTAACACTCTCCTCACTTGGAGAGTCAGCGCCTTTAACCTCCTGTTTGGCCCAGTTTGCAATTTCTGCGGAAGATGAACAGGAATAGAGAGAACCAATGAGAGACTAGCTGGAGGTGTCTGGACGGGCAAATTTAACTCTCATTTCCCACCAGGAAGAGGAAATAACCAAAGGCTCAGCGTGCCGTGCCGGAACCAGATTAGGGCCTGAAGCCATCCTGCGGTGTTGCGGCCAGGTCACAAGAAAGCAAGTTGAAGAAAGGAGCTCAGGGGCACTGTAATTCTCAAACCTGCAGAGTTATAAATGACAGCTATCGTCCAAAAATAGACTGAAGTAAGGCTGCCAAGAGGACTTGAAAGCGGGGCAGAATTGCAGGAAACCGATTTCAGGAGGTAGACTGGAATTGCATTGAAAGCATAGGAAAAGAGGCAGAACGTCCACAATGATGCACTTGGCCAAAAAGGGCGTATGCGTTTTTTCCTGAATATATTCAGGAAAAAACGCATACGCCCTTTTTGGCCAACCAAGCAAGCTTGCAAAGGAAATCTGCACTACAATGAAGTCTCACTTCCCCCCGGTCAAAAGGGCCATCTGAAAAAAGTGTAAAATCCAGAAAGGAAGGACAGGCCATGGAGAACTGGGAGCCTTGTTATGCTGATGGGCGGGATGTAAATTGCCAACAACCACTCGGGAGAAGTGTATGGTGTTTCCTGAAACATCTAAAAAACAAAGCAACAGAACCTAGGGCACTTCCACTTATGGTCCTATAGCTTAGGGAAATTAAAATCAAAAAGACACAGTCACCCCAAAGTTTGGAACGGCTCTGTTTACAAGAACCTCGTTTACAGTACAAGTTCAACATCGCAGAAAGTGAAAAATGGATAAAGAAGTTGTGGTATTCACTTACAAAGCAATATCACTCAGCAATGAAATCTGTGTCATCAGGCCCTTAGCAGCACAATGAGTGGATTCAGGTATGATGATTCTAACTGAAATAAGTCACACAGAAAAAGAAACATCATAAGATATCAGTAATACACGGAATGTAAACTTGGCTACACAGGAACTGAATTACAGAACAGAACAGGGTCTCAAATTTAGAAAACCAACTTATGCTTACTTAAGGGTAAAGGTGAGTTGGGGTGCTGCATAAAACCAGAGATTGAAATGAGCACAGATAAAGTTCCTTAAGCCAAATATGGAATAGACAAGAGCTACTCCTTGCTCAACGAAATGGACTCAACACCCCATATTAAAAGCCTAAGAATGTACCTGACTAGTAAGTATCTTAAAACCTATGGATTGCTATGTCTCCAAAAGAGAATCAAGCATGTGTACAGGGGCATAAACGCAGCAGTGATAGGATTGGAGAGGTTCGGTGAGCAAATGAAGACCCTTTGAAGTCATATTGCATGGTACCCATTCCACGGGTTTCAACTACCCAGGTTTAAGGTATTCTTCCTTCAGCTAAAACATGCATGTGGAACCTAGAGTATGATCAACCATGTGATCGGGAGACGTGTTCAAATATGTCTCAGTTTTCCTCCCCTGGTACTCAGGTGCAACATTCCAGACGCTTTACTAACACTCTCCCCACTTGGAGAGTCAGTCCCTTTAACCTCCTGTTTGGCTCAGTTTGCAATTTCTGCGGAAGATGAACAGGAATAGCGAGAACCAATGAGAGGCTAGCTGGAGGTGTCTGGACGGGCAAATTTAACTCTCATTTCCCACCAGGAAGAGGAAATAACCAAAGGCTCAGCGTGCCGTGCCAGAACCAGATTAGGGCCTGAAGCCATCCTGCGGTGTTGCGGCCAGCTCAAAAGAAAGCGAGTTGAAGAAAGGAGCTCAGGGGCACTGTAATTCACAAACCTGCAGAGTTATAAATGACAGCTATCGTCCAAAAATAGACTGAAGTAAGGCTGCCAAGAGGACTTGAAAGCGGGGCAGAATTGCAGGAAACCGATTTCAAGAGGTAGACTGGAATTGCATTGAAAGCATAGGAAAAGAGGCAGAACGTCCACAATGATGCACTTGGCCAAAAAGGGCGTATGCGTTTTTTCCTGAATATATTCAGGAAAAAACACATACGCCCTTTTTGGCCAACCAAGCAAGCTTGCAAAGGAAATCTGCACTACAATGAAGTCTCACTTCCCCCCGGTCAAAAGGGCCATCTGAAAAAAGTGTAAAATCCAGAAAGGCAGGACAGGCCATGGAGAACTGGGAGCCTTGTTATGCTGAAGGGCGGGATGTAAATTGCCAACAACCACTCGGGAGAAGTGTATGCTGTTTCCTGAAACATCTAAAAAACAAAGCAACAGAACCTAGGGCACTTCCACTTATGGTCCTATAGCTTAGGGAAATTAAAATCAAAAAGACACAGCCACCCCAAAGTTTGGAACGGCTCTGTTTACAAGAACCTCGTTTACAGTACAAGTTCAACATCACAGAAAGTGAAAAATGGATAAAGAAGTTGTGGTATTTACTTACAAAGCAATATCACTCAGCAATGAAATCTGTGTCATCAGGCCCTTAGCAGCACAATGAGTGGATTCAGGTATGATGATTCTAACTGAAGTAAGTCACACAGAAAAAGAAACATCATAAGATATCAGTAATACACGGAATGTAAACTTGGCTACACAGGAACTGAATTACAGAACAGAACAGGGTCTCAAATTTAGAAAACCAACTATGCTTGCTTAAGGGTAAAGGTGAGTTGGGGTGCTGCATAAAACCAGAGATTGAAATGAGCACAGATAAAGTTCCTTAAGTCAAATATGGAATAGACAAGAGCTACTCCTTGCTCAACGAAATGGACTCAACACCGCATATTAAACGCCTAAGAATGTGCCTGACTAGTAAGTATCTTAAAACCTATGGATTGCTATGTCTCCGAAAGAGAATCAAGCATGTGTACAGGGGCATAAACGCAGCAGTGATAGGATTGGAGAGGTTCGGTGAGCAAATGAAGACCCTTTGAAGTCATATTGCATGGTACCCATTCCACGGGTCTCAACTCACCAGGTTTAAGGTATTCTTCCTTCAGCTAAAACATGCATGTGGAACCCAAGTATGATCAACCATGTGAACGGGAGACGTGTTCAAATATGTCTCAGTTTTCCTCCCCTGGTACTCGGGTGCAACATTCCAGACGCTTTACTAACACTCTCCCCACTTGGAGAGTCAGCGCCTTTAACCTCCTGTTTGGCCCAGTTTGCAATTTCTGCGGAAGATGAACAGGAATAGCGAGAACCAATGAGAGGCTAGCTGGAGGTGTCTGGACGGGCAAATTTAACTCTCATTTCCCACAAGGAAGAGGAAATAACCAAAGGCTCAGCGTGCCGTACCGGAACCAGATTAGGGCCTGAAGCCATCCTGCGGTGTTGCGGCCAGCTCAAAAGAAACCGAGTTGAAGAAAGGAGCTCAGGGGCACTGTAATTCACAAACCTGCAGAGTTATAAATGACAGCTATCGTCCAAAAATAGACTGAAGTAAGGCTGCCAAGAGGACTTGAAAGCGGGGCAGAATTGCAGGAAACCGATTTCAGGAGGTAGACTGGAATTGCATTGAAAGCATAGGAAAAGAGGCAGAACGTCCACAATGATGCACTTGGCCAAAAAGGGCGTATGCGTTTTTTCCTGAATATATTCAGGAAAAAACCCATACGCCGTTTTTGGCCAACCAAGCAAGCTTGCAAAGGAAATCTGCACTACAATGAAGTCTCACTTCCCCCCGGTCAAAAGGGCCATCTGAAAAAAGTGTAAAATCCAGAAAGGAAGGACAGGCCATGGAGAACTGGGAGCCTTGTTATGCTGATGGGCGGGATGTAAATTGCCAACAGACACTCGGGAGAAGTGTATGGTGTTTCCTGAAACATCTAAAAAACAAAGCAACAGAGCCTAGGGCACTTCCACTTATGGTCCTATAGCTTAGGGAAATTAAAATCAAAAAGACACAGCCACCCCAAAGTTTGGGACGCCTCTGTTTACAAGAACCTCGTTTACAGTACAAGTTCAACATCGCAGAAAGTGAAAAATGGATAAAGAAGTTGTGGTATTTACTTACAAAGCAATATCACTCAGCAATGAAATCTGTGTCATCAGGCCCTTAGCAGCACAATGAGTGGATTCAGGTATGATGATTCTAACTGAAATAAGTCACACAGAAAAAGAAACATCATAAGATATCAGTAATACACGGAACGTAAACTTGGCTACACAGGAACTGAATTACAGAACAGAACAGGGTCTCAAATTTAGAAAACCAACTTATGCTTGCTTAAGGGGAAAGGTGAGTTGGGGTGCTGCATAAAACCAGAGATTGAAATGAGCACAGATAAAGTTCCTTAAGCCAAATATGGAATAGACAAGAGCTACTCCTTGCTCAACGAAATGGACTCAAAACCGCATATTAAACGCCTAAGAATGTACCTGACTAGTAAGTATCTTAAAACCTATAGATTGCTATCTCTCCAAAAGAGAATCAAGCATGTGTACAGGGGCATAAACGCAGCAGTGATAGGATTGGAGAGGTTCGGTGAGCAAATGAAGACCCTTTGAAGTCATATTGCATGGTACCCATTCCACGGGTTTCAACTACCCAGGTTTTAGGTATTCTTCCTTCAGCTAAAACATGCATGTGGAACCCAGAGTATGATCAACCGTGTGATCGGAAGACGTGTTCAAATATGTCTCAGTTTTCCTCCCCTGGTACTCGGGTGCAACATTCCAGACGCTTGACTAACACTCTCCCCACTTGGAGAGTCAGTGCCTTTAACCTCCTGTTTGGCACAGTTTGCAATTTCTGCGGAAGATGAACAGGATTAGCGAGAACCAATGAGAGGCTAGCTGGAGGTGTCTGGACGGGCAAATTTAACTCTCATTTCCCACCAGGAAGAGGAATTAACCAAAGGCTCAGCATCCCGGGCCGGAAACAGTTTAGGGCCTGAAGCCATCCTGCGGTGTTGCGGCCAGGTCACAAGAAAGCGAGTTGAAGAAAGGAGCTCAGGGGCACTGTAATTCACAAACCTGCAGAGTTATAAATGACAGCTATCGTCCAAAAATAGACTGAAGTAAGGCTGCCAAGAGGACTTGAAAGCGGGGCAGAATAGCAGGAAACCGATTTCAGGAGGTAGACTGGAATTGCATTGAAAGCATAGGAAAAGAGGCAGAACGTCCACAATGATGCACTTGGCCAAAAAGGGCGTATGCGTTTTTTCCTGAATATATTCAGGAAAAAACGCATACGCCCTTTTTGGCCAACCAAGCAAGCTTGCAAAGGAAATCTGCACTACAATGAAGTCTCACTTCCCCCCGGTCAAAAGGGCCATCTGAAAAAAGTGTAAAATCCAGAAAGGCAGGACAGGCCATGGAGAACTGGGAGCCTTGTTATGCTGATGGGCGGGATGTAAATTGCCAACAGACACTCGGGAGAAGTGTATGGTGTTTCCTGAAACATCTAAAAAACAAAGCAACAGAACCTAGGGCACTTCCACTTATGGTCCTATAGCTTAGGGAAATTAAAATCAAAAAGACACAGCCACCCCAAAGTTTGGAACGGCTCTGTTTACAAGAACCTCGTTTACAGTACAAGTTCAACATCGCAGAAAGTGAAAAATGGATAAAGAAGTTGTGGTATTTACTTACAAAGCAATATCACTCAGCAATGAAATCTGTGTCATCAGGCCCTTAGCAGCACAATGAGTGGATTCAGGTATGATGATTCTAACTGAAATAAGTCACACAGAAAAAGAAACATCATAAGATATCAGTAATACACGGAATGTAAACTTGGCTACACAGGAACTGAATTACAGAACAGAACAGGGTCTCAAATTTAGAAAACCAACTTATTCTTGCTTAAGGGTAAAGGTGAGTTGGGGTGCTGCATAAAACCAGAGATTGAAATGAGCACAGATAAAGTTCCTTAAGTCAAATATGGAATAGACAAGAGCTACACCTTGCTCAACGAAATGGACTCAACACCGCATATTAAATGCCTAAGAATGTGCCTGACTGGTAAGTATCTTAAAACCTATGGATTGCTATGTCTCCGAAAGAGAATCAAGCATGTGTACAGGGGCATAAACGCAGCAGTGATAGGATTGGAGAGGTTCGGTGAGCAAATGAAGACCCTTTGAAGTCATATTGCATGGTACCCATTCCACGGGTCTCAACTCTCCAGGTTTAAGGTATTCTTCCTTCAGCTAAAACATGCATGTGGAACCCAAGTATGATCAACCATGTGAACGGGAGACGTGTTCAAATATGTCTCAGTTTTCCTCCCCTGGTACTCGGGTGCAACATTCCAGACGCTTTACTAACACTCTCCTCACTTGGAGAGTCAGCGCCTTTAACCTCCTGTTTGGCCCAGTTTGCAATTTCTGCGGAAGATGAACAGGAATAGCGAGAACCAATGAGAGGCTAGCTGGAGGTGTCTGGACGGGCAAATTTAACTCTCATTTCCCACAAGGAAGAGGAAATAACCAAAGGCTCAGCGTGCCGTACCGGAACCAGATTAGGGCCTGAAGCCATCCTGCGGTGTTGCGGCCAGCTCAAAAGAAAGCGAGTTGAAGAAAGGAGCTCAGGGGCACTGTAATTCACAAACCTGCAGAGTTATAAATGACAGCTATCGTCCAAAAACAGACTGAAGTAAGGCTGCCAAGAGGACTTGAAAGCGGGGCAGAATTGCAGGAAACCGATTTCAGGAGGTAGACTGGAATTGCATTGAAAGCATAGGAAAAGAGGCAGAACGTCCACAATGATGCACTTGGCCAAAAAGGGCGTATGCGTTTTTTCCTGAATATATTCAGGAAAAAACGCATACGCCCTTTTTGGGCAACCAAGCAAGCTTGCAAAGGAAATCTGCACTACAATGAAGTCTCACTTCCCCCCGGTCAAAAGGGCCATCTGAAAAAAGTGTAAAATCCAGAAAGGCAGGACAGGCCATGGAGAACTGGGAGCCTTGTTATGCTGATGGGCGGGATGTAAATTGCCAACAGACACTCGGGAGAAGTGTATGGTGTTTCCGGAAACATCTAAAAAACAAAGCAACAGAACCTAGGGCACTTCCACTTATGGTCCTATAGCTTAGGGAAATTAAAATCAAAAAGACACAGCCACCCCAAAGTTTGGAACGGCTCTGTTTACAAGAACCTCGTTTACAGTACAAGTTCAACATCGCAGAAAGTGAAAAATGGATAAAGAAGTTGTGGTATTCACTTACAAAGCAATATCACTCAGCAATGAAATCTATGTCATCAGGCCCTTAGCAGCACAATGAGTCGATTCAGGTATGATGATTCTAACTGAAATAAGTCACACAGAAAAAGAAACATCATAAGATATCAGTAATACACGGAATGGAAACTTGGCTACACAGGAACTGAATTACAGAACAGAACTGGGTCACAAATTTAGAAAACCAACTTATGCTTGCTTAAGGGTAAAGGTGAGTTGGGGTGCTGCATAAAACCAGAGATTGAAATGAGCACAGATAAAGTTCCTTAAGCCAAATATGGAATAGACAAGAGCTACTCCTTGCTCAACGAAATGGACTCAACACCGCATATTAAACGCCTAAGAATGTACCTGACTAGTAAGTATCTTAAAACCTATGGATTGCTATGTCTCCGAAAGAGAATCAAGCATGTGTACAGGGGCATAAACGCAGCAGTGATAGGATTGGAGAGGTTCGGTGAGCAAATGAAGACCCTTTGAAGTCATATTGCATCGTACCCATTACACGGGTCTTAACTCTCCAGGTTTAAGGTATTCTTCCTTCAGCTAAAACATGCATGTGGAACCCAAGTATGATCAACCATGTGAACGGGAGACGTGTTCAAATATGTCTCAGTTTTCGTACCCTGGTACTCGGGTGCAACATTCCAGACGCTTTACTAACACTCTCCCCACTTGGAGAGTCAGCGCCTTTAACCTCCTGTTTGGCCCAGTTTGCAATTTCTGCAGAAGATGAACAGGAATAGTGAGAACCAATGAGAGGCTAGCTGGAGGTGTCTGGACGGGCAAATTTAACTCTCATTTCCCACCAGGAAGAGGAATTAACCAAAGGCTCAGCATGCCGGGCCAGAACCAGATTAGGGCCTGAAGCCATCCTGCGGTGTTGCGGCCAGGTCACAAGAAAGCGAGTTGAAGAAAGGAGCTCAGGGGCACTGTAATTCACAAACCTGCAGAGTTATAAATGACAGCTATCGTCCAAAAATAGACTGAAGTAAGGCTGCCAAGAGGACTTGAAAGCGGGGCAGAATTGCAGGAAACCGATTTCAGGAGGTAGACTGGAATTGCATTGAAAGCATAGGAAAAGAGGCAGAACGTCCACAATGATGCACTTGGCCAAAAAGGGCGTATGCGTTTTTTCCTGAATATATTCAGGAAAAAACGCATACGCCCTTTTTGGCCAACCAAGCAAGCTTGCAAAGGAAATCTGCACTACAATGAAGTCTCACTTCCCCCCGGTCAAAAGGGCCATCTGAAAAAAGTGTAAAATCCAGAAAGGAAGGACAGGCCATGGAGAACTGGGAGCCTTGTTATGCTGATGGGCGGGATGTAAATTGCCAACAGACACTCGGGAGAAGTGTATGGTGTTTCCTGAAACATCTAAAAAACAAAGCAACAGAGCCTAGGGCACTGCCACTTATGGTCCTATAGCTTAGGGAAATTAAAATCAAAAAGACACAGCCACCCCAAAGTTTGGAACGGCTCTGTTTACAAGAACCTCGTTTACAGTACAAGTTCAACATCACAGAAAGTGAAAAATGGATAAAGAAGTTGTGGTATTTACTTACAAAGCAATATCACTCAGCAATGAAATCTGTGTCATCAGGCCCTTAGCAGCACAATGAGTGGATTCAGGTATGATGATTCTAACTGAAGTAAGTCACACAGAAAAAGAAACATCATAAGATATCAGTAATACACGGAATGTAAACTTGGCTACACAGGAACTGAATTACAGAACAGAACAGGGTCTCAAATTTAGAAAACCAACTATGCTTGCTTAAGGGTAAAGGTGAGTTGGGGTGCTGCATAAAACCAGAGATTGAAATGAGCACAGATAAAGTTCCTTAAGTCAAATATGGAATAGACAAGAGCTACTCCTTGCTCAACGAAATGGACTCAACACCGCATATTAAACGCCTAAGAATGTGCCTGACTAGTAAGTATCTTAAAACCTATGGATTGCTATGTCTCCGAAAGAGAATCAAGCATGTGTACAGGGGCATAAACGCAGCAGTGATAGGATTGGAGAGGTTCGGTGAGCAAATGAAGACCCTTTGAAGTCATATTGCATGGTACCCATTCCACGGGTCTCAACTCTCCAGGTTTAAGGTATTCTTCCTTCAGCTAAAACATGCATGTGGAACCCAAGTATGATCAACCATGTGAACGGGAGACGTGTTCAAATATGTCTCAGTTTTCCTCCCCTGGTACTCGGGTGCAACATTCCAGACGCTTTACTAACACTCTCCCCACTTGGAGAGTCAGCGCCTTTAACCTCCTGTTTGGCCCAGTTTGCAATTTCTGCGGAAGATGAACAGGAATAGCGAGAACCAATGAGAGGCTAGCTGGAGGTGTCTGGACGGGCAAATTTAACTCTCATTTCCCACAAGGAAGAGGAAATAACCAAAGGCTCAGCGTGCCGTACCGGAACCAGATTAGGGCCTGAAGCCATCCTGCGGTGTTGCGGCCAGCTCAAAAGAAACCGAGTTGAAGAAAGGAGCTCAGGGGCACTGTAATTCACAAACCTGCAGAGTTATAAATGACAGCTATCGTCCAAAAATAGACTGAAGTAAGGCTGCCAAGAGGACTCGAAAGCGGGGCAGAATTGCAGGAAACCGATTTCAGGAGGTAGACTGGAATTGCATTGAAAGCATAGGAAAAGAGGCAGAACGTCCACAATGATGCACTTGGCCAAAAAGGGCGTATGCGTTTTTTCCTGAATATATTCAGGAAAACACGCATACGCCCTTTTTGGCCAACCAAGCAAGCTTGCAAAGGAAATCTGCACTACAATGAAGTCTCACTTCCCCCGGGTCAAAAGGGCCATCTGAAAAAAGTGTAAAATCCAGAAAGGCAGGACAGGCCATGGAGAACTGGGAGCCTTGTTATGCTGATGGGCGGGATGTAAATTGCCAACAACCACTCAGGAGAAGTGTATGGTGTTTCCTGAAACATCTAAAAAACAAAGCAACGGAGCCTAGGGCACTTCCACTTTTGGTCCTATAGCTTAGGGAAATTAAAATCAAAAAGACACAGCCACCCCAAAGTTTGGAACGGCTCTGTTTACAAGAACCTCGTTTACAGTACAAGTTCAACATCGCAGAAAGTGAAAAATGGATAAAGAAGTTGTGGTATTCACTTACAAAGCAATATCACTCAGCAATGAAATCTATGTCATCAGGCCCTTAGCAGCACAATGAGTGGATTCAGGTATGATGATTCTAACTGAAATAAGTCACACAGAAAAAGAAACATCATAAGATATCAGTAATACACGGAATGGAAACTTGGCTACACAGGAACTGAATTACAGAACAGAACTGGGTCACAAATTTAGAAAAACAACTTATGCTTGCTTAAGGGTAAAGGTGAGTTGGGGTGCTGCATAAAAGCAGAGATTGAAATGAGCACAGATAAAGTTCCTTAAGTCAAATATGGAATAGACAAGAGCTACTCCTTGCTCAACGAAATGGACTCAACACCGCATATTAAACGCCTAAGAATGTACCTGACTAGTAAGTATCTTAAAACCTATGGATTGCTATGTCTCCGAAAGAGAATCAAGCATGTGTACAGGGGCATAAACGCAGCAGTGATAGGATTGGAGAGGTTCGGTGAGCAAATGAAGACCCTTTGAAGTCATATTGCATGGTACCCATTACACGGGTCTTAACTCTCCAGGTTTAAGGTATTCTTCCTTCAGCTAAAACATGCATGTGGAACCCAAGTATGATCAACCATGTGAACGGGAGACGTGTTCAAATATGTCTCAGTTTTCCTCCCCTGGTACTCGGGTGCAACATTCCAGACGCTTTACTAACACTCTCCCCACTTGGAGAGTCAGTCCCTTTAACCTCCTGTTTGGCCCAGTTTGCAATTTCTGCGGAAGATGAACAGGAATAGCGAGAACCAATGAGAGGCTAGCTGGAGGTGTCTGGACGGGCAAATTTAACTCTCATTTCCCACCAGGAAGAGGAATTAACCAAAGGCTCAGCATGCCGGGCCGGAACCAGATTAGGGCCTGAAGCCATCCTGCGGTGTTGCGGTCAGGTCACAAGAAAGCGAGTTGAAGAAAGGAGCTCAGGGGCACTGTAATTCACAAACCTGCAGAGTTATAAATGACAGCTATCGTCCAAAAATAGACTGAAGTAAGGCTGCCAAGAGGACTTGAAAGCGGGGCAGAATTGCAGGAAACCGATTTCAGGAGGTAGACTGGAATTGCATTGAAAGCATAGGAAAAGAGGCAGAACGTCCACAATGATGCACTTGGCCAAAAAGGGCGTATGCGTTTTTTCCTGAATATATTCAGGAAAAAACGCATACGCCCTTTTTGGCCAACCAAGCAAGCTTGCAAAGGAAATCTGCACTACAATGAAGTCTCACTTCCCCCCGGTCAAAAGGGCCATCTGAAAAAAGTGTAAAATCCAGAAAGGAAGGACAGGCCATGGAGAACTGGGAGCCTTGTTATGCTGATGGGCGGGATGTAAATTGCCAACAGACACTCGGGAGAAGTGTATGGTGTTTCCTGAAACATCTAAAAAACAAAGCAACAGAGCCTAGGGCACTTCCACTTATGGTCCTATAGCTTAGGGAAATTAAAATCAAAAAGACACAGCCACCCCAAAGTTTGGGACGCCTCTGTTTACAAGAACCTCGTTTACAGTACAAGTTCAACATCGCAGAAAGTGAAAAATGGATAAAGAAGTTGTGGTATTTACTTACAAAGCAATATCACTCAGCAATGAAATCTGTGTCATCAGGCCCTTAGCAGCACAATGAGTGGATTCAGGTATGATGATTCTAACTGAAATAAGTCACACAGAAAAAGAAACATCATAAGATATCAGTAATACACGGAACGTAAACTTGGCTACACAGGAACTGAATTACAGAACAGAACAGGGTCTCAAATTTAGAAAACCAACTTATGCTTGCTTAAGGGTAAAGGTGAGTTGGGGTGCTGCATAAAACCAGAGATTGAAATGAGCACAGATAAAGTTCCTTAAGTCAAATATGGAATAGACAAGAGCTACTCCTTGCTCAACGAAATGGACTCAACACCGCATATTAAATGCCTAAGAATGTGCCTGACTGGTAAGTATCTTAAAACCTATGGATTGCTATGTCTCCGAAAGAGAATCAAGCATGTGTACAGGGGCATAAACGCAGCAGTGATAGGATTGGAGAGGTTCGGTGAGCAAATGAAGACCCTTTGAAGTCATATTGCATGGTACCCATTCCACGGGTCTCAACTCTCCAGGTTTAAGGTATTCTTCCTTCAGCTAAAACATGCATGTGGAACCCAAGTATGATCAACCATGTGAACGGGAGACGTGTTCAAATATGTCTCAGTTTTCCTCCCCTGGTACTCGGGTGCAACATTCCAGACGCTTTACTAACACTCTCCTCACTTGGAGAGTCAGCGCCTTTAACCTCCTGTTTGGCCCAGTTTGCAATTTCTGCGGAAGATGAACAGGAATAGCGAGAACCAATGAGAGGCTAGCTGGAGGTGTCTGGACGGGCAAATTTAACTCTCATTTCCCACAAGGAAGAGGAAATAACCAAAGGCTCAGCGTGCCGTACCGGAACCAGATTAGGGCCTGAAGCCATCCTGCGGTGTTGCGGCCAGCTCAAAAGAAAGCGAGTTGAAGAAAGGAGCTCAGGGGCACTGTAATTCACAAACCTGCAGAGTTATAAATGACAGCTATTGTCCAAAAACAGACTGAAGTAAGCCTGCCAAGAGGACTTGAAAGCGGGGCAGAATTGCAGGAAACCGATTTCAGGAGGTAGACTGGAATTGCATTGAAAGCATAGGAAAAGAGGCAGAACGTCCACAATGATGCACTTGGCCAAAAAGGGCGTATGCGTTTTTTCCTGAATATATTCAGGAAAAAACGCATACGCCCTTTTTGGCCAACCAAGCAAGCTTGCAAAGGAAATCTGCACTACAATGAAGTCTCACTTCCCCCCGGTCAAAAGGGCCATCTGAAAAAAGTGTAAAATCCAGAAAGGCAGGACAGGCCATGGAGAACTGGGAGCCTTGTTATGCTGATGGGC
This sequence comes from Delphinus delphis, assembly GCF_949987515.2. Classification (NCBI taxonomy): domain Eukaryota; kingdom Metazoa; phylum Chordata; class Mammalia; order Artiodactyla; family Delphinidae; genus Delphinus; species Delphinus delphis. The sequence continues at coordinate 168,297 of NW_027192650.1, forward strand.
GGGATGTAAATTGCCAACAGACACTCGGGAGAAGTGTATGGTGTTTCCTGAAACATCTAAAAAACAAAGCAACAGAACCTAGGGCACTTCCACTTATGGTCCTATAGCTTAGGGAAATTAAAATCAAAAAGACACAGCCACCCCAAAGTTTGGAACGGCTCTGTTTACAAGAACCTCGTTTACAGTACAAGTTCAACATCGCAGAAAGTGAAAAATGGATAAAGAAGTTGTGGTATTCACTTACAAAGCAATATCACTCAGCAATGAAATCTATGTCATCAGGCCCTTAGCAGCACAATGAGTGGATTCAGGTATGATGATTCTAACTGAAATAAGTCACACAGAAAAAGAAACATCATAAGATATCAGTAATACACGGAATGGAAACTTGGCTACACAGGAACTGAATTACAGAACAGAACTGGGTCACAAATTTAGAAAAACAACTTATGCTTGCTTAAGGGGAAAGGTGAGTTGGGGTGCTGCATAAAACCAGAGATTGAAATGAGCACAGATAAAGTTCCTTAAGCCAAATATGGAATAGACAAGAGCTACTCCTTGCTCAACGAAATGGACTCAACACCGCATATTAAACGCCTAAGAATGTACCTGACTAGTAAGTATCTTAAAACCTATGGATTGCTATGTCTCCGAAAGAGAATCAAGCATGTGTACAGGGGCATAAACGCAGCAGTGATAGGATTGGAGAGGTTCGGTGAGCAAATGAAGACCCTTTGAAGTCATATTGCATCGTACCCATTACACGGGTGTTAACTCTCCAGGTTTAAGGTATTCTTCCTTCAGCTAAAACATGCATGTGGAACCCAAGTATGATCAACCATGTGAACGGGAGACGTGTTCAAATATGTCTCAGTTTTCGTACCCTGGTACTCGGGTGCAACATTCCAGACGCTTTACTAACACTCTCCCCACTTGGAGAGTCAGTCCCTTTAACCTCCTGTTTGGCCCAGTTTGCAATTTCTGCAGAAGATGAACAGGAATAGCGAGAACCAATGAGAGGCTAGCTGGAGGTGTCTGGACGGGCAAATTTAACTCTCATTTCCCACCAGGAAGAGGAATTAACCAAAGGCTCAGCATGCCGGGCCGGAACCAGATTAGGGCCTGAAGCCATCCTGCGGTGTTGCGGCCAGGTCACAAGAAAGCGAGTTGAAGAAAGGAGCTCAGGGGCACTGTAATTCACAAACCTGCAGAGTTATAAATGACAGCTATCGTCCAAAAATAGACTGAAGTAAGGCTGCCAAGAGGACTTGAAAGCGGGGCAGAATAGCAGGAAACCGATTTCAGGAGGTAGACTGGAATTGCATTGAAAGCATAGGAAAAGAGGCAGAACGTCCACAATGATGCACTTGGCCAAAAAGGGCGTATGCGTTTTTTCCTGAATATATTCAGGAAAAAACGCATACGCCCTTTTTGGCCAACCAAGCAAGCTTGCAAAGGAAATCTGCACTACAATGAAGTCTCACTTCCCCCCGGTCAAAAGGGCCATCTGAAAAAAGTGTAAAATCCAGAAAGGCAGGACAGGCCATGGAGAACTGGGAGCCTTGTTATGCTGATGGGCGGGATGTAAATTGCCAACAACCACTCAGGAGAAGTGTATGGTGTTTCCTGAAACATCTAAAAAACAAAGCAACGGAGCCTAGGGCACTTCCACTTATGGTCCTATAGCTTAGGGAAATTAAAATCAAAAAGACACAGCCACCCCAAAGTTTGGAACGGCTCTGTTTACAAGAACCTCGTTTACAGTACAAGTTCAACATTGCAGAAAGTGAAAAATGGATAAAGAAGTTGTGGTATTTACTTACAAAGCAATATCACTCAGCAATGAAATCTGTGTCATCAGGCCCTTAGCAGCACAATGAGTGGATTCAGGTATGATGATTCTAACTGAAGTAAGTCACACAGAAAAAGAAACATCATAAGATATCACTAATACACGGAATGTAAACTTGGCTACACAGGAACTGAATTACAGAACAGAACAGGGTCTCAAATTTAGAAAACCAACTATGCTTGCTTAAGGGTAAAGGTGAGTTGGGGTGCTGCATAAAACCAGAGATTGAAATGAGCACAGATAAAGTTCCTTAAGTCAAATATGGAATAGACAAGAGCTACTCCTTGCTCAACGAAATGGACTCAACACCGCATATTAAACGCCTAAGAATGTGCCTGACTAGTAAGTATCTTAAAACCTATGGATTGCTATGTCTCCGAAAGAGAATCAAGCATGTGTACAGGGGCATAAACGCAGCAGTGATAGGATTGGAGAGGTTCGGTGAGCAAATGAAGACCCTTTGAAGTCATATTGCATGGTACCCATTCCACGGGTTTCAACTCTCCAGGTTTAAGGTATTCTTCCTTCAGCTAAAACATGCATGTGGAACCCAAGTATGATCAACCATGTGAACGGGAGACGTGTTCAAATATGTCTCAGTTTTCCTCCCCTGGTACTCGGGTGCAACATTCCAGACGCTTTACTAACACTCTCCCCACTTGGAGAGTCAGCGCCTTTAACCTCCTGTTTGGCCCAGTTTGCAATTTCTGCGGAAGATGAACAGGAATAGCGAGAACCAATGAGAGGCTAGCTGGAGGTGTCTGGACGGGCAAATTTAACTCTCATTTCCCACAAGGAAGAGGAAATAACCAAAGGCTCAGCGTGCCGTACCGGAACCAGATTAGGGCCTGAAGCCATCCTGCGGTGTTGCGGCCAGCTCAAAAGAAACCGAGTTGAAGAAAGGAGCTCAGGGGCACTGTAATTCACAAACCTGCAGAGTTATAAATGACAGCTATCGTCCAAAAATAGACTGAAGTAAGGCTGCCAAGAGGACTCGAAAGCGGGGCAGAATTGCAGGAAACCGATTTCAGGAGGTAGACTGGAATTGCATTGAAAGCATAGGAAAAGAGGCAGAACGTCCACAATGATGCACTTGGCCAAAAAGGGCGTATGCGTTTTTTCCTGAATATATTCAGGAAAACACGCATACGCCCTTTTTGGCCAACCAAGCAAGCTTGCAAAGGAAATCTGCACTACAATGAAGTCTCACTTCCCCCCGGTCAAAAGGGCCATCTGAAAAAAGTGTAAAATCCAGAAAGGCAGGACAGGCCATGGAGAACTGGGAGCCTTGTTATGCTGATGGGCGGGATGTAAATTGCCAACAACCACTCGGGAGAAGTGTATGGTGTTTCCTGAAACATCTAAAAAACAAAGCAACAGAGCCTAGGGCACTGCCACTTATGGTCCTATAGCTTAGGGAAATTAAAATCAAAAAGACACAGCCACCCCAAAGTTTGGAACGGCTCTGTTTACAAGAACCTCGTTTACAGTACAAGTTCAACATCACAGAAAGTGAAAAATGGATAAAGAAGTTGTGGTATTTACTTACAAAGCAATATCACTCAGCAATGAAATCTGTGTCATCAGGCCCTTAGCAGCACAATGAGTGGATTCAGGTATGATGATTCTAACTGAAGTAAGTCACACAGAAAAAGAAACATCATAAGATATCAGTAATACACGGAATGTAAACTTGGCTACACAGGAACTGAATTACAGAACAGAACAGGGTCTCAAATTTAGAAAACCAACTATGCTTGCTTAAGGGTAAAGGTGAGTTGGGGTGCTGCATAAAACCAGAGATTGAAATGAGCACAGATAAAGTTCCTTAAGTCAAATATGGAATAGACAAGAGCTACTCCTTGCTCAACGAAATGGACTCAACACCGCATATTAAACGCCTAAGAATGTGCCTGACTAGTAAGTATCTTAAAACCTATGGATTGCTATGTCTCCGAAAGAGAATCAAGCATGTGTACAGGGGCATAAACGCAGCAGTGATAGGATTGGAGAGGTTCGGTGAGCAAATGAAGACCCTTTGAAGTCATATTGCATGGTACCCATTCCACGGGTCTCAACTCTCCAGGTTTAAGGTATTCTTCCTTCAGCTAAAACATGCATGTGGAACCCAAGTATGATCAACCATGTGAACGGGAGACGTGTTCAAATATGTCTCAGTTTTCCTCCCCTGGTACTCGGGTGCAACATTCCAGACGCTTTACTAACACTCTCCCCACTTGGAGAGTCAGCGCCTTTAACCTCCTGTTTGGCCCAGTTTGCAATTTCTGCGGAAGATGAACAGGAATAGCGAGAACCAATGAGAGGCTAGCTGGAGGTGTCTGGACGGGCAAATTTAACTCTCATTTCCCACAAGGAAGAGGAAATAACCAAAGGCTCAGCGTGCCGTACCGGAACCAGATTAGGGCCTGAAGCCATCCTGCGGTGTTGCGGCCAGCTCAAAAGAAACCGAGTTGAAGAAAGGAGCTCAGGGGCACTGTAATTCACAAACCTGCAGAGTTATAAATGACAGCTATCGTCCAAAAATAGACTGAAGTAAGGCTGCCAAGAGGACTCGAAAGCGGGGCAGAATTGCAGGAAACCGATTTCAGGAGGTAGACTGGAATTGCATTGAAAGCATAGGAAAAGAGGCAGAACGTCCACAATGATGCACTTGGCCAAAAAGGGCGTATGCGTTTTTTCCTGAATATATTCAGGAAAACACGCATACGCCCTTTTTGGCCAACCAAGCAAGCTTGCAAAGGAAATCTGCACTACAATGAAGTCTCACTTCCCCCGGGTCAAAAGGGCCATCTGAAAAAAGTGTAAAATCCAGAAAGGCAGGACAGGCCATGGAGAACTGGGAGCCTTGTTATGCTGATGGGCGGGATGTAAATTGCCAACAACCACTCAGGAGAAGTGTATGGTGTTTCCTGAAACATCTAAAAAACAAAGCAACGGAGCCTAGGGCACTTCCACTTTTGGTCCTATAGCTTAGGGAAATTAAAATCAAAAAGACACAGCCACCCCAAAGTTTGGAACGGCTCTGTTTACAAGAACCTCGTTTACAGTACAAGTTCAACATCGCAGAAAGTGAAAAATGGATAAAGAAGTTGTGGTATTCACTTACAAAGCAATATCACTCAGCAATGAAATCTATGTCATCAGGCCCTTAGCAGCACAATGAGTGGATTCAGGTATGATGATTCTAACTGAAATAAGTCACACAGAAAAAGAAACATCATAAGATATCAGTAATACACGGAATGGAAACTTGGCTACACAGGAACTGAATTACAGAACAGAACTGGGTCACAAATTTAGAAAAACAACTTATGCTTGCTTAAGGGTAAAGGTGAGTTGGGGTGCTGCATAAAAGCAGAGATTGAAATGAGCACAGATAAAGTTCCTTAAGTCAAATATGGAATAGACAAGAGCTACTCCTTGCTCAACGAAATGGACTCAACACCGCATATTAAACGCCTAAGAATGTACCTGACTAGTAAGTATCTTAAAACCTATGGATTGCTATGTCTCCGAAAGAGAATCAAGCATGTGTACAGGGGCATAAACGCAGCAGTGATAGGATTGGAGAGGTTCGGTGAGCAAATGAAGACCCTTTGAAGTCATATTGCATGGTACCCATTACACGGGTCTTAACTCTCCAGGTTTAAGGTATTCTTCCTTCAGCTAAAACATGCATGTGGAACCCAAGTATGATCAACCATGTGAACGGGAGACGTGTTCAAATATGTCTCAGTTTTCCTCCCCTGGTACTCGGGTGCAACATTCCAGACGCTTTACTAACACTCTCCCCACTTGGAGAGTCAGTCCCTTTAACCTCCTGTTTGGCCCAGTTTGCAATTTCTGCGGAAGATGAACAGGAATAGCGAGAACCAATGAGAGGCTAGCTGGAGGTGTCTGGACGGGCAAATTTAACTCTCATTTCCCACCAGGAAGAGGAATTAACCAAAGGCTCAGCATGCCGGGCCGGAACCAGATTAGGGCCTGAAGCCATCCTGCGGTGTTGCGGTCAGGTCACAAGAAAGCGAGTTGAAGAAAGGAGCTCAGGGGCACTGTAATTCACAAACCTGCAGAGTTATAAATGACAGCTATCGTCCAAAAATAGACTGAAGTAAGGCTGCCAAGAGGACTTGAAAGCGGGGCAGAATTGCAGGAAACCGATTTCAGGAGGTAGACTGGAATTGCATTGAAAGCATAGGAAAAGAGGCAGAACGTCCACAATGATGCACTTGGCCAAAAAGGGCGTATGCGTTTTTTCCTGAATATATTCAGGAAAAAACGCATACGCCCTTTTTGGCCAACCAAGCAAGCTTGCAAAGGAAATCTGCACTACAATGAAGTCTCACTTCCCCCCGGTCAAAAGGGCCATCTGAAAAAAGTGTAAAATCCAGAAAGGAAGGACAGGCCATGGAGAACTGGGAGCCTTGTTATGCTGATGGGCGGGATGTAAATTGCCAACAGACACTCGGGAGAAGTGTATGGTGTTTCCTGAAACATCTAAAAAACAAAGCAACAGAGCCTAGGGCACTTCCACTTATGGTCCTATAGCTTAGGGAAATTAAAATCAAAAAGACACAGCCACCCCAAAGTTTGGGACGCCTCTGTTTACAAGAACCTCGTTTACAGTACAAGTTCAACATCGCAGAAAGTGAAAAATGGATAAAGAAGTTGTGGTATTTACTTACAAAGCAATATCACTCAGCAATGAAATCTGTGTCATCAGGCCCTTAGCAGCACAATGAGTGGATTCAGGTATGATGATTCTAACTGAAATAAGTCACACAGAAAAAGAAACATCATAAGATATCAGTAATACACGGAACGTAAACTTGGCTACACAGGAACTGAATTACAGAACAGAACAGGGTCTCAAATTTAGAAAACCAACTTATGCTTGCTTAAGGGTAAAGGTGAGTTGGGGTGCTGCATAAAACCAGAGATTGAAATGAGCACAGATAAAGTTCCTTAAGTCAAATATGGAATAGACAAGAGCTACTCCTTGCTCAACGAAATGGACTCAACACCGCATATTAAATGCCTAAGAATGTGCCTGACTGGTAAGTATCTTAAAACCTATGGATTGCTATGTCTCCGAAAGAGAATCAAGCATGTGTACAGGGGCATAAACGCAGCAGTGATAGGATTGGAGAGGTTCGGTGAGCAAATGAAGACCCTTTGAAGTCATATTGCATGGTACCCATTCCACGGGTCTCAACTCTCCAGGTTTAAGGTATTCTTCCTTCAGCTAAAACATGCATGTGGAACCCAAGTATGATCAACCATGTGAACGGGAGACGTGTTCAAATATGTCTCAGTTTTCCTCCCCTGGTACTCGGGTGCAACATTCCAGACGCTTTACTAACACTCTCCTCACTTGGAGAGTCAGCGCCTTTAACCTCCTGTTTGGCCCAGTTTGCAATTTCTGCGGAAGATGAACAGGAATAGCGAGAACCAATGAGAGGCTAGCTGGAGGTGTCTGGACGGGCAAATTTAACTCTCATTTCCCACAAGGAAGAGGAAATAACCAAAGGCTCAGCGTGCCGTACCGGAACCAGATTAGGGCCTGAAGCCATCCTGCGGTGTTGCGGCCAGCTCAAAAGAAAGCGAGTTGAAGAAAGGAGCTCAGGGGCACTGTAATTCACAAACCTGCAGAGTTATAAATGACAGCTATTGTCCAAAAACAGACTGAAGTAAGCCTGCCAAGAGGACTTGAAAGCGGGGCAGAATTGCAGGAAACCGATTTCAGGAGGTAGACTGGAATTGCATTGAAAGCATAGGAAAAGAGGCAGAACGTCCACAATGATGCACTTGGCCAAAAAGGGCGTATGCGTTTTTTCCTGAATATATTCAGGAAAAAACGCATACGCCCTTTTTGGCCAACCAAGCAAGCTTGCAAAGGAAATCTGCACTACAATGAAGTCTCACTTCCCCCCGGTCAAAAGGGCCATCTGAAAAAAGTGTAAAATCCAGAAAGGCAGGACAGGCCATGGAGAACTGGGAGCCTTGTTATGCTGATGGGCGGGATGTAAATTGCCAACAGACACTCGGGAGAAGTGTATGGTGTTTCCTGAAACATCTAAAAAACAAAGCAACAGAACCTAGGGCACTTCCACTTATGGTCCTATAGCTTAGGGAAATTAAAATCAAAAAGACACAGCCACCCCAAAGTTTGGAACGGCTCTGTTTACAAGAACCTCGTTTACAGTACAAGTTCAACATCGCAGAAAGTGAAAAATGGATAAAGAAGTTGTGGTATTCACTTACAAAGCAATATCACTCCGCAATGAAATCTATGTCATCAGGCCCTTAGCAGCACAATGAGTCGATTCAGGTATGATGATTCTAACTGAAATAAGTCACACAGAAAAAGAAACATCATAAGATATCAGTAATACACGGAATGGAAACTTGGCTACACAGGAACTGAATTACAGAACAGAACTGGGTCACAAATTTAGAAAAACAACTTATGCTTGCTTAAGGGGAAAGGTGAGTTGGGGTGCTGCATAAAACCAGAGATTGAAATGAGCACAGATAAAGTTCCTTAAGCCAAATATGGAATAGACAAGAGCTACTCCTTGCTCAACGAAATGGACTCAACACCGCATATTAAACGCCTAAGAATGTACCTGACTAGTAAGTATCTTAAAACCTATGGATTGCTATGTCTCCGAAAGAGAATCAAGCATGTGTACAGGGGCATAAACGCAGCAGTGATAGGATTGGAGAGGTTCGGTGAGCAAATGAAGACCCTTTGAAGTCATATTGCATCGTACCCATTACACGGGTGTTAACTCTCCAGGTTTAAGGTATTCTTCCTTCAGCTAAAACATGCATGTGGAACCCAAGTATGATCAACCATGTGAACGGGAGACGTGTTCAAATATGTCTCAGTTTTCGTACCCTGGTACTCGGGTGCAACATTCCAGACGCTTTACTAACACTCTCCCCACTTGGAGAGTCAGTCCCTTTAACCTCCTGTTTGGCCCAGTTTGCAATTTCTGCAGAAGATGAACAGGAATAGCGAGAACCAATGAGAGGCTAGCTGGAGGTGTCTGGACGGGCAAATTTAACTCTCATTTCCCACCAGGAAGAGGAATTAACCAAAGGCTCAGCATGCCGGGCCGGAACCAGATTAGGGCCTGAAGCCATCCTGCGGTGTTGCGGCCAGGTCACAAGAAAGCGAGTTGAAGAAAGGAGCTCAGGGGCACTGTAATTCACAAACCTGCAGAGTTATAAATGACAGCTATCGTCCAAAAATAGACTGAAGTAAGGCTGCCAAGAGGACTTGAAAGCGGGGCAGAATAGCAGGAAACCGATTTCAGGAGGTAGACTGGAATTGCATTGAAAGCATAGGAAAAGAGGCAGAACGTCCACAATGATGCACTTGGCCAAAAAGGGCGTATGCGTTTTTTCCTGAATATATTCAGGAAAAAACGCATACGCCCTTTTTGGCCAACCAAGCAAGCTTGCAAAGGAAATCTGCACTACAATGAAGTCTCACTTCCCCCCGGTCAAAAGGGCCATCTGAAAAAAGTGTAAAATCCAGAAAGGCAGGACAGGCCATGGAGAACTGGGAGCCTTGTTATGCTGATGGGCGGGATGTAAATTGCCAACAACCACTCAGGAGAAGTGTATGGTGTTTCCTGAAACATCTAAAAAACAAAGCAACGGAGCCTAGGGCACTTCCACTTATGGTCCTATAGCTTAGGGAAATTAAAATCAAAAAGACACAGCCACCCCAAAGTTTGGAACGGCTCTGTTTACAAGAACCTCGTTTACAGTACAAGTTCAACATTGCAGAAAGTGAAAAATGGATAAAGAAGTTGTGGTATTTACTTACAAAGCAATATCACTCAGCAATGAAATCTGTGTCATCAGGCCCTTAGCAGCACAATGAGTGGATTCAGGTATGATGATTCTAACTGAAGTAAGTCACACAGAAAAAGAAACATCATAAGATATCACTAATACACGGAATGTAAACTTGGCTACACAGGAACTGAATTACAGAACAGAACAGGGTCTCAAATTTAGAAAACCAACTATGCTTGCTTAAGGGTAAAGGTGAGTTGGGGTGCTGCATAAAACCAGAGATTGAAATGAGCACAGATAAAGTTCCTTAAGTCAAATATGGAATAGACAAGAGCTACTCCTTGCTCAACGAAATGGACTCAACACCGCATATTAAACGCCTAAGAATGTGCCTGACTAGTAAGTATCTTAAAACCTATGGATTGCTATGTCTCCGAAAGAGAATCAAGCATGTGTACAGGGGCATAAACGCAGCAGTGATAGGATTGGAGAGGTTCGGTGAGCAAATGAAGACCCTTTGAAGTCATATTGCATGGTACCCATTCCACGGGTCTCAACTCTCCAGGTTTAAGGTATTCTTCCTTCAGCTAAAACATGCATGTGGAACCCAAGTATGATCAACCATGTGAACGGGAGACGTGTTCAAATATGTCTCAGTTTTCCTCCCCTGGTACTCGGGTGCAACATTCCAGACGCTTTACTAACACTCTCCCCACTTGGAGAGTCAGCGCCTTTAACCTCCTGTTTGGCCCAGTTTGCAATTTCTGCGGAAGATGAACAGGAATAGCGAGAACCAATGAGAGGCTAGCTGGAGGTGTCTGGACGGGCAAATTTAACTCTCATTTCCCACAAGGAAGAGGAAATAACCAAAGGCTCAGCGTGCCGTACCGGAACCAGATTAGGGCCTGAAGCCATCCTGCGGTGTTGCGGCCAGCTCAAAAGAAACCGAGTTGAAGAAAGGAGCTCAGGGGCACTGTAATTCACAAACCTGCAGAGTTATAAATGACAGCTATCGTCCAAAAATAGACTGAAGTAAGGCTGCCAAGAGGACTCGAAAGCGGGGCAGAATTGCAGGAAACCGATTTCAGGAGGTAGACTGGAATTGCATTGAAAGCATAGGAAAAGAGGCAGAACGTCCACAATGATGCACTTGGCCAAAAAGGGCGTATGCGTTTTTTCCTGAATATATTCAGGAAAACACGCATACGCCCTTTTTGGCCAACCAAGCAAGCTTGCAAAGGAAATCTGCACTACAATGAAGTCTCACTTCCCCCCGGTCAAAAGGGCCATCTGAAAAAAGTGTAAAATCCAGAAAGGCAGGACAGGCCATGGAGAACTGGGAGCCTTGTTATGCTGATGGGCGGGATGTAAATTGCCAACAACCACTCAGGAGAAGTGTATGGTGTTTCCTGAAACATCTAAAAAACAAAGCAACGGAGCCTAGGGCACTTCCACTTATGGTCCTATAGCTTAGGGAAATTAAAATCAAAAAGACACAGCCACCCCAAAGTTTGGAACGGCTCTGTTTACAAGAACCTCGTTTACAGTACAAGTTCAACATCGCAGAAAGTGAAAAATGGATAAAGAAGTTGTGGTATTCACTTACAAAGCAATATCACTCAGCAATGAAATCTATGTCATCATGCCCTTAGCAGCACAATGAGTGGATTCAGGTATGATGATTCTAACTGAAATAAGTCACACAGAAAAAGAAACATCATAAGATATCAGTAATACACGGAATGGAAACTTGGCTACACAGGAACTGAATTACAGAACAGAACTGGGTCACAAATTTAGAAAAATAACTTATGCTTGCTTAAGGGTAAAGGTGAGTTGGGGTGCTGCATAAAACCAGAGATTGAAATGAGCACAGATAAAGTTCCTTAAGTCAAATATGGAATAGACAAGAGCTACTCCTTGCTCAACGAAATGGACTCAACACCGCATATTAAACGCCTAAGAATGTACCTGACTAGTAAGTATCTTAAAACCTATGGATTGCTATGTCTCCGAAAGAGAATCAAGCATGTGTACAGGGGCATAAACGCAGCAGTGATAGGATTGGAGAGGTTCGGTGAGCAAATGAAGACCCTTTGAAGTCATATTGCATGGTACCCATTACACGGGTCTTAACTCTCCAGGTTTAAGGTATTCTTCCTTCAGCTAAAACATGCATGTGGAACCCAAGTATGATCAACCATGTGAACGGGAGACGTGTTCAAATATGTCTCAGTTTTCCTCCCCTGGTACTCGGGTGCAACATTCCAGACGCTTTACTAACACTCTCCCCACATGGAGAGTCAGTCCCTTTAACCTCCTGTTTGGCCCAGTTTGCAATTTCTGCGGAAGATGAACAGGAATAGCGAGAACCAATGAGAGGCTAGCTGGAGGTGTATGGACGGGCAAATTTAACTCTCATTTCCCACCAGGAAGAGGAATTAACCAAAGGCTCAGCATGCCGGGCCGGAACCAGATTAGGGCCTGAAGCCATCCTGCGGTGTTGCGGTCAGGTCACAAGAAAGCGAGTTGAAGAAAGGAGCTCAGGGGCACTGTAATTCACAAACCTGCAGAGTTATAAATGACAGCTATCGTCCAAAAATAGACTGAAGTAAGGCTGCCAAGAGGACTTGAAAGCGGGGCAGAATAGCAGGAAACCGATTTCAGGAGGTAGACTGGAATTGCATTGAAAGCATAGGAAAAGAGGCAGAACGTCCACAATGATGCACTTGGCCAAAAAGGGCGTATGCGTTTTTTCCTGAATATATTCAGGAAAAAACGCATACGCCCTTTTTGGCCAACCAAGCAAGCTTGCAAAGGAAATCTGCACTACAATGAAGTCTCACTTCCCCCCGGTCAAAAGGGCCATCTGAAAAAAGTGTAAAATCCAGAAAGGAAGGACAGGCCATGGAGAACTGGGAGCCTTGTTATGCTGATGGGCGGGATGTAAATTGCCAACAGACACTCGGGAGAAGTGTATGGTGTTTCCTGAAACATCTAAAAAACAAAGCAACAGAGCCTAGGGCACTGCCACTTATGGTCCTATAGCTTAGGGAAATTAAAATCAAAAAGACACAGCCACCCCAAAGTTTGGGACGCCTCTGTTTACAAGAACCTCGTTTACAGTACAAGTTCAACATCGCAGAAAGTGAAAAATGGATAAAGAAGTTGTGGTATTTACTTACAAAGCAATATCACTCAGCAATGAAATCTATGTCATCAGGCCCTTAGCATCACAATGAGTGGATTCAGGTATGATGATTCTAACTGAAGTACGTCACACAGAAAAAGAAACATCATAAGATATCAGTAATACACGGAATGTAAACTTGGCTACACAGGAACTGAATTACAGAACAGAACAGGGTCTCAAATTTAGAAAACCAACTTATGCTTGCTTAAGGGGAAAGGTGAGTTGGGGTGCTGCATAAAACCAGAGATTGAAATGAGCACAGATAAAGTTCCTTAAGTCAAATATGGAATAGACAAGAGCTACTCCTTGCTCAACGAAATGGACTCAACACCGCATATTAAACGCCTAAGAATGTACCTGATTAGTAAGTATCTTAAAACCTATGGATTGCTATGTCTCCGAAAGAGAATCAAGCATGTGTACAGGGGCATAAACGCAGCAGTGATAGGATTGGAGACGTTCGGTGAGCAAATGAAGACCCTTTGAAGTCATATTGCATGGTACCCATTACACGGGTCTTAACTCTCCAGGTTTAAGGTATTCTTCCTTCAGCTAAAACATGCATGTGGAACCCAAGTATGATCAACCATGTGAACGGGAGACGTGTTCAAATATGTCTCAGTTTTCCTCCCCTGGTACTCGGGTGCAACATTCCAGACGCTTTACTAACACTCTCCCGACTTTGAGAGTCAGTCCCTTTAAACTCCTGTTTGGCCCAGTTTGCAATTTCTGCGGAAGATGAACAGGAATAGCGAGAACCAATGAGAGACTAGCTGGAGGTGTCTGGACGGGCAAATTTAACTCTTATTTCCCACCAGGAAGAGGAATTAACCAAAGGCTCTGCGTGCCGTGCCGGAACCAGATTAGGGCCTGAAGCCTTCCTGCGGTGTTGCGGCCAGCTCAAAAGAAACCGAGTTGAAGAAAGGAGCTCAGGGGCACTGTAATTCACAAACCTGCAGAGTTATAAATGACAGCTATCGTCCAAAAATAGACTGAAGTAAGGCTGCCAAGAGGACTTGAAAGCGGGGCAGAATAGCAGGAAACCGATTTCAGGAGGTAGACTGGAATTGCATTGAAAGCATAGGAAAAGAGGCAGAACGTCCACAATGATGCACTTGGCCAAAAAGGGCGTATGCGTTTTTTCCTGAATATACTCAGGAAAAAACGCATACGCCCTTTTTGGCCAACCAAGCAAGCTTGCAAAGGAAATCTGCACTACAATGAAGTCTCACTTCCCCCTGGTCAAAAGGGCCATCTGAAAAAAGTGTAAAATCCAGAAAGGCAGGACAGGCCATGGAGAACTGGGAGCCTTGTTATGCTGATGGGCGGGATGTAAATTGCCAACAGACACTCGGGAGAAGTGTATGGTGTTTCCTGAAACATCTAAAAAACAAAGCAACAGAGCCTAGGGCACTTCCACTTATGGTCCTATAGCTTAGGGAAATTAAAATCAAAAAGACACAGCCACCCCAAAGTTTGGAACGGCTCTGTTTACAAGAACCTCTTTTACCATACAAGTTCAACATCGCAGAAAGTGAAAAATGGATAAAGAACTTGTGGTACTTACGTACAATGCAGTATCACTCAGCAATGAAATCTATGTCATCAGGCACGTTGCAGCATAATGAGTAGATTCAGATACGATGATTCTAACTGAAATAAGTCACACAGAAAAAGAAACATCATAAGATATCACTAATACACGGAATGTAAACTTGGCTACACAGGAACTGAATTCCAAAACAGAACAGGTTCTCAAATTTAGAAAACCAACTTATGCTTGCTTAAGGGGAAAGGTGAGTTGGGTTGCTGCATAAAACCAGAGATTGAAATGAGCACAGATAAAGTTCCTTAAGCCAAATATGGAATAGACAAGAGCCACTCCTTGCTCAACGAAATGGACTCAACACCGCATATTAAACGCCTAAGAATGTACCTGACTAGTAAGTATCTTAAAACCTATGGATTGCTATGTCTCCGAAAGACAATCAAGCATGTGTACAGGGGCATAAACGCAGCAGTGATAGGATTGGAGAGGTTCGGTGAGCAAATGAAGACCCTTTGAAGTCATATTGCATGGTACCCATTCCACGGGTTTCAATTACTCAGGTTTTAGGTATTCTTCCTTCAGCTAAAACATGCATGTGGAACCCAGAGTATGATCAACCATGTGATCGGGAGACGTGTTCAAATATGTCTCAGTTTCCCTCCCTTGGTACTCGGGTGCAACATTCCAGACGCTTTACTAACACTCTCCCCACTTGGAGAGTCAGCGCCTTTAACCTCCTGTTTGGCCCAGTTTGCAATTTCTGCGGAAGATGAACAGGAATAGCGAGAACCAATGAGAGACTAGCTGGAGGTGTTTGGACGGGAAAATTTAACTCTCATTTCCCACCAGGAAGAGGAAATAACCAAAGGCTCAGCGTGCCATGCCGGAACCAGATTAGGGCCTGAAGCCATCCTGCGGTGTTGCGCCCAGGTCACAAGAAAGCAAGTTGAAGAAAGGAGCTCAGGGGCACTGTAATTCACAAACCTGCAGAGTTATAAATGACAGCTATCGTCCAAAAATAGACTGAAGTAAGGCTGCCAAGAGGACTTGAAAGCGGGGCAGAATTGCAGGAAACCGATTTCAGGAGGTAGACTGGAATTGCATTGAAAGCATAGGAAAAGAGGCAGAACGTCCACAATGATGCACTTGGCCAAAAAGGGCGTATGCGTTTTTCCCTGAATATATTCAGGAAAAAACGCATATGCCCTTTTTGGCCAACCAAGCAAGCTTGCAAAGGAAATCTGCACTACAATGAAGTCTCACTTCCCCCCGGTCAAAAGGGCCATCTGAAAAAAGTGTAAAATCCAGAAAGGCAGGACAGGCCATGGAGAACTGGGAGCCTTGTTATGCTGATGGGCGGGATGTAAATTACCAACAGACACTCGGGAGAAGTGTATGGTGTTTCCTGAAACATCTAAAAAACAAAGCAACAGAGCCTAGGGCACAGCCACTTATGGTCTTATAGCTTAGGGAAATTAAAATCAAAAAGACACAGCCACCCCAAAGTTTGGGACGCCTCTGTTTACAAGAACCTCGTTTACAGTACAAGTTCAACATCGCAGAAAGTGAAAAATGGATAAAGAAGTTGTGGTATTTACTTACAAAGCAATATCACTCAGCAATGAAATCTATGTCATCAGGCCCTTAGCATCACAATGAGTGGATTCAGGCATGATGATTCTAACTGAAATAAGTCACACAGAAAAAGAAACATCATAAGATATCAGTAATACACGGAATGTAAACTTGGCTACACAGGAACTGAATTACAGAACAGAACAGGGTCTCAAATTTAGAAAACCAACTTATGCTTGCTTAAGGGTAAAGGTGAGTTGGGGTGCTGCATAAAACCAGAGATTGAAATGAGCACAGATAAAGTTCCTTAAGTCTAATATGGAATAGACAAGAGCTACTCCTTGCTCAATGAAATGGACTCAACACCGCATATTAAACGCCTAAGAATGTACCTGACTAGTAAGTATCGTAAAACCTATGGATTGCTATGTCTCCAAAAGAGAATCAAGCATGTGTACAGAGGCATAAACGCAGCAGTGATAGGATTGGAGAGGTTCGGTGAGCAAATGAAGACCCTTTGAAGTCATATTGCATGGTACCCATTCCACGGGTCTCAACTCTCCAGGTTTAAGGTATTCTTCCTTCAGCTAAAACATGCATGTGGAACCCAAGTATGATCAACCATGTGAACGGGAGACGTGTTCAAATATGTCTCAGTTTTCCTCCCCTGGTACTCGGGTGCAACATTCCAGACGCTTTACTAACACTCTCCCCACTTGGAGAGTCAGCGCCTTTAACCTCCTGTTTGGCCCAGTTTGCAATTTCTGCGGAAGATGAACAGGAATAGCGAGAACAAATGAGAGGCTAGCTGGAGGTGTCTGGACGGGCAAATTTAACTCTCATTTCCCACCAGGAAGAGGAAATAACCAAAGGCTCAGCGTGCCGTACCGGAACCAGATTAGGGCCTGAAGCCATCCTGCGGTGTTGCGGCCAGGTCACAAGAAAGCGAGTTGAAGAAAGGAGCTCAGGGGCACTGTAATTCACAAACCTGCAGAGTTATAAATGACAGCTATCGTCCAAAAATAGACTGAAGTAAGGCTGCCAAGAGGACTTGAAAGCGGGGCAGAATTGCAGGAAACTGATTTCAGGAGGTAGACGGGAATTGCATTGAAAGCATAGGAAAAGAGGCAGAACGTCCACAATGATGCACTTGGCCAAAAAGGGCGTATGCGTTTTTTCCTGAATATATTCAGGAAAAAACGCATACGCCCTTTTTGGCCAACCAAGCAAGCTTGCAAAGGAAATCTGCACTACAATGAAGTCTCACTTCCCCCCGGTCAAAAGGGCCATCTGAAAAATGTGTAAAATCCAGAAAGGCAGGACAGGCCATGGAGAACTGGGAGCCTTGTTATGCTGATGGGCGGGATGTAAATTGCCAACAGACACTCGGGAGAAGTGTATGGTGTTTCCTGAAACATCTAAAAAACAAAGCAACAGAGCCTAGGGCACTGCCACTTATGGTCTTATAGCTTAGGGAAATTAAAATCAAAAAGACACAGCCACCCCAAAGTTTGGGACGCCTCTGTTTACAAGAACCTCGTTTACAGTACAAGTTCAACATCACAGAAAGTGAAAAATGGATAAAGAAGTTGTGGTATTTACTTACAAAGCAATATCACTCAGCAATGAAATCTATGTCATCAGGCCCTTAGCATCACAATGAGTGGATTCAGGTATGATGATTCTAACTGAAATAAGTCACACAGAAAAAGAAACATCATAAGATATCAGTAATACACGGAATGTAAACTTGGCTACACAGGAACTGAATTACAGAACAGAACAGGGTCTCAAATTTAGAAAACCAACTTATGCTTGCTTAAGGGTAAAGGTGAGTTGGGGTGCTGCATAAAACCAGAGATTGAAATGAGCACAGATAAAGTTCCTTAAGTCAAATATGGAATAGACAAGAGCTACTCCTTGCTCAACGAAATGGACTCAACACCGCATATTAAACGCCTAAGAATGTACCTGACTAGTAAGTATCTTAAAACCTATGGATTGCTATGTCTCCGAAAGAGAATCAAGCATGTGTACAGGGGCATAAACGCAACAGTGATAGGATTGGAGAGGTTCGGTGAGCAAATGAAGACCCTTTGAAGTCATATTGCATGGTACCCATTCCACGGGTCTCAACTCTCCAGGTTTAAGGTATTCTTCCTTCAGCTAAAACATGCATGTGGAACCCAAGTATGATCAACCATGTGAACGGGAGACGTGTTCAAATATGTCTCAGTTTTCCTCCCCTGGTACTCGGGTGCAACATTCCAGACGCTTTACTAACACTCTCCCCACTTGGAGAGTCAGCGCCTTTAACCTCCTGTTTGGCCCAGTTTGCAATTTCTGCGGAAGATGAACAGGAATAGCGAGAACAAATGAGAGGCTAGCTGGAGGTGTCTGGACGGGCAAATTTAACTCTCATTTCCCACCAGGAAGAGGAAATAACCAAAGGCTCAGCGTGCCGTACCGGAACCAGATTAGGGCCTGAAGCCATCCTGCGGTGTTGCGGCCAGGTCACAAGAAAGCGAGTTGAAGAAAGGAGCTCAGGGGCACTGTAATTCACAAACCTGCAGAGTTATAAATGACAGCTATCGTCCAAAAATAGACTGAAGTAAGCCTGCCAAGAGGACTTGAAAGCGGGGCAGAATTGCAGGAAACTGATTTCAGGAGGTAGACTGGAATTGCATTGAAAGCATAGGAAAAGAGGCAGAACGTCCACAATGATGCACTTGGCCAAAAAGGGCGTATGCGTTTTTTCCTGAATATATTCAGGAAAAAACGCATACGCCCTTTTTGGCCAACCAAGCAAGCTTGCAAAGGAAATCTGCACTACAATGAAGTCTCACTTCCCCCCGGTCAAAAGGGCCATCTGAAAAATGTGTAAAATCCAGAAAGGCAGGACAGGCCATGGAGAACTGGGAGCCTTGTTATGCTGATGGGCGGGATGTAAATTGCCAACAGACACTCGGGAGAAGTGTATGGTGTTTCCTGAAACATCTAAAAAACAAAGCAACAGAATCTAGGGCACTTCCACTTATGGTCTTATAGCTTAGGGAAATTAAAATCAAAAAGACACAGCCACCCCAAAGTTTGGGACGCCTCTGTTTACAAGAACCTCGTTTACAGTACAAGTTCAACATCACAGAAAGTGAAAAATGGATAAAGAAGTTGTGGTATTTACTTACAAAGCAATATCACTCAGCAATGAAATCTATGTCATCAAGCCCTTAGCATCACAATGAGTGGATTCAGGTATGATGATTCTAACTGAAATAAGTCACACAGAAAAAGAAACATCATAAGATATCAGTAATACACGGAATGTAAACTTGGCTACACAGGAACTGAATTACAGAACAGAACAGGGTCTCAAATTTAGAAAACCAACTTATGCTTGCTTAAGGGTAAAGGTGAGTTGGGGTGCTGCATAAAACCAGAGATTGAAATGAGCACAGATAAAGTTCCTTAAGTCAAATATGGAATAGACAAGAGCTACTCCTTGCTCAACGAAATGGACTCAACACCGCATATTAAACGCCTAAGAATGTACCTGACTAGTAAGTATCTTAAAACCTACGGATTGCTATGTCTCCGAAAGAGAATCAAGCATGTGTACAGGGGCATAAACGCAACAGTGATAGGATTGGAGAGGTTCGGTGAGCAAATGAAGACCCTTTGAAGTCATATTGCATGGTACCCATTCCACGGGTCTCAACTCTCCAGGTTTAAGGTATTCTTCCTTCAGCTAAAACATGCATGTGGAACCCAAGTATGATCAACCATGTGAACGGGAGACGTGTTCAAATATGTCTCAGTTTTCCTCCCCTGGTACTCGGGTGCAACATTCCAGACGCTTTACTAACACTCTCCCCACTTGGAGAGTCAGCGCCTTTAACCTCCTGTTTGGCCCAGTTTGCAATTTCTGCGGAAGATGAACAGGAATAGCGAGAACAAATGAGAGCCTAGCTGGAGGTGTCTGGACGGGCAAATTTAACTCTCATTTCCCACCAGGAAGAGGAAATAACCAAAGGCTCAGCGTGCCGTACCGGAACCAGATTAGGGCCTGAAGCCATCCTGCGGTGTTGCGGCCAGGTCACAAGAAAGCGAGTTGAAGAAAGGAGCTCAGGGGCACTGTAATTCACAAACCTGCAGAGTTATAAATGACAGCTATCGTCCAAAAATAGACTGAAGTAAGGCTGCCAAGAGGACTTGAAAGCGGGGCAGAATTGCAGGAAACCGATTTCAGGAGGTAGACTGGAATTGCATTGAAAGCATAGGAAAAGAGGCAGAACGTCCACAATGATGCACTTGGCCAAAAAGGGCGTATGCGTTTTTTCCTGAATATATTCAGGAAAAAACGCATACGCCCTTTTTGGCCAACCAAGCAAGCTTGCAAAGGAAATCTGCACTACAATGAAGTCTCACTTCCCCCCGGTCAAAAGGGCCATCTGAAAAAAGTGTAAAATCCAGAAAGGCAGGACAGGCCATGGAGAACTGGGAGCCTTGTTATGCTGATGGGCGGGATGTAAATTGCCAACAGACACTCGGGAGAAGTGTATGGTGTTTCCTGAAACATCTAAAAAACAAAGCAACAGAGCCTAGGGCACTGCCACTTATGGTCTTATAGCTTAGGGAAATTAAAATCAAAAAGACACAGCCACCCCAAAGTTTGGGACGCCTCTGTTTACAAGAACCTCGTTTACAGTACAAGTTCAACATCGCAGAAAGTGAAAAATGGATAAAGAAGTTGTGGTATTTACTTACAAAGCAATATCACTCAGCAATGAAATCTATGTCATCAGGCCCTTAGCATCACAATGAGTGGATTCAGGTATGATGATTCTAACTGAAATAAGTCACACAGAAAAAGAAACATCATAAGATATCAGTAATACACGGAATGTAAACTTGGCTACACAGGAACTGAATTACAGAACAAAACAGGGTCTCAAATTTAGAAAACCAACTTATGCTTGCTTAAGGGGAAAGGTGAGTTGGGGTGCTGCATAAAACCAGAGATTGAAATGAGCACAGATAAAGTTCCTTAAGTCAAATATGGAATAGACAAGAGCTACTCCTTGCTCAACGAAATGGACTCAACACCGCATATTAAACGCCTAAGAATGTACCTGACTAGTAAGTATTGTAAAACCTATGGATTGCTATGTCTCCAAAAGAGGATCAAGCATGTGTACAGGGGCATAAACGCAGCAGTGATAGGATTGGAGAGGTTCGGTGAGCAAATGAAAACCCTTTGAAGTCATATTGCATGGTACCCATTCCACGGGTCTCAACTCTCCAGGTTTAAGGTATTCTTCCTTCAGCTAAAACATGCATGTGGAACCCAAGTATGATCAACCATGTGAACGGGAGACGTGTTCAAATATGTCTCAGTTTTCCTCCCCTGGTACTCGGGTGCAACATTCCAGACGCTTTACTAACACTCTCCCCACTTGGAGAGTCAGCGCCTTTAACCTCCTGTTTGGCCCAGTTTGCAATTTCTGCGGAAGATGAACAGGAATAGCGAGAACAAATGAGAGGCTAGCTGGAGGTGTCTGGACGGGCAAATTTAACTCTCATTTCCCACCAGGAAGAGGAAATAACCAAAGGCTCAGCGTGCCGTACCGGAACCAGATTAGGGCCTGAAGCCATCCTGCGGTGTTGCGGCCAGGTCACAAGAAAGCGAGTTGAAGAAAGGAGCTCAGGGGCACTGTAATTCAAAAACCTGCAGAGTTATAAATGACAGCTATCGTCCAAAAATAGACTGAAGTAAGGCTGCCAAGAGGACTTGAATGCGGGGCAGAATTGCAGGAAACCGATTTCAGGAGGTAGACTGGAATTGCATTGAAAGCATAGGAAAAGAGGCAGAACGTCCACAATGATGCACTTGGCCAAAAAGGGCGTATGCGTTTTTTCCTGAATATATTCAGGAAAAAACGCATACGCCCTTTTTGGCCAACCAAGCAAGCTTGCAAAGGAAATCTGCACTACAATGAAGTCTCACTTCCCCCCGGTCAAAAGGGCCATCTGAAAAAAGTGTAAAATCCAGAAAGGCAGGACAGGCCATGGAGAACTGGGAGCCTTGTTATGCTGATGGGCAGGATGTAAATTGCCAACAGACACTCGGGAGAAGTGTATGGTGTTTCCTGAAACATCTAAAAAACAAAGCAACAGAGCCTAGGGCACTGCCACTTATGGTCTTATAGCTTAGGGAAATTAAAATCAAAAAGACACAGCCACCCCAAAGTTTGGGACGCCTCTGTTTACAAGAACCTCGTTTACAGTACAAGTTCAACATCGCAGAAAGTGAAAAATGGATAAAGAAGTTGTGGTATTTACTTACAAAGCAATATCACTCAGCAATGAAATCTATGTCATCAGGCCCTTAGCATCACAATGAGTGGATTCAGGTATGATGATTCTAACTGAAGTACGTCACACAGAAAAAGAAACATCATAAGATATCAGTAATACACGGAATGTAAACTTGGCTACACAGGAACTGAATTACAGAACAGAACAGGGTCTCAAATTTAGAAAACCAACTTATGCTTGCTTAAGGGTAAAGGTGAGTTGGGGTGCTGCATAAAACCAGAGATTGAAATGAGCACAGATAAAGTTCCTTAAGTCAAATATGGAATAGACAAGAGCTACTCCTTGCTCAACGAAATGGACACAACACCGCATATTAAACGCCTAAGAATGTACCTGACTAGTAAGTATCTTAAAACCTATGGATTGCTATGTCTCCGAAAGAGAATCAAGCATGTGTATAGGGGCATAAACGCAGCAGTGATAGGATTGGAGAGGTTCGGTGAGCAAATGAAGACCCTTTGAAGTCATATTGCATGGTACCCATTCCACGGGTCTCAACTCTCCAGGTTTAAGGTATTCTTCCTTCAGCTAAAACATGCATGTGGAACCCAAGTATGATCAACCATGTGAACGGCAGACGTGTTCAAATATGTCTCAGTTTTCCTCCCCTGGTACTCGGGTGCAACATTCCAGACGCTTTACTAACACTCTCCTAACTTGGAGAGTCAGCGCCTTTAACCTACTGTTTGGCCCAGTTTGCAATTTCTGCGGAAGATGAACAGGAATAAAAAACGCATACGCCCTTTTTGGCCAACCAAGCAAGCTTGCAAAGGAAATCTGCACTACAATGAAGTCTCACTTCCCCCCGGTCAAAAGGGCCATCTGAAAAAAGTGTAAAATCCAGAAAGGCAGGACAGGCCATGGAGAACTGGGAGCCTTGTTATGCTGATGGGCGGGATGTAAATTGCCAACAACCACTCGGGAGAAGTGTATGGTGTTTCCTGAAACATCTAAAAAACAAAGCAACAGAACCTAGGGCACTTCCACTTATGGTCCTATAGCTTAGGGAAATTAAAATCAAAAAGACACAGCCACCCCAAAGTTTGGAACGGCTCTGTTTACAAGAACCTCGTTTACAGTACAAGTTCAACATCGCAGAAAGTGAAAAATGGATAAAGAAGTTGTGGTATTCACTTACAAAGCAATATCACTCAGCAATGAAATCTGTGTCATCAGGCCCTTAGCAGCACAATGAGTGGATTCAGGTATGATGATTCTAACTGAAATAAGTCACACAGAAAAAGAAACATCATAAGATATCAGTAATACACGGAATGTAAACTTGGCTACACAGGAACTGAATTACAGAACAGAACAGGGTCTCAAATTTAGAAAACCAACTTATTCTTACTTAAGGGTAAAGGTGAGTTGGGGTGCTGCATAAAACCAGAGATTGAAATGAGCACAGATAAAGTTCCTTAAGCCAAATATGGAATAGAAAAGAGCTACTCCTTGCTCAACGAAATGGACTCAACACCCCATATTAAACGCCTAAGAATGTACCTGACTAGTAAGTATCTTAAAACCTATGGATTGCTATGTCTCCAAAAGAGAATCAAGCATGTGTACAGGGGCATAAACGCAGCAGTGATAGGATTGGAGAGGTTCGGTGAGCAAATGAAGACCCTTTGAAGTCATATTGCATGGTACCCATTCCACGGGTTTCAACTACCCAGGTTTAAGGTATTCTTCCTTCAGCTAAAACATGCATGTGGAACCTAGAGTATGATCAACCATGTGATCAGGAGACGTGTTCAAATATGTCTCAGTTTTCCTCCCCTGGTACTCGGGTGCAACATTCCAGACGCTTTACTAACACTCTCCCCACTTGGAGAGTCAGTCCCTTTAACCTCCTGTTTGGCCCAGTTTGCAATTTCTGCGGAAGATGAACAGGAATAGCGAGAACCAATGAGAGGCTAGCTGGAGGTGTCTGGACGGGCAAATTTAACTCTCATTTCCCACCAGGAAGAGGAATTAACCAAAGGCTCAGCATGCCGTGCCGGAACCAGATTAGGGCCTGAAGCCATCCTGCGGTGTTGCGGCCAGGTCACAAGAAAGCGAGTTGAAGAAAGGAGCTCAGGGGCACTGTAATTCACAAACCTGCAGAGTTATAAATGACAGCTATCGTCCAAAAATAGACTGAAGTAAGGCTGCCAAGAGGACTTGAATGCGGGGCAGAATTGCAGGAAACCGATTTCAGGAGGTAGACTGGAATTGCATTGAAAGCATAGGAAAAGAGGCAGAACGTCCACAATGATGCACTTGGCCAAAAAGGGCGTATGCGTTTTTTCCTGAATATATTCAGGAAAAAACGCATACGCCCTTTTTGGCCAACCAAGCAAGCTTGCAAAGGAAATCTGCACTACAATGAAGTCTCACTTCCCCCCGGTCAAAAGGGCCATCTGAAAAAAGTGTAAAATCCAGAAAGGCAGGACAGGCCATGGAGAACTGGGAGCCTTGTTATGCTGATGGGCAGGATGTAAATTGCCAACAGACACTCGGGAGAAGTGTATGGTGTTTCCTGAAACATCTAAAAAACAAAGCAACAGAGCCTAGGGCACTGCCACTTATGGTCTTATAGCTTAGGGAAATTAAAATCAAAAAGACACAGCCACCCCAAAGTTTGGGACGCCTCTGTTTACAAGAACCTCGTTTACAGTACAAGTTCAACATCGCAGAAAGTGAAAAATGGATAAAGAAGTTGTGGTATTTACTTACAAAGCAATATCACTCAGCAATGAAATCTATGTCATCAGGCCCTTAGCATCACAATGAGTGGATTCAGGTATGATGATTCTAACTGAAGTACGTCACACAGAAAAAGAAACATCATAAGATATCAGTAATACACGGAATGTAAACTTGGCTACACAGGAACTGAATTACAGAACAGAACAGGGTCTCAAATTTAGAAAACCAACTTATGCTTGCTTAAGGGTAAAGGTGAGTTGGGGTGCTGCATAAAACCAGAGATTGAAATGAGCACAGATAAAGTTCCTTAAGTCAAATATGGAATAGACAAGAGCTACTCCTTGCTCAACGAAATGGACACAACACCGCATATTAAACGCCTAAGAATGTACCTGACTAGTAAGTATCTTAAAACCTATGGATTGCTATGTCTCCGAAAGAGAATCAAGCATGTGTATAGGGGCATAAACGCAGCAGTGATAGGATTGGAGAGGTTCGGTGAGCAAATGAAGACCCTTTGAAGTCATATTGCATGGTACCCATTCCACGGGTCTCAACTCTCCAGGTTTAAGGTATTCTTCCTTCAGCTAAAACATGCATGTGGAACCCAAGTATGATCAACCATGTGAACGGGAGACGTGTTCAAATATGTCTCAGTTTTCCTCCCCTGGTACTCGGGTGCAACATTCCAGACGCTTTACTAACACTCTCCTAACTTGGAGAGTCAGCGCCTTTAACCTACTGTTTGGCCCAGTTTGCAATTTCTGCGGAAGATGAACAGGAATAAAAAACGCATACGCCCTTTTTGGCCAACCAAGCAAGCTTGCAAAGGAAATCTGCACTACAATGAAATCTCACTTCCCCCCGGTCAAAAGGGCCATCTGAAAAAAGTGTAAAATCCAGAAAGGCAGGACAGGCCATGGAGAACTGGGAGCCTTGTTATGCTGATGGGCGGGATGTAAATTGCCAACAACCACTCGGGAGAAGTGTATGGTGTTTCCTGAAACATCTAAAAAACAAAGCAACAGAACCTAGGGCACTTCCACTTATGGTCCTATAGCTTAGGGAAATTAAAATCAAAAAGACACAGCCACCCCAAAGTTTGGAACGGCTCTGTTTACAAGAACCTCGTTTACAGTACAAGTTCAACATCGCAGAAAGTGAAAAATGGATAAAGAAGTTGTGGTATTCACTTACAAAGCAATATCACTCAGCAATGAAATCTGTGTCATCAGGCCCTTAGCAGCACAATGAGTGGATTCAGGTATGATGATTCTAACTGAAATAAGTCACACAGAAAAAGAAACATCATAAGATATCAGTAATACACGGAATGTAAACTTGGCTACACAGGAACTGAATTACAGAACAGAACAGGGTCTCAAATTTAGAAAACCAACTTATTCTTACTTAAGGGTAAAGGTGAGTTGGGGTGCTGCATAAAACCAGAGATTGAAATGAGCACAGATAAAGTTCCTTAAGCCAAATATGGAATAGACAAGAGCTACTCCTTGCTCAACGAAATGGACTCAACACCCCATATTAAACGCCTAAGAATGTACCTGACTAGTAAGTATCTTAAAACCTATGGATTGCTATGTCTCCAAAAGAGAATCAAGCATGTGTACAGGGGCATAAACGCAGCAGTGATAGGATTGGAGAGGTTCGGTGAGCAAATGAAGACCCTTTGAAGTCATATTGCATGGTACCCATTCCACGGGTTTCAACTACCCAGGTTTAAGGTATTCTTCCTTCAGCTAAAACATGCATGTGGAACCTAGAGTATGATCAACCATGTGATCAGGAGACGTGTTCAAATATGTCTCAGTTTTCCTCCCCTGGTACTCGGGTGCAACATTCCAGACGCTTTACTAACACTCTCCCCACTTGGAGAGTCAGTCCCTTTAACCTCCTGTTTGGCCCAGTTTGCAATTTCTGCGGAAGATGAACTGGAATAGCGAGAACCAATGAGAGGCTAGCTGGAGGTGTCTGGTCGGGCAAATTTAACTCTCATTTCCCACCAGGAAGAGGAATTAACCAAAGGCTCAGCATGCCGGGCCGGAAACAGTTTAGGGCCTGAAGCCATCCTGCGGTGTTGCGGCCAGGTCACAAGAAAGCGAGTTGAAGAAAGGAGCTCAGGGGCACTGTAATTCACAAACCTGCAGAGTTATAAATGACAGCTATCGTCCAAAAATAGACTGAAGTAAGGCTGCCAAGAGGACTTGAAAGCAGGGCAGAATTGCAGGAAACCGATTTCAGGAGGTAGACTGGAATTGCATTGAAAGCATAGGAAAAGAGGTAGAACGTCCACAATGATGCACTTGGCCAAAAAGGGCGTATGCGTTTTTTCCTGAATATATTCAGGAAAAAACGCATACGCCCTTTTTGGCCAACCAAGCAACCTTGCAAAGGAAATCTGCACTACAATGAAGTCTCACTTCCCCCCGGTCAAAAGGGCCATCTGAAAAAAGTGTAAAATCCAGAAAGGCAACAGGCCATTGAGAACTGGGAGCCTTGTTATGCTGATGGGCGGGATGTAAATTGCCAACAACCACTGGGGAGAAGTGTATGGTGTTTCCTGAAACATCTAAAAAACAAAGCAACAGAGCCTAGGGCACTTCCACTTATGGTCCTATAGCTTAGGGAAATTAAAATCAAAAAGACACAGCCACCCCAAAGTTTGGAACGGCTCTGTTTACAAGAACCTCGTTTACAGTACAAGTTCAACATCGCAGAAAGTGAAAAATGGATAAAGAAGTTGTGGTATTCACTTACAAAGCAATATCACTCAGCAATGAAATCTATGTCATCAGGCCCTTAGCAGCACAATGAGTGGATTCAGGTATGATGATTCTAACTGAAATAAGTCACACAGAAAAAGAAACATCATAAGATATCAGTAATACACGGAATGGAAACTTGGCTACAGAGGAACTGAATTACAGAACAGAACAGGGTCTCAAATTTAGAAAACCAACTTATGCTTGCTTAAGGGTAAAGGTGAGTTGGGGTGCTGCATAAAACCAGAGATTGAAATGAGCACAGATAAAGTTCCTTAAGCCAAATATGGAATAGACAAGAGCTACTCCTTGCTCAACGAAATGGACTCAACACCGCATATTAAACGCCTAAGAATGTACCTGACTACTAAGTATCTTAAAACCTATGGATTGCTATGTCTCCAAAAGAGAATCAAGCATGTGTACAGGGGCATAAACGCAGCAGTGATAGGATTGGAGAGGTTCGGTGAGCAAATGAAGACCCTTTGAAGTCATATTGCATGGTACCCATTCCACGGGTTTCAACTACCCAGGTTTAAGGTATTCTTCCTTCAGCTAAAACATGCATGTGGAACCTAGAGTATGATCAACCATGTGATCGGGAGACGTGTTCAAATATGTCTCAGTTTTCCTCCCCTGGTACTCGGGTGCAACATTCCAGACGCTTTACTAACACTCTCCCCACTTGGAGAGTCAGTCCCTTTAACCTCCTGTTTGGCCCAGTTTGCAATTTCTGCGGAAGATGAACAGGAATAGCGAGAACCAATGAGAGGCTAGCTGGAGGTGTCTGGACGGGCAAATTTAACTCTCATTTCCCACCAGGAAGAGGAATTAACCAAAGGCTCAGCATGCCGTGCCGGAACCAGATTAGGGCCTGAAGCCATCCTGCGGTGTTGCGGCCAGGTCACAAGAAAGCGAGTTGAAGAAAGGAGCTCAGGGGCACTGTAATTCACAAACCTGCAGAGTTATAAATGACAGCTATCGTCCAAAAATAGACTGAAGTAAGGCTGCCAAGAGGACTTGAAAGCGGGGCAGAATTGCAGGAAACCGATTTCAGGAGGTAGACTGGAATTGCATTGAAAGCATAGGAAAAGAGGCAGAACGTCCACAATGATGCACTTGGCCAAAAAGGGCGTATGCGTTTTTTCCTGAATATATTCAGGAAAAAACGCATACGCCCTTTTTGGCCAACCAAGCAAGCTTGCAAAGGAAATCTGCACTACAATGAAGTCTCACTTCCCCCCAGCCAAAAGGGCCATCTGAAAAAAGTGTAAAATCCAGAAAGGCAACAGGCCATGGAGAACTGGGAGCCTTGTTATGCTGATTGGCGGGATGTAAATTGCCAACAGACACTAGGGAGAATTGTATGGTGTTTCCTGAAACATCTAAAAAACAAAGCAACAGAACCTAGGGCACTTCCACTTATGGTCCTATAGCTTAGGGAAATTAAAATCAAAAAGACACAGCCACCCCAAAGTTTGGAACGGCTCTGTTTACAAGAACCTCGTTTACAGTACAAGTTCAACATCGCAGAAAGTGAAAAATGGATAAAGAAGTTGTGGTATTTACTTACAAAGCAATATCACTCAGCAATGAAATCTGTGTCATCAGGCCCTTAGCAGCACAATGAGTGGATTCAGGTATGATGATTCTAACTGAAGTAAGTCACACAGAAAAAGAAACATCATAAGATATCAGTAATACACGGAACGTAAACTTGGCTACACAGGAACTGAATTACAGAACAGAACAGGGTCTCAAATTTAGAAAACCAACTTATTCTTGCTTAAGGGTAAAGGTGAGTTGGGGTGCTGCATAAAACCAGAGATTGAAATGAGCACAGATAAAGTTCCTTAAGTCAAATATGGAATAGACAAGAGCTACTCCTTGCTCAACGAAATGGACTCAACACCGCATATTAAACGCCTAAGAATGTGCCTGACTGGTAAGTATCTTAAAACCTATGGATTGCTATGTCTCCGAAAGAGAATCAAGCATGTGTACAGGGGCATAAACGCAGCAGTGCTAGGATTGGAGAGGTTCGGTGAGCAAATGAAGACCCTTTGAAGTCATATTGCATGGTACCCATTGCACGGGTCTTAACTCTCCAGGTTTAAGGTATTCTTCCTTCAGCTAAAACATGCATGTGGAACCCAAGTATGATCAACCATGTGAACGGGAGACGTGTTCAAATATGTCTCAGTTTTCCTCCCCTGGTACTCGGGTGCAACATTCCAGACGCTTTACTAACACTCTCCCCACTTGGAGAGTCAGCGCCTTTAACCTCCTGTTTGGCCCAGTTTGCAATTTCTGCGGAAGATGAACAGGAATAGCGAGAACCAATGAGAGACTAGCTGGAGGTGTCTGGATGGGCAAATTTAACTCTCATTTCCCACCAGGAAGAGGATATAACCGAAGGCTCAGCGTGCCGTGCCGGAACCAGATTAGGGCCTGAAGCCATCCTGCGGTGTTGCGGCCAGGTCACAAGAAAGCAAGTTGAAGAAAGGAGCTCAGGAGCACTGTAATTCTCAAACCTGCAGAGTTATAAATGACAGCTATCGTCCAAAAATAGACTGAAGTAAGGCTGCCAAGAGGACTTGAAAGCGGGGCAGAATTGCAGGAAACCGATTTCAGGAGGTAGACTGGAATTGCATTGAAAGCATAGGAAAAGAGGCAGAACGTCCACAATGATGCACTTGGCCAAAAAGGGCGTATGCGTTTTTTCCTGAATATATTCAGGAAAAAACGCATACGCCCTTTTTGGCCAACCAAGCAAGCTTGCAAAGGAAATCTGCACTACAATGAAGTCTCACTTCCCCCCGGTCAAAAGGGCCATCTGAAAAAAGTGTAAAATCCAGAAAGGCAGGACAGGCCATGGAGAACTGGGAGCCTTGTTATGCTGATGGGCGGGATGTAAATTGCCAACAGACACTGGGGAGAAGTGTATGGTGTTTCCTGAAACATCTAAAAAACAAAGCAACAGAGCCTAGGGCACTGCCACTTATGGTCTTATAGCTTAGGGAAATTAAAATCAAAAAGACACAGCCACCCCAAAGTTTGGGACGCCTCTGTTTACAAGAACCTCGTTTACAGTACAAGTTCAACATCGCAGAAAGTGAAAAATGGATAAAGAAGTTGTGGTATTTACTTACAAAGCAATATCACTCAGCAATGAAATCTATGTCATCAGGCCCTTAGCAGCACAATGAGTGGATTCAGGTATGATGATTCTAACTGAAATAAGTCACACAGAAAAAGAAACATCATAAGATATCAGTAATACACGGAATGTAAACTTGGCTACACAGGAACTGAATTACAGAACAGAACAGGGTCTCAAATTTAGAAAACCAACTTATGCTTGCTTAAGGGTAAAGGTGAGTTGGGGTGCTGCATAAAACCAGAGATTGAAATGAGCACAGATAAAGTTCCTTAAGTCAAATATGGAATAGACAAGAGCTACTCCTTGCTCAACGAAATGGACTCAACACCGCATATTAAACGCCTAAGAATGTACCTGACTAGTAAGTATCGTGAAACCTATGGATTGCTATGTCTCCGAAAGAGAATCAAGCATGTGTACAGGGGCATAAACGCAGCAGTGATATGATTGGAGAGGTTCGGTGAGCAAATGAAGACCCTTTGAAGTCATATTGCATGGTACCCATTCCACGGGTCTCAACTCTCCAGGTTTAAGGTATTCTTCCTTCAGCTAAAACATGCATGTGGAACCCAAGTATGATCAACCATGTGAACGGGAGACGTGTTCAAATATGTCTCAGTTTTCCTCCCCTGGTACTCGGGTGCAACATTCCAGACGCTTTACTAACACTCTCCTCACTTGGAGAGTCAGAGCCTTTAACCTACTGTTTGGCCCAGTTTGCAATTTCTGCGGCAGATGAACAGGAATAAAAAACGCATACGCCCTTTTTGGCCAACCAAGCAAGCTTGCAAAGGAAATCTGCACTACAATGAAGTCTCACTTCCCCCCGGTCAAAAGGGCCATCTGAAAAAAGTGTAAAATC
Source organism: Delphinus delphis (assembly GCF_949987515.2). Taxonomy (NCBI): domain Eukaryota; kingdom Metazoa; phylum Chordata; class Mammalia; order Artiodactyla; family Delphinidae; genus Delphinus; species Delphinus delphis. The sequence goes on from NW_027192650.1 coordinate 200,173, forward strand.
CAGAAAGGCAGGACAGGCCATGGAGAACTGGGAGCCTTGTTATGCTGATGGGCGGGATGTAAATTGCCAACAGACACTCGGGAGAAGTGTATGGTGTTTCCTGAAACATCTAAAAAACAAAGCAACAGAGCCTAGGGCACTTCCACTTATGGTCCTATACCTTAGGGAAATTAAAATCAAAAACACACAGCCACCCCAAAGTGTGGGACGCCTCTGTTTACAAGAACCTCGTTTACAGTACAAGTTCAACATCGCAGAAAGTGAAAAATGGATAAAGAAGTTGTGGTATTTACTTACAAAGCAATATCACTCAGCAATGAAATCTGTGTCATCAGGCCCTTAGCAGCACAATGAGTGGATTCAGGTATGATGATTCTAACTGAAGTAAGTCACACAGAAAAAGAAACATCATAAGATATCAGTAATACACGGAATGGAAACTTGGCTACACAGGAACTGAATTACAGAACAGAACAGGGTCTCAAATTTAGAAAACCAACTTATGCTTGCTTAAGGGTAAAGGTGAGTTGGGGTGCTGCATAAAACCAGAGATTGAAATGAGCACAGATAAAGTTCCTTAAGCCAAATATGGAATAGACAAGAGCTACTCCTTGCTCAACGAAATGGACTCAACACCGCATATTAAACGCCTAAGAATGTACCTGACTAGTAAGTATCTTAAAACCTATGGATTGCTAAGTCTCCGAAAGAGAATCAAGCATGTGTACAGGGGCATAAACACAGCAGTGATAGGATTGGAGAGGTTCGGTGAGCAAATGAAGACCCTTTGAAGTCATATTGCATGGTACCCATTACACGGGTCTCAACTCTCCAGGTTTAAGGTATTCTTCCTTCAGCTAAAACATGCATGTGGAACCCAAGTATGATCAACCATGTGAACGGGAGACGTGTTCAAATATGTCTCAGTTTTCCTCCCCTGGTACTCGGGTGCAACATTCCAGACGCTTTACTAACACTCTCCCCACTTGGAGAGTCAGCGCCTTTAACCTCCTGTTTGGCCCAGTTTGCAATTTCTGCGGAAGATGAACAGGAATAGCGAGAACCAATGAGAGGCTAGCTGGAGGTGTCTGGACGGGCAAATTTAACTCTCATTTCCCACCAGGAAGAGGAAATAACCAAAGGCTCAGTGTGCCGTGCCGGAACCAGATTAGGGCCTGAAGCCATCCTGCGGTGTTGCTGCCAGGTCACAAGAAAGCGAGTTGAAGAAAGGAGCTCAGGGGCACTGTAATTCACAAACCTGCAGAGTTATAAATGACAGCTATCGTCCAAAACTAGACTGAAGTAAGGCTGCCAAGAGGACTTGAAAGCGGGGCAGAATTGCAGGAAACCGATTTCAGGAGGTAGACTGGAATTGCATTGAAAGCATAGGAAAAGAGGCAGAACGTCCACAATGATGCACTTGGCCAAAAAGGGCGTATGCGTTTTTTCCTGAATATATTCAGGAAAAAACGCATACGCCCTTTTTGGCCAACCGAGCAAGCTTGCAAAGGAAATCTGCACTACAATGAAGTCTTACTTCCCCCCGGTCAAAAGGGCCATCTGAAAAAAGTGTAAAATCCAGAAAGGCAGGACAGGCCATGGAGAACTGGGAGCCTTGTTATGCTGATGGGCGGGATGTAAATTGCCAACAGACACTCGGGAGAAGTGTATGGTGTTTCCTGAAACATCTAAAAAACAAAGCAACAGAGCCTAGTGCACTGCCACTTATGGTCCTATAGCTTAGGGAAATTAAAATCAAAAACACACAGCCACCCTAAAGTTTGGGACGCCTCTGTTTACAAGAACCTCATTTACAGTACAAGTTCAACATCGCAGAAAGTGAAAAATGGATAAAGAAGTTGTGGTATTTACTTACAAAGCAATATCACTCAGCAATGAAATCTGTGTCATCAGGCCCTTAGCAGCACAATGAGTGGATTCAGGTATGATGATTCTCACTGAAATAAGTCACACAGAAAAAGAAACATCATAAGATATCAGTAATACACGGAATGTAAACTTGGCTACACAGGAACTGAATTACAGAACAGAACTGGGTCTCAAATTTAGAAAACCAACTATGCTTGCATAAGGGTAAAGGTGAGTTGGGGTGCTGCATAAAACCAGAGATTGAAATGAGCACAGATAAAGTTCCTTAAGTCAAATATGGAATAGACACGAGCTACTCCTTGCTCAACGAAATGGACTCAACACCGCATATTAAACGCCTAAGAATGTACCTGACTAGTAAGTATCTTAAAACCTATGGATTGCTAAGTCTCCGAAAGAGAATCAAGCATGTGTACAGGGGCATAAACGCAGCAGTGATAGGATTGGAGAGGTTCGGTGAGCAAATGAAGACCCTTTGAAGTCATATTGCATGGTACCCATTACACGGGTCTCAAATCTCCAGGTTTAAGGTATTCTTCCTTCAGCTAAAACATGCATGTGGAACCCAAGTATGATCAACCATGTGAACGGGAGACGTGTTCAAATATGTCTCAGTTTTCCTCCCCTGGTACTCGGGTGCAACATTCCAGACGCTTTACTAACACTCTCCCCACTTGGAGAGTCAGCGCCTTTAACCTCCTGTTTGGCCCAGTTTGCAATTTCTGCGGAAGATGAACAGGAATAGCGAGAACCAATGAGAGGCTAGCTGGAGGTGTCTGGACGGGCAAATTTAACTCTCATTTCCCACCAGGAAGAGGAAATAACCAAAGGCTCAGCGTGCCGTACCGGAACCAGATTAGGGCCTGAAGCCATCCTGCGGTGTTGCGGCCAGGTCACAAGAAAGCGAGTTGAAGAAAGGAGCTCAGGGGCACTGTAATTCACAAACCTGCAGAGTTATAAATGACAGCTATCGTCCAAAAACAGACTGAAGTAAGGCTGCCAAGAGGACTTGAAAGCGGGGCAGAATTGCAGGAAACCGATTTCAGGAGGTAGACTGGAATTGCATTGAAAGCATAGGAAAAGAGGCAGAACGTCCACAATGATGCACTTGGCCAAAAAGGGCGTATGGGTTTTTTCCTGAATATATTCAGGAAAAAACGCATACGCCCTTTTTGGCCAACCGAGCAAGCTTGCAAAGGAAATCTGCACTACAATGAAGTCTTACTTCCCCCCGGTCAAAAGGGCCATCTGAAAAAAGTGTAAAATCCAGAAAGGCAGGACAGGCCATGGAGAACTGGGAGCCTTGTTATGCTGATGGGCGGGATGTAAATTGCCAACAGACACTCGGGAGAAGTGTATGGTGTTTCCTGAAACATCTAAAAAACAAAGCAACAGAGCCTAGTGCACTGCCACTTATGGTCCTATAGCTTAGGGAAATTAAAATCAAAAACACACAGCCACCCCAAAGTTTGGAACGGCTCTGTTTACAAGAACCTCGTTTACAGTACAAGTTCAACATTGCAGAAAGTGAAAAATGGATAAAGAAGTTGTGGTATTTACTTACAAAGCAATATCACTCAGCAATGAAATCTGTGTCATCAGGCCCTTAGCAGCACAATGAGTGGATTCAGGTATGATGATTCTAACTGAAGTAAGTCACACAGAAAAAGAAACATCATAAGATATCACTAATACACGGAATGTAAACTTGGCTACACAGGAACTGAATTACAGAACAGAACAGGGTCTCAAATTTAGAAAACCAACTATGCTTGCTTAAGGGTAAAGGTGAGTTGGGGTGCTGCATAAAACCAGAGATTGAAATGAGCACAGATAAAGTTCCTTAAGTCAAATATGGAATAGACAAGAGCTACTCCTTGCTCAACGAAATGGACTCAACACCGCATATTAAACGCCTAAGAATGTGCCTGACTAGTAAGTATCTTAAAACCTATGGATTGCTATGTCTCCGAAAGAGAATCAAGCATGTGTACAGGGGCATAAACGCAGCAGTGATAGGATTGGAGAGGTTCGGTGAGCAAATGAAGACCCTTTGAAGTCATATTGCATGGTACCCATTCCACGGGTCTCAACTCTCCAGGTTTAAGGTATTCTTCCTTCAGCTAAAACATGCATGTGGAACCCAAGTATGATCAACCATGTGAACGGGAGACGTGTTCAAATATGTCTCAGTTTTCCTCCCCTGGTACTCGGGTGCAACATTCCAGACGCTTTACTAACACTCTCCCCACTTGGAGAGTCAGCGCCTTTAACCTCCTGTTTGGCCCAGTTTGCAATTTCTGCGGAAGATGAACAGGAATAGCGAGAACCAATGAGAGGCTAGCTGGAGGTGTCTGGACGGGCAAATTTAACTCTCATTTCCCACAAGGAAGAGGAAATAACCAAAGGCTGAGCGTGCCGTACCGGAACCAGATTAGGGCCTGAAGCCATCCTGCGGTGTTGCGGCCAGCTCAAAAGAAACCGAGTTGAAGAAAGGAGCTCAGGGGCACTGTAATTCACAAACCTGCAGAGTTATAAATGACAGCTATCGTCCAAAAATAGACTGAAGTAAGGCTGCCAAGAGGACTCGAAAGCGGGGCAGAATTGCAGGAAACCGATTTCAGGAGGTAGACTGGAATTGCATTGAAAGCATAGGAAAAGAGGCAGAACGTCCACAATGATGCACTTGGCCAAAAAGGGCGTATGCGTTTTTTCCTGAATATATTCAGGAAAACACGCATACGCCCTTTTTGGCCAACCAAGCAAGCTTGCAAAGGAAATCTGCACTACAATGAAGTCTCACTTCCCCCCGGTCAAAAGGGCCATCTGAAAAAAGTGTAAAATCCAGAAAGGCAGGACAGGCCATGGAGAACTGGGAGCCTTGTTATGCTGATGGGCGGGATGTAAATTGCCAACAACCACTCAGGAGAAGTGTATGGTGTTTCCTGAAACATCTAAAAAACAAAGCAACGGAGCCTAGGGCACTTCCACTTATGGTCCTATAGCTTAGGGAAATTAAAATCAAAAAGACACAGCCACCCCAAAGTTTGGAACGGCTCTGTTTACAAGAACCTCGTTTACAGTACAAGTTCAACATCGCAGAAAGTGAAAAATGGATAAAGAAGTTGTGGTATTCACTTACAAAGCAATATCACTCAGCAATGAAATCTATGTCATCATGCCCTTAGCAGCACAATGAGTGGATTCAGGTATGATGATTCTAACTGAAATAAGTCACACAGAAAAAGAAACATCATAAGATATCAGTAATACACGGAATGGAAACTTGGCTACACAGGAACTGAATTACAGAACAGAACTGGGTCACAAATTTAGAAAAACAACTTATGCTTGCTTAAGGGTAAAGGTGAGTTGGGGTGCTGCATAAAACCAGAGATTGAAATGAGCACAGATAAAGTTCCTTAAGTCAAATATGGAATAGACAAGAGCTACTCCTTGCTCAACGAAATGGACTCAACACCGCATATTAAACGCCTAAGAATGTACCTGACTAGTAAGTATCTTAAAACCTATGGATTGCTATGTCTCCGAAAGAGAATCAAGCATGTGTACAGGGGCATAAACGCAGCAGTGATAGGATTGGAGAGGTTCGGTGAGCAAATGAAGACCCTTTGAAGTCATATTGCATGGTACCCATTACACGGGTCTTAACTCTCCAGGTTTAAGGTATTCTTCCTTCAGCTAAAACATGCATGTGGAACCCAAGTATGATCAACCATGTGAACGGGAGACGTGTTCAAATATGTCTCAGTTTTCCTCCCCTGGTACTCGGGTGCAACATTCCAGACGCTTTACTAACACTCTCCCGACTTGGAGAGTCAGTCCCTTTAACCTCCTGTTTGGCCCAGTTTGCAATTTCTGCGGAAGATGAACAGGAATAGCGAGAACCAATGAGAGGCTAGCTGGAGGTGTCTGGACGGGCAAATTTAACTCTCATTTCCCACCAGGAAGAGGAATTAACCAAAGGCTCAGCATGCCGGGCCGGAACCAGATTAGGGCCTGAAGCCATCCTGCGGTGTTGCGGTCAGGTCACAAGAAAGCGAGTTGAAGAAAGGAGCTCAGGGGCACTGTAATTCACAAACCTGCAGAGTTATAAATGACAGCTATCGTCCAAAAATAGACTGAAGTAAAGCTGCCAAGAGGACTTGAAAGCGGGGCAGAATAGCAGGAAACCGATTTCAGGAGGTAGACTGGAATTGCATTGAAAGCATAGGAAAAGAGGCAGAACGTCCACAATGATGCACTTGGCCAAAAAGGGCGTATGCGTTTTTTCCTGAATATATTCAGGAAAAAACGCATACGCCCTTTTTGGCCAACCAAGCAAGCTTGCAAAGGAAATCTGCACTACAATGAAGTCTCACTTCCCCCCGGTCAAAAGGGCCATCTGAAAAAAGTGTAAAATCCAGAAAGGAAGGACAGGCCATGGAGAACTGGGAGCATTGTTATGCTGATGGGCGGGATGTAAATTGCCAACAGACACTCGGGAGAAGTGTATGGTGTTTCCTGAAACATCTAAAAAACAAAGCAACAGAGCCTAGGGCACTTCCACTTATGGTCCTATAGCTTAGGGAAATTAAAATCAAAAAGACACAGCCACCCCAAAGTTTGGAACGGCTCTGTTTACAAGAACCTCGTTTACAGTACAAGTTCAACATTGCAGAAAGTGAAAAATGGATAAAGAAGTTGTGGTATTTACTTACAAAGCAATATCACTCAGCAATGAAATCTGTGTCATCAGGCCCTTAGCAGCACAATGAGTGGATTCAGGTATGATGATTCTAACTGAAGTAAGTCACACAGAAAAAGAAACATCATAAGATATCACTAATACACGGAATGTAAACTTGGCTACACAGGAACTGAATTACAGAACAGAACAGGGTCTCAAATTTAGAAAACCAACTATGCTTGCTTAAGGGTAAAGGTGAGTTGGGGTGCTGCATAAAACCAGAGATTGAAATGAGCACAGATAAAGTTCCTTAAGTCAAATATGGAATAGACAAGAGCTACTCCTTGCTCAACGAAATGGACTCAACACCGCATATTAAACGCCTAAGAATGTGCCTGACTAGTAAGTATCTTAAAACCTATGGATTGCTATGTCTCCGAAAGAGAATCAAGCATGTGTACAGGGGCATAAACGCAGCAGTGATAGGATTGGAGAGGTTCGGTGAGCAAATGAAGACCCTTTGAAGTCATATTGCATGGTACCCATTACACGGGTCTTAACTCTCCAGGTTTAAGGTATTCTTCCTTCAGCTAAAACATGCATGTGGAACCCAAGTATGATCAACCATGTGAACGGGAGACGTGTTCAAATATGTCTCAGTTTTCCTCCCCTGGTACTCGGGTGCAACATTCCAGACGCTTTACTAACACTCTCCCCACTTGGAGAGTCAGCGCCTTTAACCTCCTGTTTGGCCCAGTTTGCAATTTCTGCGGAAGATGAACAGGAATAGCGAGAACCAATGAGAGACTAGCTGGAGGTGTTTGGACGGGCAAATTTAACTCTCATTTCCCACAAGGAAGAGGAAATAACCAAAGGCTCAGCGTGCCGTGCCGGAACCAGATTAGGGCCTGAAGCCATCCTGCGGTGTTGCGGCCAGGTCACAAGAAAGCAAGTTGAAGAAAGGAGCTCAGGGGCACTGTAATTCAAAAACCTGCACAGTTATAAATGACAGCTATCGTCCAAAAATATACTGAAGTAAGGCTGCCAAGAGGACGTGAAAGCGGGGCAGAATTGCAGGAAACCGATTTCAGGAGGTAGACTGGAATTGCATTGAAAGCATAGGAAAAGAGGCAGAACGTCCACAGTGATGCACTTGGCCAAAAAGGGCGTATACGTTTTTTCCTGAATATATTCAGGAAAAAACGCATACGCCCTTTTTGGCCAACCAAGCAAGCTTGCAAAGGAAATCTGCACTACAATGAAGTCTCACTTCCCCCCGGTCAAAAGGGCCATCTGAAAAAAGTGTAAAATCCAGAAAGGCAGGACAGGCCATGGAGAACTGGGAGCCTTGTTATGCTGATGGGCGGGATGTAAATTGCCAACAACCACTCAGGAGAAGTGTATGGTGTTTCCTGAAACATCTAAAAAACAAAGCAACAGAACCTAGGGCACTTCCACTTATGGTCCTATAGCTTAGGGAAATTAAAATCAAAAAGACACAGCCACCCCAAAGTTTGGAACGGCTCTGTTTACAAGAACCTCGTTTACAGTACAAGTTCAACATCGCAGAAAGTGAAAAATGGATAAAGAAGTTGTGGTATTCACTTACAAAGCAATATCACTCAGCAATGAAATCTATGTCATCAGGCCCTTAGCAGCACAATGAGTGGATTCAGGTATGATGATTCTAACTGAAATAAGTCACACAGAAAAAGAAACATCATAAGATATCAGTAATACACGGAATGGAAACTTGGCTACACAGGAACTGAATTACAGAACAGAACTGGGTCACAAATTTAGAAAAACAACTTATGCTTGCTTAAGGGTAAAGGTGAGTTGGGGTGCTGCATAAAACCAGAGATTGAAATGAGCACAGATAAAGTTCCTTAAGCCAAATATGGAATAGACAAGAGCTACTCCTTGCTCAACGAAATGGACTCAACACCGCATATTAAACGCCTAAGAATGTACCTGACTAGTAAGTATCTTAAAACCTATGGATTGCTATGTCTCCGAAAGAGAATCAAGCATGTGTACAGGGGCATAAACGCAGCAGTGATAGGATTGGAGAGGTTCGGTGAGCAAATGAAGACCCTTTGAAGTCATATTGCATGGTACCCATTACACGGGTCTTAACTCTCCAGGTTTAAGGTATTCTTCCTTCAGCTAAAACATGCATGTGGAACCCAAGTATGATCAACCATGTGAACGGGAGACGTGTTCAAATATGTCTCAGTTTTCCTCCCCTGGTACTCGGGTGCAACATTCCAGACGCTTTACTAACACTCTCCCGACTTGGAGAGTCAGTCCCTTTAACCTCCTGTTTGGCCCAGTTTGCAATTTCTGCGGAAGATGAACAGGAATAGCGAGAACCAATGAGAGGCTAGCTGGAGGTGTCTGGACGGGCAAATTTAACTCTCATTTCCCACCAGGAAGAGGAATTAACCAAAGGCTCAGCATGCCGGGCCGGAACCAGATTAGGGCCTGAAGCCATCCTGCGGTGTTGCGGTCAGGTCACAAGAAAGCGAGTTGAAGAAAGGAGCTCAGGGGCACTGTAATTCACAAACCTGCAGAGTTATAAATGACAGCTATCGTCCAAAAATAGACTGAAGTAAAGCTGCCAAGAGGACTTGAAAGCGGGGCAGAATAGCAGGAAACCGATTTCAGGAGGTAGACTGGAATTGCATTGAAAGCATAGGAAAAGAGGCAGAACGTCCACAATGATGCACTTGGCCAAAAAGGGCGTATGCGTTTTTTCCTGAATATATTCAGGAAAAAACGCATACGCCCTTTTTGGCCAACCAAGCAAGCTTGCAAAGGAAATCTGCACTACAATGAAGTCTCACTTCCCCCCGGTCAAAAGGGCCATCTGAAAAAAGTGTAAAATCCAGAAAGGAAGGACAGGCCATGGAGAACTGGGAGCATTGTTATGCTGATGGGCGGGATGTAAATTGCCAACAGACACTCGGGAGAAGTGTATGGTGTTTCCTGAAACATCTAAAAAACAAAGCAACAGAGCCTAGGGCACTTCCACTTATGGTCCTATAGCTTAGGGAAATTAAAATCAAAAAGACACAGCCACCCCAAAGTTTGGAACGGCTCTGTTTACAAGAACCTCGTTTACAGTACAAGTTCAACATTGCAGAAAGTGAAAAATGGATAAAGAAGTTGTGGTATTTACTTACAAAGCAATATCACTCAGCAATGAAATCTGTGTCATCAGGCCCTTAGCAGCACAATGAGTGGATTCAGGTATGATGATTCTAACTGAAGTAAGTCACACAGAAAAAGAAACATCATAAGATATCACTAATACACGGAATGTAAACTTGGCTACACAGGAACTGAATTACAGAACAGAACAGGGTCTCAAATTTAGAAAACCAACTATGCTTGCTTAAGGGTAAAGGTGAGTTGGGGTGCTGCATAAAACCAGAGATTGAAATGAGCACAGATAAAGTTCCTTAAGTCAAATATGGAATAGACAAGAGCTACTCCTTGCTCAACGAAATGGACTCAACACCGCATATTAAACGCCTAAGAATGTGCCTGACTAGTAAGTATCTTAAAACCTATGGATTGCTATGTCTCCGAAAGAGAATCAAGCATGTGTACAGGGGCATAAACGCAGCAGTGATAGGATTGGAGAGGTTCGGTGAGCAAATGAAGACCCTTTGAAGTCATATTGCATGGTACCCATTACACGGGTCTTAACTCTCCAGGTTTAAGGTATTCTTCCTTCAGCTAAAACATGCATGTGGAACCCAAGTATGATCAACCATGTGAACGGGAGACGTGTTCAAATATGTCTCAGTTTTCCTCCCCTGGTACTCGGGTGCAACATTCCAGACGCTTTACTAACACTCTCCCCACTTGGAGAGTCAGCGCCTTTAACCTCCTGTTTGGCCCAGTTTGCAATTTCTGCGGAAGATGAACAGGAATAGCGAGAACCAATGAGAGACTAGCTGGAGGTGTTTGGACGGGCAAATTTAACTCTCATTTCCCACAAGGAAGAGGAAATAACCAAAGGCTCAGCGTGCCGTGCCGGAACCAGATTAGGGCCTGAAGCCATCCTGCGGTGTTGCGGCCAGGTCACAAGAAAGCAAGTTGAAGAAAGGAGCTCAGGGGCACTGTAATTCACAAACCTGCAGAGTTATAAATGACAGCTATCGTCCAAAAATATACTGAAGTAAGGCTGCCAAGAGGACGTGAAAGCGGGGCAGAATTGCAGGAAACCGATTTCAGGAGGTAGACTGGAATTGCATTGAAAGCATAGGAAAAGAGGCAGAACGTCCACAGTGATGCACTTGGCCAAAAAGGGCGTATACGTTTTTTCCTGAATATATTCAGGAAAAAACGCATACGCCCTTTTTGGCCAACCAAGCAAGCTTGCAAAGGAAATCTGCACTACAATGAAGTCTCACTTCCCCCCGGTCAAAAGGGCCATCTGAAAAAAGTGTAAAATCCAGAAAGGCAGGACAGGCCATGGAGAACTGGGAGCCTTGTTATGCTGATGGGCGGGATGTAAATTGCCAACAACCACTCAGGAGAAGTGTATGGTGTTTCCTGAAACATCTAAAAAACAAAGCAACAGAACCTAGGGCACTTCCACTTATGGTCCTATAGCTTAGGGAAATTAAAATCAAAAAGACACAGCCACCCCAAAGTTTGGAACGGCTCTGTTTACAAGAACCTCGTTTACAGTACAAGTTCAACATCGCAGAAAGTGAAAAATGGATAAAGAAGTTGTGGTATTCACTTACAAAGCAATATCACTCAGCAATGAAATCTATGTCATCAGGCCCTTAGCAGCACAATGAGTGGATTCAGGTATGATGATTCTAACTGAAATAAGTCACACAGAAAAAGAAACATCATAAGATATCAGTAATACACGGAATGGAAACTTGGCTACACAGGAACTGAATTACAGAACAGAACTGGGTCACAAATTTAGAAAAACAACTTATGCTTGCTTAAGGGTAAAGGTGAGTTGGGGTGCTGCATAAAACCAGAGATTGAAATGAGCACAGATAAAGTTCCTTAAGCCAAATATGGAATAGACAAGAGCTACTCCTTGCTCAACGAAATGGACTCAACACCGCATATTAAACGCCTAAGAATGTACCTGACTAGTAAGTATCTTAAAACCTATGGATTGCTATGTCTCCGAAAGAGAATCAAGCATGTGTACAGGGGCATAAACGCAGCAGTGATAAGATTGGAGAGGTTCGGTGAGCAAATGAAGACCCTTTGAAGTCATATTGCATGGTACCCATTACACGGGTCTTAACTCTCCAGGTTTAAGGTATTCTTCCTTCAGCTAAAACATGCATGTGGAACCCAAGTATGATCAACCATGTGAACGGGAGACGTGTTCAAATATGTCTCAGTTTTCCTCCCCTGGTACTCGGGTGCAACATTCCAGACGCTTTACTAACACTCTCCCCACATGGAGAGTCAGTCCCTTTAACCTCCTGTTTGGCCCAGTTTGCAATTTCTGCGGAAGATGAACAGGAATAGCGAGAACCAATGAGAGGCTAGCTGGAGGTGTATGGACGGGCAAATTTAACTCTCATTTCCCACCAGGAAGAGGAATTAACCAAAGGCTCAGCATGCCGGGCCGGAACCAGATTAGGGCCTGAAGCCATCCTGCGGTGTTGCGGTCAGGTCACAAGAAAGCGAGTTGAAGAAAGGAGCTCAGGGGCACTGTAATTCACAAACCTGCAGAGTTATAAATGACAGCTATCGTCCAAAAATAGACTGAAGTAAGGCTGCCAAGAGGACTTGAAAGCGGGGCAGAATAGCAGGAAACCGATTTCAGGAGGTAGACTGGAATTGCATTGAAAGCATAGGAAAAGAGGCAGAACGTCCACAATGATGCACTTGGCCAAAAAGGGCGTATGCGTTTTTTCCTGAATATATTCAGGAAAAAACGCATACGCCCTTTTTGGCCAACCAAGCAAGCTTGCAAAGGAAATCTGCACTACAATGAAGTCTCACTTCCCCCCGGTCAAAAGGGCCATCTGAAAAAAGTGTAAAATCCAGAAAGGAAGGACAGGCCATGGAGAACTGGGAGCCTTGTTATGCTGATGGGCGGGATGTAAATTGCCAACAGACACTCGGGAGAAGTGTATGGTGTTTCCTGAAACATCTAAAAAACAAAGCAACAGAGCCTAGGGCACTGCCACTTATGGTCCTATAGCTTAGGGAAATTAAAATCAAAAAGACACAGCCACCCCAAAGTTTGGGACGCCTCTGTTTACAAGAACCTCGTTTACAGTACAAGTTCAACATCGCAGAAAGTGAAAAATGGATAAAGAAGTTGTGGTATTTACTTACAAAGCAATATCACTCAGCAATGAAATCTATGTCATCAGGCCCTTAGCATCACAATGAGTGGATTCAGGTATGATGATTCTAACTGAAGTACGTCACACAGAAAAAGAAACATCATAAGATATCAGTAATACACGGAATGTAAACTTGGCTACACAGGAACTGAATTACAGAACAGAACAGGGTCTCAAATTTAGAAAACCAACTTATGCTTGCTTAAGGGGAAAGGTGAGTTGGGGTGCTGCATAAAACCAGAGATTGAAATGAGCACAGATAAAGTTCCTTAAGTCAAATATGGAATAGACAAGAGCTACTCCTTGCTCAACGAAATGGACTCAACACCGCATATTAAACGCCTAAGAATGTACCTGATTAGTAAGTATCTTAAAACCTATGGATTGCTATGTCTCCGAAAGAGAATCAAGCATGTGTACAGGGGCATAAACGCAGCAGTGATAGGATTGGAGACGTTCGGTGAGCAAATGAAGACCCTTTGAAGTCATATTGCATGGTACCCATTACACGGGTCTTAACTCTCCAGGTTTAAGGTATTCTTCCTTCAGCTAAAACATGCATGTGGAACCCAAGTATGATCAACCATGTGAACGGGAGACGTGTTCAAATATGTCTCAGTTTTCCTCCCCTGGTACTCGGGTGCAACATTCCAGACGCTTTACTAACACTCTCCCGACTTGGAGAGTCAGTCCCTTTAAACTCCTGTTTGGCCCAGTTTGCAATTTCTGCGGAAGATGAACAGGAATAGCGAGAACCAATGAGAGACTAGCTGGAGGTGTCTGGACGGGCAAATTTAACTCTTATTTCCCACCAGGAAGAGGAATTAACCAAAGGCTCTGCGTGCCGTGCCGGAACCAGATTAGGGCCTGAAGCCTTCCTGCGGTGTTGCGGCCAGCTCAAAAGAAACCGAGTTGAAGAAAGGAGCTCAGGGGCACTGTAATTCACAAACCTGCAGAGTTATAAATGACAGCTATCGTCCAAAAATAGACTGAAGTAAGGCTGCCAAGAGGACTTGAAAGCGGGGCAGAATAGCAGGAAACCGATTTCAGGAGGTAGACTGGAATTGCATTGAAAGCATAGGAAAAGAGGCAGAACGTCCACAATGATGCACTTGGCCAAAAAGGGCGTATGCGTTTTTTCCTGAATATACTCAGGAAAAAACGCATACGCCCTTTTTGGCCAACCAAGCAAGCTTGCAAAGGAAATCTGCACTACAATGAAGTCTCACTTCCCCCTGGTCAAAAGGGCCATCTGAAAAAAGTGTAAAATCCAGAAAGGCAGGACAGGCCATGGAGAACTGGGAGCCTTGTTATGCTGATGGGCGGGATGTAAATTGCCAACAGACACTCGGGAGAAGTGTATGGTGTTTCCTGAAACATCTAAAAAACAAAGCAACAGAGCCTAGGGCACTTCCACTTATGGTCCTATAGCTTAGGGAAATTAAAATCAAAAAGACACAGCCACCCCAAAGTTTGGAACGGCTCTGTTTACAAGAACCTCTTTTACCATACAAGTTCAACATCGCAGAAAGTGAAAAATGGATAAAGAACTTGTGGTACTTACGTACAATGCAGTATCACTCAGCAATGAAATCTATGTCATCAGGCACGTTGCAGCATAATGAGTAGATTCAGATACGATGATTCTAACTGAAATAAGTCACACAGAAAAAGAAACATCATAAGATATCACTAATACACGGAATGTAAACTTGGCTACACAGGAACTGAATTCCAAAACAGAACAGGTTCTCAAATTTAGAAAACCAACTTATGCTTGCTTAAGGGGAAAGGTGAGTTGGGTTGCTGCATAAAACCAGAGATTGAAATGAGCACAGATAAAGTTCCTTAAGCCAAATATGGAATAGACAAGAGCCACTCCTTGCTCAACGAAATGGACTCAACACCGCATATTAAACGCCTAAGAATGTACCTGACTAGTAAGTATCTTAAAACCTATGGATTGCTATGTCTCCGAAAGACAATCAAGCATGTGTACAGGGGCATAAACGCAGCAGTGATAGGATTGGAGAGGTTCGGTGAGCAAATGAAGACCCTTTGAAGTCATATTGCATGGTACCCATTCCACGGGTTTCAATTACTCAGGTTTTAGGTATTCTTCCTTCAGCTAAAACATGCATGTGGAACCCAGAGTATGATCAACCATGTGATCGGGAGACGTGTTCAAATATGTCTCAGTTTCCCTCCCTTGGTACTCGGGTGCAACATTCCAGACGCTTTACTAACACTCTCCCCACTTGGAGAGTCAGCGCCTTTAACCTCCTGTTTGGCCCAGTTTGCAATTTCTGCGGAAGATGAACAGGAATAGCGAGAACCAATGAGAGACTAGCTGGAGGTGTTTGGACGGGAAAATTTAACTCTCATTTCCCACCAGGAAGAGGAAATAACCAAAGGCTCAGCGTGCCATGCCGGAACCAGATTAGGGCCTGAAGCCATCCTGCGGTGTTGCGGCCAGGTCACAAGAAAGCAAGTTGAAGAAAGGAGCTCAGGGGCACTGTAATTCACAAACCTGCAGAGTTATAAATGACAGCTATCGTCCAAAAATAGACTGAAGTAAGGCTGCCAAGAGGACTTGAAAGCGGGGCAGAATTGCAGGAAACCGATTTCAGGAGGTAGACTGGAATTGCATTGAAAGCATAGGAAAAGATGCAGAACGTCCACAATGATGCACTTGGCCAAAAAGGGCGTATGCGTTTTTCCCTGAATATATTCAGGAAAAAACGCATATGCCCTTTTTGGCCCACCAAGCAAGCTTGCAAAGGAAATCTGCACTACAATGAAGTCTCACTTCCCCCCGGTCAAAAGGGCCATCTGAAAAAAGTGTAAAATCCAGAAAGGCAGGACAGGCCATGGAGAACTGGGAGCCTTGTTATGCTGATGGGCGGGATGTAAATTACCAACAGACACTCGGGAGAAGTGTATGGTGTTTCCTGAAACATCTAAAAAACAAAGCAACAGAGCCTAGGGCACTGCCACTTATGGTCTTATAGCTTAGGGAAATTAAAATCAAAAAGACACAGCCACCCCAAAGTTTGGGACGCCTCTGTTTACAAGAACCTCGTTTACAGTACAAGTTCAACATCGCAGAAAGTGAAAAATGGATAAAGAAGTTGTGGTATTTACTTACAAAGCAATATCACTCAGCAATGAAATCTATGTCATCAGGCCCTTAGCATCACAATGAGTGGATTCAGGCATGATGATTCTAACTGAAATAAGTCACACAGAAAAAGAAACATCATAAGATATCAGTAATACACGGAATGTAAACTTGGCTACACAGGAACTGAATTACAGAACAGAACAGGGTCTCAAATTTAGAAAACCAACTTATGCTTGCTTAAGGGTAAAGGTGAGTTGGGGTGCTGCATAAAACCAGAGATTGAAATGAGCACAGATAAAGTTCCTTAAGTCAAATATGGAATAGACAAGAGCTACTCCTTGCTCAATGAAATGGACTCAACACCGCATATTAAACGCCTAAGAATGTACCTGACTAGTAAGTATCGTAAAACCTATGGATTGCTATGTCTCCAAAAGAGAATCAAGCATGTGTACAGAGGCATAAACGCAGCAGTGATAGGATTGGAGAGGTTCGGTGAGCAAATGAAGACCCTTTGAAGTCATATTGCATGGTACCCATTCCACGGGTCTCAACTCTCCAGGTTTAAGGTATTCTTCCTTCAGCTAAAACATGCATGTGGAACCCAAGTATGATCAACCATGTGAACGGGAGACGTGTTCAAATATGTCTCAGTTTTCCTCCCCTGGTACTCGGGTGCAACATTCCAGACGCTTTACTAACACTCTCCCCACTTGGAGAGTCAGCGCCTTTAACCTCCTGTTTGGCCCAGTTTGCAATTTCTGCGGAAGATGAACAGGAATAGCGAGAACAAATGAGAGGCTAGCTGGAGGTGTCTGGACGGGCAAATTTAACTCTCATTTCCCACCAGGAAGAGGAAATAACCAAAGGCTCAGCGTGCCGTACCGGAACCAGATTAGGGCCTGAAGCCATCCTGCGGTGTTGCGGCCAGGTCACAAGAAAGCGAGTTGAAGAAAGGAGCTCAGGGGCACTGTAATTCACAAACCTGCAGAGTTATAAATGACAGCTATCGTCCAAAAATAGACTGAAGTAAGGCTGCCAAGAGGACTTGAAAGCGGGGCAGAATTGCAGGAAACTGATTTCAGGAGGTAGACGGGAATTGCATTGAAAGCATAGGAAAAGAGGCAGAACGTCCACAATGATGCACTTGGCCAAAAAGGGCGTATGCGTTTTTTCCTGAATATATTCAGGAAAAAACGCATACGCCCTTTTTGGCCAACCAAGCAAGCTTGCAAAGGAAATCTGCACTACAATGAAGTCTCACTTCCCCCCGGTCAAAAGGGCCATCTGAAAAATGTGTAAAATCCAGAAAGGCAGGACAGGCCATGGAGAACTGGGAGCCTTGTTATGCTGATGGGCGGGATGTAAATTGCCAACAGACACTCGGGAGAAGTGTATGGTGTTTCCTGAAACATCTAAAAAACAAAGCAACAGAGCCTAGGGCACTGCCACTTATGGTCTTATAGCTTAGGGAAATTAAAATCAAAAAGACACAGCCACCCCAAAGTTTGGGACGCCTCTGTTTACAAGAACCTCGTTTACAGTACAAGTTCAACATCACAGAAAGTGAAAAATGGATAAAGAAGTTGTGGTATTTACTTACAAAGCAATATCACTCAGCAATGAAATCTATGTCATCAGGCCCTTAGCATTACAGTGAGTGGATTCAGGTATGATGATTCTAACTGAAATAAGTCACACAGAAAAATAAACATCATAAGATATCAGTAATACACGGAATGTAAACTTGGCTACACAGGAACTGAATTACAGAACAGAACAGGGTCTCAAATTTAGAAAACCAACTTATGCTTGCTTAAGGGTAAAGGTGAGTTGGGGTGCTGCATAAAACCAGAGATTGAAATGAGCACAGATAAAGTTCCTTAAGTCAAATATGGAATAGACAAGAGCTACTCCTTGCTCAACGAAATGGACTCAACACCGCATATTAAACGCCTAAGAATGTACCTGACTAGTAAGTATCTTAAAACCTATGGATTGCTATGTCTCCGAAAGAGAATCAAGCATGTGTACAGGGGCATAAACGCAACAGTGATAGGATTGGAGAGGTTCGGTGAGCAAATGAAGACCCTTTGAAGTCATATTGCATGGTACCCATTCCACGGGTCTCAACTCTCCAGGTTTAAGGTATTCTTCCTTCAGCTAAAACATGCATGTGGAACCCAAGTATGATCAACCATGTGAACGGGAGACGTGTTCAAATATGTCTCAGTTTTCCTCCCCTGGTACTCGGGTGCAACATTCCAGACGCTTTACTAACACTCTCCCCACTTGGAGAGTCAGCGCCTTTAACCTCCTGTTTGGCCCAGTTTGCAATTTCTGCGGAAGATGAACAGGAATAGCGAGAACAAATGAGAGGCTAGCTGGAGGTGTCTGGACGGGCAAATTTAACTCTCATTTCCCACCAGGAAGAGGAAATAACCAAAGGCTCAGCGTGCCGTACCGGAACCAGATTAGGGCCTGAAGCCATCCTGCGGTGTTGCGGCCAGGTCACAAGAAAGCGAGTTGAAGAAAGGAGCTCAGGGGCACTGTAATTCACAAACCTGCAGAGTTATAAATGACAGCTATCGTCCAAAAATAGACTGAAGTAAGGCTGCCAAGAGGACTTGAAAGCGGGGCAGAATTGCAGGAAACTGATTTCAGGAGGTAGACTGGAATTGCATTGAAAGCATAGGAAAAGAGGCAGAACGTCCACAATGATGCACTTGGCCAAAAAGGGCGTATGCGTTTTTTCCTGAATATATTCAGGAAAAAACGCATACGCCCTTTTTGGCCAACCAAGCAAGCTTGCAAAGGAAATCTGCACTACAATGAAGTCTCACTTCCCCCCGGTCAAAAGGGCCATCTGAAAAATGTGTAAAATCCAGAAAGGCAGGACAGGCCATGGAGAACTGGGAGCCTTGTTATGCTGATGGGCGGGATGTAAATTGCCAACAGACACTCGGGAGAAGTGTATGGTGTTTCCTGAAACATCTAAAAAACAAAGCAACAGAATCTAGGGCACTTCCACTTATGGTCTTATAGCTTAGGGAAATTAAAATCAAAAAGACACAGCCACCCCAAAGTTTGGGACGCCTCTGTTTACAAGAACCTCGTTTACAGTACAAGTTCAACATCACAGAAAGTGAAAAATGGATAAAGAAGTTGTGGTATTTACTTACAAAGCAATATCACTCAGCAATGAAATCTATGTCATCAGGCCCTTAGCATCACAATGAGTGGATTCAGGTATGATGATTCTAACTGAAATAAGTCACACAGAAAAAGAAACATCATAAGATATCAGTAATACACGGAATGTAAACTTGGCTACACAGGAACTGAATTACAGAACAAAACAGGGTCTCAAATTTAGAAAACCAACTTATGCTTGCTTAAGGGGAAAGGTGAGTTGGGGTGCTGCATAAAACCAGAGATTGAAATGAGCACAGATAAAGTTCCTTAAGTCAAATATGGAATAGACAAGAGCTACTCCTTGCTCAACGAAATGGACTCAACACCGCATATTAAACGCCTAAGAATGTACCTGACTAGTAAGTATTGTAAAACCTATGGATTGCTATGTCTCCAAAAGAGGATCAAGCATGTGTACAGGGGCATAAACGCAGCAGTGATAGGATTGGAGAGGTTCGGTGAGCAAATGAAAACCCTTTGAAGTCATATTGCATGGTACCCATTCCACGGGTCTCAACTCTCCAGGTTTAAGGTATTCTTCCTTCAGCTAAAACATGCATGTGGAACCCAAGTATGATCAACCATGTGAACGGGAGACGTGTTCAAATATGTCTCAGTTTTCCTCCCCTGGTACTCGGGTGCAACATTCCAGACGCTTTACTAACACTCTCCCCACTTGGAGAGTCAGCGCCTTTAACCTCCTGTTTGGCCCAGTTTGCAATTTCTGCGGAAGATGAACAGGAATAGCGAGAACAAATGAGAGGCTAGCTGGAGGTGTCTGGACGGGCAAATTTAACTCTCATTTCCCACCAGGAAGAGGAAATAACGAAAGGCTCAGCGTGCCGTACCGGAACCAGATTAGGGCCTGAAGCCATCCTGCGGTGTTGCGGCCAGGTCACAAGAAAGCGAGTTGAAGAAAGGAGCTCAGGGGCACTGTAATTCAAAAACCTGCAGAGTTATAAATGACAGCTATCGTCCAAAAATAGACTGAAGTAAGGCTGCCAAGAGGACTTGAATGCGGGGCAGAATTGCAGGAAACCGATTTCAGGAGGTAGACTGGAATTGCATTGAAAGCATAGGAAAAGAGGCAGAACGTCCACAATGATGCACTTGGCCAAAAAGGGCGTATGCGTTTTTTCCTGAATATATTCAGGAAAAAACGCATACGCCCTTTTTGGCCAACCAAGCAAGCTTGCAAAGGAAATCTGCACTACAATGAAGTCTCACTTCCCCCCGGTCAAAAGGGCCATCTGAAAAAAGTGTAAAATCCAGAAAGGCAGGACAGGCCATGGAGAACTGGGAGCCTTGTTATGCTGATGGGCAGGATGTAAATTGCCAACAGACACTCGGGAGAAGTGTATGGTGTTTCCTGAAACATCTAAAAAACAAAGCAACAGAGCCTAGGGCACTGCCACTTATGGTCTTATAGCTTAGGGAAATTAAAATCAAAAAGACACAGCCACCCCAAAGTTTGGGACGCCTCTGTTTACAAGAACCTCGTTTACAGTACAAGTTCAACATCGCAGAAAGTGAAAAATGGATAAAGAAGTTGTGGTATTTACTTACAAAGCAATATCACTCAGCAATGAAATCTATGTCATCAGGCCCTTAGCATCACAATGAGTGGATTCAGGTATGATGATTCTAACTGAAGTACGTCACACAGAAAAAGAAACATCATAAGATATCAGTAATACACGGAATGTAAACTTGGCTACACAGGAACTGAATTACAGAACAGAACAGGGTCTCAAATTTAGAAAACCAACTTATGCTTGCTTAAGGGTAAAGGTGAGTTGGGGTGCTGCATAAAACCAGAGATTGAAATGAGCACAGATAAAGTTCCTTAAGTCAAATATGGAATAGACAAGAGCTACTCCTTGCTCAACGAAATGGACACAACACCGCATATTAAACGCCTAAGAATGTACCTGACTAGTAAGTATCTTAAAACCTATGGATTGCTATGTCTCCGAAAGAGAATCAAGCATGTGTATAGGGGCATAAACGCAGCAGTGATAGGATTGGAGAGGTTCGGTGAGCAAATGAAGACCCTTTGAAGTCATATTGCATGGTACCCATTCCACGGGTCTCAACTCTCCAGGTTTAAGGTATTCTTCCTTCAGCTAAAACATGCATGTGGAACCCAAGTATGATCAACCATGTGAACGGGAGACGTGTTCAAATATGTCTCAGTTTTCCTCCCCTGGTACTCGGGTGCAACATTCCAGACGCTTTACTAACACTCTCCTAACTTGGAGAGTCAGCGCCTTTAACCTACTGTTTGGCCCAGTTTGCAATTTCTGCGGAAGATGAACAGGAATAAAAAACGCATACGCCCTTTTTGGCCAACCAAGCAAGCTTGCAAAGGAAATCTGCACTACAATGAAGTCTCACTTCCCCCCGGTCAAAAGGGCCATCTGAAAAAAGTGTAAAATCCAGAAAGGCAGGACAGGCCATGGAGAACTGGGAGCCTTGTTATGCTGATGGGCGGGATGTAAATTGCCAACAACCACTCGGGAGAAGTGTATGGTGTTTCCTGAAACATCTAAAAAACAAAGCAACAGAACCTAGGGCACTTCCACTTATGGTCCTATAGCTTAGGGAAATTAAAATCAAAAAGACACAGCCACCCCAAAGTTTGGAACGGCTCTGTTTACAAGAACCTCGTTTACAGTACAAGTTCAACATCGCAGAAAGTGAAAAATGGATAAAGAAGTTGTGGTATTCACTTACAAAGCAATATCACTCAGCAATGAAATCTGTGTCATCAGGCCCTTAGCAGCACAATGAGTGGATTCAGGTATGATGATTCTAACTGAAATAAGTCACACAGAAAAAGAAACATCATAAGATATCAGTAATACACGGAATGTAAACTTGGCTACACAGGAACTGAATTACAGAACAGAACAGGGTCTCAAATTTAGAAAACCAACTTATTCTTACTTAAGGGTAAAGGTGAGTTGGGGTGCTGCATAAAACCAGAGATTGAAATGAGCACAGATAAAGTTCCTTAAGCCAAATATGGAATAGAAAAGAGCTACTCCTTGCTCAACGAAATGGACTCAACACCCCATATTAAACGCCTAAGAATGTACCTGACTAGTAAGTATCTTAAAACCTATGGATTGCTATGTCTCCAAAAGAGAATCAAGCATGTGTACAGGGGCATAAACGCAGCAGTGATAGGATTGGAGAGGTTCGGTGAGCAAATGAAGACCCTTTGAAGTCATATTGCATGGTACCCATTCCACGGGTTTCAACTACCCAGGTTTAAGGTATTCTTCCTTCAGCTAAAACATGCATGTGGAACCTAGAGTATGATCAACCATGTGATCAGGAGACGTGTTCAAATATGTCTCAGTTTTCCTCCCCTGGTACTCGGGTGCAACATTCCAGACGCTTTACTAACACTCTCCCCACTTGGAGAGTCAGTCCCTTTAACCTCCTGTTTGGCCCAGTTTGCAATTTCTGCGGAAGATGAACTGGAATAGCGAGAACCAATGAGAGGCTAGCTGGAGGTGTCTGGTCGGGCAAATTTAACTCTCATTTCCCACCAGGAAGAGGAATTAACCAAAGGCTCAGCATGCCGGGCCGGAAACAGTTTAGGGCCTGAAGCCATCCTGCGGTGTTGCGGCCAGGTCACAAGAAAGCGAGTTGAAGAAAGGAGCTCAGGGGCACTGTAATTCACAAACCTGCAGAGTTATAAATGACAGCTATCGTCCAAAAATAGACTGAAGTAAGGCTGCCAAGAGGACTTGAAAGCAGGGCAGAATTGCAGGAAACCGATTTCAGGAGGTAGACGGGAATTGCATTGAAAGCATAGGAAAAGAGGTAGAACGTCCACAATGATGCACTTGGCCAAAAAGGGCGTATGCGTTTTTTCCTGAATATATTCAGGAAAAAACGCATACGCCCTTTTTGGCCAACCAAGCAAGCTTGCAAAGGAAATCTGCACTACAATGAAGTCTCACTTCCCCCCGGTCAAAAGGGCCATCTGAAAAAAGTGTAAAATCCAGAAAGGCAACAGGCCATTGAGAACTGGGAGCCTTGTTATGCTGATGGGCGGGATGTAAATTGCCAACAACCACTGGGGAGAAGTGTATGGTGTTTCCTGAAACATCTAAAAAACAAAGCAACAGAGCCTAGGGCACTTCCACTTATGGTCCTATAGCTTAGGGAAATTAAAATCAAAAAGACACAGCCACCCCAAAGTTTGGAACGGCTCTGTTTACAAGAACCTCGTTTACAGTACAAGTTCAACATCGCAGAAAGTGAAAAATGGATAAAGAAGTTGTGGTATTCACTTACAAAGCAATATCACTCAGCAATGAAATCTATGTCATCAGGCCCTTAGCAGCACAATGAGTGGATTCAGGTATGATGATTCTAACTGAAATAAGTCACACAGAAAAAGAAACATCATAAGATATCAGTAATACACGGAATGGAAACTTGGCTACAGAGGAACTGAATTACAGAACAGAACAGGGTCTCAAATTTAGAAAACCAACTTATGCTTGCTTAAGGGTAAAGGTGAGTTGGGGTGCTGCATAAAACCAGAGATTGAAATGAGCACAGATAAAGTTCCTTAAGCCAAATATGGAATAGACAAGAGCTACTCCTTGCTCAACGAAATGGACTCAACACCGCATATTAAACGCCTAAGAATGTACCTGACTACTAAGTATCTTAAAACCTATGGATTGCTATGTCTCCAAAAGAGAATCAAGCATGTGTACAGGGGCATAAACGCAGCAGTGATAGGATTGGAGAGGTTCGGTGAGCAAATGAAGACCCTTTGAAGTCATATTGCATGGTACCCATTCCACGGGTTTCAACTACCCAGGTTTAAGGTATTCTTCCTTCAGCTAAAACATGCATGTGGAACCTAGAGTATGATCAACCATGTGATCGGGAGACGTGTTCAAATATGTCTCAGTTTTCCTCCCCTGGTACTCGGGTGCAACATTCCAGACGCTTTACTAACACTCTCCCCACTTGGAGAGTCAGTCCCTTTAACCTCCTGTTTGGCCCAGTTTGCAATTTCTGCGGAAGATGAACAGGAATAGCGAGAACCAATGAGAGGCTAGCTGGAGGTGTCTGGACGGGCAAATTTAACTCTCATTTCCCACCAGGAAGAGGAATTAACCAAAGGCTCAGCATGCCGTGCCGGAACCAGATTAGGGCCTGAAGCCATCCTGCGGTGTTGCGGTCAGGTCACAAGAAAGCGAGTTGAAGAAAGGAGCTCAGGGGCACTGTAATTCACAAACCTGCAGAGTTATAAATGACAGCTATCGTCCAAAAATAGACTGAAGTAAGGCTGCCAAGAGGACTTGAAAGCGGGGCAGAATTGCAGGAAACCGATTTCAGGAGGTAGACTGGAATTGCATTGAAAGCATAGGAAAAGAGGCAGAACGTCCACAATGATGCACTTGGCCAAAAAGGGCGTATGCGTTTTTTCCTGAATATATTCAGGAAAAAACGCATACGCCCTTTTTGGCCAACCAAGCAAGCTTGCAAAGGAAATCTGCACTACAATGAAGTCTCACTTCCCCCCAGCCAAAAGGGCCATCTGAAAAAAGTGTAAAATCCAGAAAGGCAACAGGCCATGGAGAACTGGGAGCCTTGTTATGCTGATTGGCGGGATGTAAATTGCCAACAGACACTAGGGAGAAGTGTATGGTGTTTCCTGAAACATCTAAAAAACAAAGCAACAGAACCTAGGGCACTTCCACTTATGGTCCTATAGCTTAGGGAAATTAAAATCAAAAAGACACAGCCACCCCAAAGTTTGGAACGGCTCTGTTTACAAGAACCTCGTTTACAGTACAAGTTCAACATCGCAGAAAGTGAAAAATGGATAAAGAAGTTGTGGTATTTACTTACAAAGCAATATCACTCAGCAATGAAATCTGTGTCATCAGGCCCTTAGCAGCACAATGAGTGGATTCAGGTATGATGATTCTAACTGAAGTAAGTCACACAGAAAAAGAAACATCATAAGATATCAGTAATACACGGAACGTAAACTTGGCTACACAGGAACTGAATTACAGAACAGAACAGGGTCTCAAATTTAGAAAACCAACTTATTCTTGCTTAAGGGTAAAGGTGAGTTGGGGTGCTGCATAAAACCAGAGATTGAAATGAGCACAGATAAAGTTCCTTAAGTCAAATATGGAATAGACAAGAGCTACTCCTTGCTCAACGAAATGGACTCAACACCGCATATTAAACGCCTAAGAATGTGCCTGACTGGTAAGTATCTTAAAACCTATGGATTGCTATGTCTCCGAAAGAGAATCAAGCATGTGTACAGGGGCATAAACGCAGCAGTGCTAGGATTGGAGAGGTTCGGTGAGCAAATGAAGACCCTTTGAAGTCATATTGCATGGTACCCATTGCACGGGTCTTAACTCTCCAGGTTTAAGGTATTCTTCCTTCAGCTAAAACATGCATGTGGAACCCAAGTATGATCAACCATGTGAACGGGAGACGTGTTCAAATATGTCTCAGTTTTCCTCCCCTGGTACTCGGGTGCAACATTCCAGACGCTTTACTAACACTCTCCCCACTTGGAGAGTCAGCGCCTTTAACCTCCTGTTTGGCCCAGTTTGCAATTTCTGCGGAAGATGAACAGGAATAGCGAGAACCAATGAGAGACTAGCTGGAGGTGTCTGGATGGGCAAATTTAACTCTCATTTCCCACCAGGAAGAGGATATAACCGAAGGCTCAGCGTGCCGTGCCGGAACCAGATTAGGGCCTGAAGCCATCCTGCGGTGTTGCGGCCAGGTCACAAGAAAGCAAGTTGAAGAAAGGAGCTCAGGAGCACTGTAATTCTCAAACCTGCAGAGTTATAAATGACAGCTATCGTCCAAAAATAGACTGAAGTAAGGCTGCCAAGAGGACTTGAAAGCGGGGCAGAATTGCAGGAAACCGATTTCAGGAGGTAGACTGGAATTGCATTGAAAGCATAGGAAAAGAGGCAGAACGTCCACAATGATGCACTTGGCCAAAAAGGGCGTATGCGTTTTTTCCTGAATATATTCAGGAAAAAACGCATACGCCCTTTTTGGCCAACCAAGCAAGCTTGCAAAGGAAATCTGCACTACAATGAAGTCTCACTTCCCCCCGGTCAAAAGGGCCATCTGAAAAAAGTGTAAAATCCAGAAAGGCAGGACAGGCCATGGAGAACTGGGAGCCTTGTTATGCTGATGGGCGGGATGTAAACTGCCAACAGACACTGGGGAGAAGTGTATGGTGTTTCCTGAAACATCTAAAAAACAAAGCAACAGAGCCTAGGGCACTGCCACTTATGGTCTTATAGCTTAGGGAAATTAAAATCAAAAAGACACAGCCACCCCAAAGTTTGGGACGCCTCTGTTTACAAGAACCTCGTTTACAGTACAAGTTCAACATCGCAGAAAGTGAAAAATGGATAAAGAAGTTGTGGTATTTACTTACAAAGCAATATCACTCAGCAATGAAATCTATGTCATCAGGCCCTTAGCAGCACAATGAGTGGATTCAGGTATGATGATTCTAACTGAAATAAGTCACACAGAAAAAGAAACATCATAAGATATCAGTAATACACGGAATGTAAACTTGGCTACACAGGAACTGAATTACAGAACAGAACAGGGTCTCAAATTTAGAAAACCAACTTATGCTTGCTTAAGGGTAAAGGTGAGTTGGGGTGCTGCATAAAACCAGAGATTGAAATGAGCACAGATAAAGTTCCTTAAGTCAAATATGGAATAGACAAGAGCTACTCCTTGCTCAACGAAATGGACTCAACACCGCATATTAAACGCCTAAGAATGTACCTGACTAGTAAGTATCGTGAAACCTATGGATTGCTATGTCTCCGAAAGAGAATCAAGCATGTGTACAGGGGCATAAACGCAGCAGTGATATGATTGGAGAGGTTCGGTGAGCAAATGAAGACCCTTTGAAGTCATATTGCATGGTACCCATTCCACGGGTCTCAACTCTCCAGGTTTAAGGTATTCTTCCTTCAGCTAAAACATGCATGTGGAACCCAAGTATGATCAACCATGTGAACGGGAGACGTGTTCAAATATGTCTCAGTTTTCCTCCCCTGGTACTCGGGTGCAACATTCCAGACGCTTTACTAACACTCTCCTCACTTGGAGAGTCAGAGCCTTTAACCTACTGTTTGGCCCAGTTTGCAATTTCTGCGGCAGATGAACAGGAATAAAAAACGCATACGCCCTTTTTGGCCAACCAAGCAAGCTTGCGAAGGAAATCTGCACTACAATGAAGTCTCACTTCCCCCCGGTCAAAAGGGCCATCTGAAAAAAGTGTAAAATCCAGAAAGGCAGGACAGGCCATGGAGAACTGGGAGCCTTGTTATGCTGATGGGCGGGATGTAAATTGCCAACAACCACTCGGGAGAAGTGTATGGTGTTTCCTGAAACATCTAAAAAACAAAGCAACAGAACCTAGGGCACTTCCACTTATGGTCCTATAGCTTAGGGAAATTAAAATCAAAAACACACAGCCACCCCAAAGTTTGGAACGGCTCTGTTTACAAGAACCTCGTTTACAGTACAAGTTCAACATCGCAGAAAGTGAAAAATGGATAAAGAAGTTGTGGTATTCACTTACAAAGCAATATCACTCAGCAATGAAATCTGTGTCATCAGGCCCTTAGCAGCACAATGAGTGGATTCAGGTATGATGATTCTAACTGAAATAAGTCACACAGAAAAAGAAACATCATAAGATATCAGTAATACACGGAATGTAAACTTGGCTACACAGGAACTGAATTACAGAACAGAACAGGGTCTCAAATTTAGAAAACCAACTATGCTTGCTTAAGGGTAAAGGTGAGTTGGGGTGCTGCATAAAACCAGAGATTGAAATGAGCACAGATAAAGTTCCTTAAGCCAAATATGGAAGAGACAAGAGCTACTCCTTGCTCAACGAAATGGACTCAACACCCCATATTAAACGCCTAAGAATGTACCTGACTAGTAAGTATCTTAAAACCTAGGGATTGCTATGTCTCCAAAAGAGAATCAAGCATGTGTACAGGGGCATAAACGCAGCAGTGATAGGATTGGAGAGGTTCGGTGAGCAAATGAAGACCCTTTGAAGTCATATTGCATGGTACCCATTACACGGGTCTTAACTCTCCAGGTTTAAGGTATTCTTCCTTCAGCTAAAACATGCATGTGGAACCCAAGTATGATCAACCATGTGAACGGGAGACGTGTTCAAATATGTCTCAGTTTTCCTCCCCTGGTACTCGGGTGCAACATTCCAGATGCTTTACTAACACTCTCCCCACTTGGAGAGTCAGCGCCTTTAACCTCCTGTTTGGCCCAGTTTGCAATTTCTGCGGAAGATGAACAGGAATAGCGAGAACCAATGAGAGACTAGCTGGAGGTGTCTGGACGGGCAAATTTAACTCTCATTTCCCACCAGGAAGAGGAAATAACCAAAGGCTCAGCGTGCCGTGCCGGAACCAGATTAGGGCCTGAAGCCATCCTGCGGTGTTGCGGCCAGCTCAAAAGAAAGCAAGTTGAAGAAAGGAGCTCAGGGGCACTGTAATTCACAAACCTGCAGAGTTATAAATGACAGCTATCGTCCAAAAATAGACTGAAGTAAGGCTGCCAAGAGGACTTGAAAGCGGGGCAGAATTGCAGGAAACCGATTTCAGGAGGTAGACTGGAATTGCATTGAAAGCATAGGAAAAGAGGCAGAACGTCCACAATGATGCACTTGGCCAAAAAGGGCGTATGCGTTTTTTTCTGAATATATTCAGGAAAAAACGCATACGCCCTTTTTGGCCAACCAAGCAAGCTTGCAAAGGAAATCTGCACTACAATGAAGTCTCACTTCCCCCCGGTCAAAAGGGCCATCTGAAAAAAGTGTAAAATCCAGAAAGGCAGGACAGGCCATGGAGAACTGGGAGCCTTGTTATGCTGATGGGCGGGATGTAAATTGCCAACAGACACTCGGGAGAAGTGTATGGTGTTTCCTGAAACATCTAAAAAACAAAGCAACAGAGCCTAGTGCACTGCCACTTATGGTCCTATAGCTTAGGGAAATTAAAATCAAAAACACACAGCCACCCTAAAGTTTGGGATGCCTCTGTTTACAAGAACCTCATTTACAGTACAAGTTCAACATCGCAGAAAGTGAAAAATGGATAAAGAAGTTGTGGTATTTACTTACAAAGCAATATCACTCAGCAATGAAATCTGTGTCATCAGGCCCTTAGCAGCACAATGAGTGGATTCAGGTATGATGATTCTCACTGAAATAAGTCACACAGAAAAAGAAACATCATAAGATATCAGTAATACACGGAATGTAAACTTGGCTACACAGGAACTGAATTACAGAACAGAACTGGGTCTCAAATTTAGAAAACCAACTATGCTTGCATAAGGGTAAAGGTGAGTTGGGGTGCTGCATAAAACCAGAGATTGAAATGAGCACAGATAAAGTTCCTTAAGTCAAATATGGAATAGACACGAGCTACTCCTTGCTCAACGAAATGGACTCAACACCGCATATTAAACGCCTAAGAATGTACCTGACTAGTAAGTATCTTAAAACCTATGGATTGCTATGTCTCCGAAAGAGAATCAAGCATGTGTACAGGGGCATAAACGCAGCAGTGATAGGATTGGAGAGGTTCGGTGAGCAAATGAAGACCCTTTGAAGTCATATTGCATGGTACCCATTACACGGGTCTCAAATCTCCAGGTTTAAGGTATTCTTCCTTCAGCTAAAACATGCATGTGGAACCCAAGTATGATCAACCATGTGAACGGGAGACGTGTTCAAATATGTCTCAGTTTTCCTCCCCTGGTACTCGGGTGCAACATTCCAGACGCTTTACTAACACTCTCCCCACTTGGAGAGTCAGCGCCTTTAACCTCCTGTTTGGCCCAGTTTGCAATTTCTGCGGAAGATGAACAGGAATAGCGAGAACCAATGAGAGGCTAGCTGGAGGTGTTTGGACGGGCAAATTTAACTCTCATTTCCCACCAGGAAGAGGAAATAACCAAAGGCTCAGCGTGCCGTGCCGGAACCAGATTAGGGCCTGAAGCCATCCTGCGGTGTTGCGGCCAGGTCACAAGAAAGCGAGTTGAAGAAAGGAGCTCAGGGGCACTGTAATTCACAAACCTGCAGAGTTATAAATGACAGCTATCGTCCAAAAATAGACTGAAGTAAGGCTGCCAAGAGGACTTGAAAGCGGGGCAGAATTGCAGGAAACCGATTTCAGGAGGTAGACTGGAATTGCATTGAAAGCATAGGAAAAGAGGCAGAACGTCCACAATGATGCACTTGGCCAAAAAGGGCGTATGCGTTTTTTCCTGAATATATTCAGGAAAAAACGCATACGCACTTTTTGGCCAACCAAGCAAGCTTGCAAAGGAAATCTGCACTACAATGAAGTCTCACTTCCCCCCGGTCAAAAGGGCCATCTGAAAAAAGTGTAAAATCCAGAAAGGCAGGACAGGCCATGGAGAACTGGGAGCCTTGTTATGCTGATGGGCGGGATGTAAATTGCCAACAGACACTCGGGAGAAGTGTATGGTGTTTCCTGAAACATCTAAAAAACAAAGCAACAGAGCCTAGGGCACTTCCACTTATGGTCCTATACCTTAGGGAAATTAAAATCAAAAACACACAGCCACCCCAAAGTTTGGGACGCCTCTGTTTACAAGAACCTCGTTTACAGTACAAGTTCAACATCGCAGAAAGTGAAAAATGGATAAAGAAGTTGTGGTATTTACTTACAAAGCAATATCACTCAGCAATGAAATCTGTGTCATCAGGCCCTTAGCAGCACAATGAGTGGATTCAGGTATGATGATTCTAACTGAAGTAAGTCACACAGAAAAAGAAACATCATAAGATATCAGTAATACACGGAATGGAAACTTGGCTACACAGGAACTGAATTACAGAACAGAACAGGGTCTCAAATTTAGAAAACCAACTTATGCTTGCTTAAGGGTAAAGGTGAGTTGGGGTGCTGCATAAAACCAGAGATTGAAATGAGCACAGATAAAGTTCCTTAAGCCAAATATGGAATAGACAAGAGCTACTCCTTGCTCAACGAAATGGACTCAACACCGCATATTAAACGCCTAAGAATGTACCTGACTAGTAAGTATCTTAAAACCTATGGATTGCTAAGTCTCCGAAAGAGAATCAAGCATGTGTACAGGGGCATAAACGCAGCAGTGATAGGATTGGAGAGGTTCGGTGAGCAAATGAAGACCCTTTGAAGTCATATTGCATGGTACCCATTACACGGGTCTCAACTCTCCAGGTTTAAGGTATTCTTCCTTCAGCTAAAACATGCATGTGGAACCCAAGTATGATCAACCATGTGAACGGGAGACGTGTTCAAATATGTCTCAGTTTTCCTCCCCTGGTACTCGGGTGCAACATTCCAGACGCTTTACTAACACTCTCCCCACTTGGAGAGTCAGCGCCTTTAACCTCCTGTTTGGCCCAGTTTGCAATTTCTGCGGAAGATGAACAGGAATAGCGAGAACCAATGAGAGGCTAGCTGGAGGTGTCTGGACGGGCAAATTTAACTCTCATTTCCCACCAGGAAGAGGAAATAACCAAAGGCTCAGTGTGCCGTGCCGGAACCAGATTAGGGCCTGAAGCCATCCTGCGGTGTTGCTGCCAGGTCACAAGAAAGCGAGTTGAAGAAAGGAGCTCAGGGGCACTGTAATTCACAAACCTGCAGAGTTATAAATGACAGCTATCGTCCAAAACTAGACTGAAGTAAGGCTGCCAAGAGGACTTGAAAGCGGGGCAGAATTGCAGGAAACCGATTTCAGGAGGTAGACTGGAATTGCATTGAAAGCATAGGAAAAGAGGCAGAACGTCCACAATGATGCACTTGGCCAAAAAGGGCGTATGCGTTTTTTCCTGAATATATTCAGGAAAAAACGCATACGCCCTTTTTGGCCAACCGAGCAAGCTTGCAAAGGAAATCTGCACTACAATGAAGTCTTACTTCCCCCCGGTCAAAAGGGCCATCTGAAAAAAGTGTAAAATCCAGAAAGGCAGGACAGGCCATGGAGAACTGGGAGCCTTGTTATGCTGATGGGCGGGATGTAAATTGCCAACAGACACTCGGGAGAAGTGTATGGTGTTTCCTGAAACATCTAAAAAACAAAGCAACAGAGCCTAGTGCACTGCCACTTATGGTCCTATAGCTTAGGGAAATTAAAATCAAAAACACACAGCCACCCTAAAGTTTGGGACGCCTCTGTTTACAAGAACCTCATTTACAGTACAAGTTCAACATCGCAGAAAGTGAAAAATGGATAAAGAAGTTGTGGTATTTACTTACAAAGCAATATCACTCAGCAATGAAATCTGTGTCATCAGGCCCTTAGCAGCACAATGAGTGGATTCAGGTATGATGATTCTCACTGAAATAAGTCACACAGAAAAAGAAACATCATAAGATATCAGTAATACACGGAATGTAAACTTGGCTACACAGGAACTGAATTACAGAACAGAACTGGGTCTCAAATTTAGAAAACCAACTATGCTTGCATAAGGGTAAAGGTGAGTTGGGGTGCTGCATAAAACCAGAGATTGAAATGAGCACAGATAAAGTTCCTTAAGTCAAATATGGAATAGACACGAGCTACTCCTTGCTCAACGAAATGGACTCAACACCGCATATTAAACGCCTAAGAATGTACCTGACTAGTAAGTATCTTAAAACCTATGGATTGCTAAGTCTCCGAAAGAGAATCAAGCATGTGTACAGGGGCATAAACGCAGCAGTGATAGGATTGGAGAGGTTCGGTGAGCAAATGAAGACCCTTTGAAGTCATATTGCATGGTACCCATTACACGGGTCTCAAATCTCCAGGTTTAAGGTATTCTTCCTTCAGCTAAAACATGCATGTGGAACCCAAGTATGATCAACCATGTGAACGGGAGACGTGTTCAAATATGTCTCAGTTTTCCTCCCCTGGTACTCGGGTGCAACATTCCAGACGCTTTACTAACACTCTCCCCACTTGGAGAGTCAGCGCCTTTAACCTCCTGTTTGGCCCAGTTTGCAATTTCTGCGGAAGATGAACAGGAATAGCGAGAACCAATGAGAGGCTAGCTGGAGGTGTCTGGACGGGCAAATTTAACTCTCATTTCCCACCAGGAAGAGGAAATAACCAAAGGCTCAGCGTGCCGTGCCGGAACCAGATTAGGGCCTGAAGCCATCCTGCGGTGTTGCTGCCAGGTCACAAGAAAGCGAGTTGAAGAAAGGAGCTCAGGGGCACTGTAATTCACAAACCTGCAGAGTTATAAATGACAGCTATCGTCCAAAACTAGACTGAAGTAAGGCTGCCAAGAGGACTTGAAAGCGGGGCAGAATTGCAGGAAACCGATTTCAGGAGGTAGACTGGAATTGCATTGAAAGCATAGGAAAAGAGGCAGAACGTCCACAATGATGCACTTGGCCAAAAAGGGCGTATGCGTTTTTTCCTGAATATATTCAGGAAAAAACGCATACGCCCTTTTTGGCCAACGGAGCAAGCTTGCAAAGGAAATCTGCACTACAATGAAGTCTTACTTCCCCCCGGTCAAAAGGGCCATCTGAAAAAAGTGTAAAATCCAGAAAGGCAGGACAGGCCATGGAGAACTGGGAGCCTTGTTATGCTGATGGGCGGGATGTAAATTGCCAACAGACACTCGGGAGAAGTGTATGGTGTTTCCTGAAACATCTAAAAAACAAAGCAACAGAGCCTAGTGCACTGCCACTTATGGTCCTATAGCTTAGGGAAATTAAAATCAAAAACACACAGCCACCCTAAAGTTTGGGACGCCTCTGTTTACAAGAACCTCATTTACAGTACAAGTTCAACATCGCAGAAAGTGAAAAATGGATAAAGAAGTTGTGGTATTTACTTACAAAGCAATATCACTCAGCAATGAAATCTGTGTCATCAGGCCCTTAGCAGCACAATGAGTGGATTCAGGTATGATGATTCTCACTGAAATAAGTCACACAGAAAAAGAAACATCATAAGATATCAGTAATACACGGAATGTAAACTTGGCTACACAGGAACTGAATTACAGAACAGAACTGGGTCTCAAATTTAGAAAACCAACTATGCTTGCATAAGGGTAAAGGTGAGTTGGGGTGCTGCATAAAACCAGAGATTGAAATGAGCACAGATAAAGTTCCTTAAGTCAAATATGGAATAGACACGAGCTACTCCTTGCTCAACGAAATGGACTCAACACCGCATATTAAACGCCTAAGAATGTACCTGACTAGTAAGTATCTTAAAACCTATGGATTGCTAAGTCTCCGAAAGAGAATCAAGCATGTGTACAGGGGCATAAACGCAGCAGTGATAGGATTGGAGAGGTTCGGTGAGCAAATGAAGACCCTTTGAAGTCATATTGCATGGTACCCATTACACGGGTCTCAAATCTCCAGGTTTAAGGTATTCTTCCTTCAGCTAAAACATGCATGTGGAACCCAAGTATGATCAACCATGTGAACGGGAGACGTGTTCAAATATGTCTCAGTTTTCCTCCCCTGGTACTCGGGTGCAACATTCCAGACGCTTTACTAACACTCTCCCCACTTGGAGAGTCAGCGCCTTTAACCTCCTGTTTGGCCCAGTTTGCAATTTCTGCGGAAGATGAACAGGAATAGCGAGAACCAATGAGAGGCTAGCTGGAGGTGTCTGGACGGGCAAATTTAACTCTCATTTCCCACCAGGAAGAGGAAATAACCAAAGGCTCAGCGTGCCGTACCGGAACCAGATTAGGGCCTGAAGCCATCCTGCGGTGTTGCGGCCAGGTCACAAGAAAGCGAGTTGAAGAAAGGAGCTCAGGGGCACTGTAATTCACAAACCTGCAGAGTTATAAATGACAGCTATCGTCCAAAAACAGACTGAAGTAAGGCTGCCAAGAGGACTTGAAAGCGGGGCAGAATTGCAGGAAACCGATTTCAGGAGGTAGACTGGAATTGCATTGAAAGCATAGGAAAAGAGGCAGAACGTCCACAATGATGCACTTGGCCAAAAAGGGCGTATGCGTTTTTTCCTGAATATATTCAGGAAAAAACGCATACGCCCTTTTTGGCCAACCGAGCAAGCTTGCAAAGGAAATCTGCACTACAATGAAGTCTTACTTCCCCCCGGTCAAAAGGGCCATCTGAAAAAAGTGTAAAATCCAGAAAGGCAGGACAGGCCATGGAGAACTGGGAGCCTTGTTATGCTGATGGGCGGGATGTAAATTGCCAACAGACACTCGGGAGAAGTGTATGGTGTTTCCTGAAACATCTAAAAAACAAAGCAACAGAGCCTAGTGCACTGCCACTTATGGTCCTATAGCTTAGGGAAATTAAAATCAAAAACACACAGCCACCCTAATGTTTGGGACGCCTCTGTTTACAAGAACCTCATTTACAGTACAAGTTCAACATCGCAGAAAGTGAAAAATGGATAAAGAAGTTGTGGTATTTACTTACAAAGCAATATCACTCAGCAATGAAATCTGTGTCATCAGGCCCTTAGCAGCACAATGAGTGGATTCAGGTATGATGATTCTCACTGAAATAAGTCACACAGAAAAAGAAACATCATAAGATATCAGTAATACACGGAATGTAAACTTGGCTACACAGGAACTGAATTACAGAACAGAACTGGGTCTCAAATTTAGAAAACCAACTATGCTTGCATAAGGGTAAAGGTGAGTTGGGGTGCTGCATAAAACCAGAGATTGAAATGAGCACAGATAAAGTTCCTTAAGTCAAATATGGAATAGACACGAGCTACTCCTTGCTCAACGAAATGGACTCAACACCGCATATTAAACGCCTAAGAATGTACCTGACTAGTAAGTATCTTAAAACCTATGGATTGCTAAGTCTCCGAAAGAGAATCAAGCATGTGTACAGGGGCATAAACGCAGCAGTGATAGGATTGGAGAGGTTCGGTGAGCAAATGAAGACCCTTTGAAGTCATATTGCATGGTACCCATTACACGGGTCTCAAATCTCCAGGTTTAAGGTATTCTTCCTTCAGCTAAAACATGCATGTGGAACCCAAGTATGATCAACCATGTGAACGGGAGACGTGTTCAAATATGTCTCAGTTTTCCTCCCCTGGTACTCGGGTGCAACATTCCAGACGCTTTACTAACACTCTCCCCACTTGGAGAGTCAGCGCCTTTAACCTCCTGTTTGGCCCAGTTTGCAATTTCTGCGGAAGATGAACAGGAATAGCGAGAACCAATGAGAGGCTAGCTGGAGGTGTCTGGACGGGCAAATTTAACTCTCATTTCCCACCAGGAAGAGGAAATAACCAAAGGCTCAGCGTGCCGTACCGGAACCAGATTAGGGCCTGAAGCCATCCTGCGGTGTTGCGGCCAGGTCACAAGAAAGCGAGTTGAAGAAAGGAGCTCAGGGGCACTGTAATTCACAAACCTGCAGAGTTATAAATGACAGCTATCGTCCAAAAACAGACTGAAGTAAGGCTGCCAAGAGGACTTGAAAGCGGGGCAGAATTGCAGGAAACCGATTTCAGGAGGTAGACTGGAATTGCATTGAAAGCATAGGAAAAGAGGCAGAACGTCCACAATGATGCACTTGGCCAAAAAGGGCGTATGCGTTTTTTCCTGAATATATTCAGGAAAAAACGCATACGCCCTTTTTGGCCAACCAAGCAAGCTTGCAAAGGAAATCTGCACTACAATGAAGTCTCACTTCCCCCCGGTCAAAAGGGCCATCTGAAAAAAGTGTAAAATCCAGAAAGGCAGGACAGGCCATGGAGAACAGGGAGCCTTGTTATGCTGATGGGCAGGATGTAAATTGCCAACAACCACTGGGGAGAAGTGTATGGTGTTTCCTGAAACATCTAAAAAACAAAGCAACAGAGCCTAAGGCACTTCCACTTATGGTCCTATACCTTAGGGAAATTAAAATCAAAAAGACACAGCCACCCCAAAGTTTGGAACGGCTCTGTTTACAAGAACCTCGTTTACAGTACAAGTTGAACATCGCAGAAAGTGAAAAATGGATAAAGAAGTTGTGGTATTTACTTACAAAGCAATATCACTCAGCAATGAAATCTGTGTCATCAGGCCCTTAGCAGCACAATGAGTGGATTCAGGTATGATGATTCTAACTGAAGTAAGTCACACAGAAAAAGAAACATCATAAGATATCAGTAATACACGGAATGTAAACTTGGCTACACAGGAACTGAATTACAGAACAGAACAGGGTCTCAAATTTAGAAAACCAACTTATTCTTGCTTAAGGGTAAAGGTGAGTTGGGGTGCTGCATAAAACCAGAGATTGAAATGAGCACAGATAAAGTTCCTTAAGCCAAATATGGAATAGACAAGAGCTACTCCTTGCTCAACGAAATGGACTCAACACCGCATATTAAACGCCTAAGAATGTACCTGACTAGTAAGTATCTTAAAACCTATGGATTGGTAAGTCTCCGAAAGAGAATCAAGCATGTGTACAGGGGCATAAACGCAGCAGTGATAGGATTGGAGAGGTTCGGTGAGCAAATGAAGACCCTTTGAAGTCATATTGCATGGTACCCATTCCACGGGTCTCAACTCTCCAGGTTTAAGGTATTCTTCCTTCAGCTAAAACATGCATGTGGAACCCAAGTATGATCAACCATGTGAACGGGAGACGTGTTCAAATATGTCTCAGTTTTCCTCCCCTGGTACTCGGGTGCAACATTCCAGACGCTTTACTAACACTCTCCCCACTTGGAGAGTCAGCGCCTTTAACCTCCTGTTTGGCCCAGTTTTGCAATTTCTGCGGAAGATGAACAGGAATAGCGAGAACCAATGAGAGACTAGCTGGAGGTGTCTGGACGGGCAAATTTAACTCTCATTTCCCACCAGGAAGAGGAAATAACCAAAGGCTCAGCGTGCCGTGCCGGAACCAGATTAGGGCCTGAAGCCATCCTGCGGTGTTGCGGCCAGGTCACAAGAAAGCGAGTTGAAGAAAGGAGCTCAGGGGCACTGTAATTCACAAACCTGCAGAGTTATAAATGACAGCTATCGTCCAAAAATAGACTGAAGTAAGGCTGCCAAGAGGACTTGAAAGCGGGGCAGAATTGCAGGAAACCGATTTCAGGAGGTAGAATGGAATTGCATTGAAAGCATAGGAAAAGAGGCAGAACGTCCACAATGATGCACTTGGCCAAAAAGGGCGTATGCGTTTTTTCCTGAATATATTCAGGAAAAAACGCATACACCCTTTTTGGCCAACCGAGCAAGCTTGTAAAGGAAATCTGCACTACAATGAAGTCTCACTTCCCCCCGGTCAAAAGGGCCATCTGAAAAAAGTGTAAAAACCAGAAAGGCAGGACAGGCCATGGAGAACTGGGAGCCTTGTTATGCTGATGGGCGGGATGTAAATTGCCAACAAACACTCGGGAGAAGTGTATGGTGTTTCCTGAAACATCTAAAAAACAAAGCAACAGAGCCTAGTGCACTGCCACTTATGGTCCTATAGCTTAGGGAAATTAAAATCAAAAAGACACAGCCACCCTAAAGTTTGGGACGCCTCTGTTTACAAGAACCTCGTTTACAGTACAAGTTCAACATCGCAGAAAGTGAAAAATGGATAAAGAAGTTGTGGTATTTACTTACAAAGCAATATCACTCAGCAATGAAATCTGTGTCATCAGGCCCTTAGCAGCACAATGAGTGGATTCAGGTATGATGATTCTAACTGAAATAAGTCACACAGAAAAAGAAACATCATAAGATATCACTAATACATGGAATGTAAACTTGGCTACACAGGAACTGAATTCCAAAACAGAACAGGTTCTCAAATTTAGAAAACCAACTTATGCTTGCTTAAGGGGAAAGGTGAGTTGGGGTGCTGCATAAAACCAGAGATTGAAATGAGCACAGATAAAGTTCCTTAAGCCAAATATGGAATAGACAAGAGCCACTCCTTGTTCAACGAAATGGACTCAACACCGCATATTAAACGCCTAAGAATGTACCTGACTAGTAAGTATCTTAAAACCTATGGATTGCTATGTCTCCGAAAGAGAATCAAGCATGTGTACAGGGGCATAAACGCAGCAGTGATAGGATTGGAGAGGTTCGGTGAGCAAATGAAGACCCTTTGAAGTCATATTGCATGGTACCCATTCCACGGGTTTCAATTACCCAGGTTTTAGGTATTCTTCCTTCAGCTAAAACAGGCATGTGGAACCCAGAGTATGATCAACCATGTGATCGAGAGACGTGTTCAAATATGTCTCAGTTTTCCTCCCCTGGTACTCGGGTGCAACATTCCAGATGCTTTACTAACACTCTCCCCACTTGGAGAGTCAGCGCCTTTAACCTCCTGTTTGGCACAGTTTGCAATTTCTGCAGAAGATGAACAGGAATAGTGAGAACCAATGAGAGGCTAGCTGGAGGTGTCTGGACGGGCAAATTTAACTCTCATTTCCCAACAGGAAGAGGAAATAACCAAAGGCTCAGCGTGCCGGGCCGGAACCAGATTAGGGCCTGAAGCCATCCTGCGGTGTTGCGGCCAGGTCACAAGAAAGCGAGTTGAAGAAAGGAGCTCAGGGGCACTGTAATTCACAAACCTGCAGAGTTATAAATGACAGCTATCGTCCAAAAATAGACTGAAGTAAGGCTGCCAAGAGGACTTGAAAGCGGGGCAGAATTGCAGGAAACCGATTTCAGGAGGTAGACTGAAATTGCATTGAAAGCATAGGAAAAGAGGCAGAACGTCCACAATGATGCACTTGGCCAAAAAGGGCGTATGCGTTTTTTCCTGAATATATTCAGGAAAAAACGCATATGCCCTTTTTGGCCAACCAAGCAAGCTTGCAAAGGAAATCTGCACTACAATGAAGTCTCACTTCCCCCCGGTCAAAAGGGCCATCTGAAAAAAGTGTAAAATCCAGAAAGGCAACAGGCCATGGAGAACTGGGAGCCTTGTTATGCTGATGGGCGGGATGTAAATTGCCAACAGACACTCGGGAGAAGTGTATGGTGTTTCCTGAAACATCTAAAAAACAAAGCAACAGAGCCTAGGGCACTGCCACTTATGGTCCTATAGCTTAGGGAAATTAAAATCAAAAAGACACAGCCACCCCAAAGTTTGGGACGCCTCTGTTTACAAGAACCTCGTTTCCAGTACAAGTTCAACATCGCAGAAAGTGAAAAATGGATAAAGAAGATGTGGTATTTACTTACAAAGCAATATCACTCAGCAATGAAATCTATGTCATCAGGCCCTTAGCATCACAATGAGTGGATTCAGGTATGATGATTCTAACTGAAATAAGTCACACAGAGAAAGAAACATCATAAGATATCAGTAATACACGGAATGTAAACTTGGCTACACAGGAACTGAATTACAGAACAGAACAGGGACTCAAATTTAGAAAACCAACTTATGCTTGCTTAAGGGGAAAGGTGAGTTGGGGTGCTGCATAAAACCAGAGATTGAAATGAGCACAGATAAAGTTCCTTAAGCCAAATATGGAATAGACAAGAGCTACTCCTTGCTCAACGAAATGGACTCAACTCCGCATATTAAACGCCTAAGAATGTACCTGACTAGTAAGTATCTTAAAACCTATGGATTGCTATGTCTCCGAAAGAGAATCAAGCATGTGTACAGGGGCATAAACGCAGCAGTGATAGGATTGGAGAGGTTCGGTGAGCAAATGAAGACCCTTTGAAGTCATATTGCATGGTACCCATTACACGGGTCTTAACTCTCCAGGTTTAAGGTATTCTTCCTTCAGCTAAAACATGCATGTGGAACCCAAGTATGATC
Organism: Delphinus delphis; assembly: GCF_949987515.2. Classification (NCBI taxonomy): domain Eukaryota; kingdom Metazoa; phylum Chordata; class Mammalia; order Artiodactyla; family Delphinidae; genus Delphinus; species Delphinus delphis. The sequence continues at coordinate 241,288 of NW_027192650.1, forward strand.
AACCATGTGAACGGGAGACGTGTTCAAATATGTCTCAGTTTTCCTCCCCTGGTACTCGGGTGCAACATTCCAGACGCTTTACTAACACTCTCCCGACTTGGAGAGTCAGTCCCTTTAAACTCCTGTTCGCCCCAGTTTGCAATTTCTGCGGAAGATGAACAGGAATAGCGAGAACCAATGAGAGGCTAGCTGGAGGTGTCTGGACGGGCAAATTTAACTCTCATTTCCCACCAGGAAGAGGAATTAACCAAAGGCTCAGCGTGCCGTGCCGGAACCAGATTAGGGCCTGAAGCCATCATGCGGTGTTGCGGCCAGCTCAAAATAAAGCGAGTTGAAGAAAGGAGCTCAGGGGCACTGTAATTCACAAACCTGCAGAGTTATAAATGACAGCTATCGTCCAAAAATAGACTGAAGTAAGGCTGCCAAGAGGACTTGAAAGCGGGGCAGAATTGCAGGAAACCGATTTCAGGAGGTAGACTGGAATTGCATTGAAAGCATAGGAAAAGAGGCAGAACGTCCACAATGATGCACTTGGCCAAAAAGGGCGTATGCGTTTTTTCCTGAATATATTCAGGAAAAAACGCATACGCCCTTTTTGGCCAACCAAGCAAGCTTGCAAAGGAAATCTGCACTACAATGAAGTCTCACTTCCCCCCGGTCAAAAGGGCCATCTGAAAAAAGTGTAAAATCCAGAAAGGCAGGACAGGCCATGGAGAACTGGGAGCCTTGTTATGCTGATGGGCGGGATGTAAATTGCCAACAGACACTTGGGAGAAGTGTATGGTGTTTCCTGAAACATCTAAAAAACAAAGCAACAGAGCCTAGGGCACTTCCACTTATGGTCCTATAGCTTAGGGAAATTAAAATCAAAAAGACACAGCCACCCCAAAGTTTGGAACGGCTCTGTTTACAAGAACCTCGTTTACAGTACAAGTTCAACATCACAGAAAGTGAAAAATGGATAAAGAAGTTGTGGTACTTACGTACAATGCAGTATCACTCAGCAATGAAATCTATGTCATCAGGCACATAGCACCATAATGAGTAGATTCAGGTACGATGATTCTAACTGAAATAAGTCACACAGAAAAAGAAACATCATAAGATATCACTAATACACGGAATGTAAACTTGGCTACACAGGAACTGAATTCCAAAACAGAACAGGTTCTCAAATTTAGAAAACCAACTTATGCTTGCTTAAGGGGAAAGGTGAGTTGGGTTGCTGCATAAAACCAGAGATTGAAATGAGCACAGATAAAGTTCCTTAAGCCAAATATGGAATAGACAAGAGCCACTCCTTGCTCAATGAAATGGACTCAACACCGCATATTAAACACCTAAGAATGTACCTGACTAGTAAGTATCTTAAAACCTATGGATTGCTATGTCTCCGAAAGAGAATCAAGCATGTGTACATGGGCATAAACGCAGCAGTGATAGGATTGGAGAGGTTCGGTGAGCAAATGAAGACCCTTTTAAGTCATATTGCATGGTACCCATTCCACGGGTTTCAATTACCCAGGTTTTAGGTATTCTTCCTTCAGCTAAAACAGGCATGTGGAACCCAGAGTATGATCAACCATGTGATCGGGAGACGTGTTCAAATATGTCTCAGCTTTCCTCCCCTGGTACTCGGGTGCAACATTCCAGACGCTTTACTAACACTCTCCCCACTTGGAGAGTCAGCGCCTTTAACCTCCTGTTTGGCCCAGTTTGCAATTTCTGCGGAAGATGAACAGGAATAGCGAGAACCAATGAGAGGCTAGCTGGAGGTGTCTGGACGGGCAAATTTAACTCTCATTTCCCAAGAGGAAGAGGAAATAACCAAAGGCTCAGCGTGCCGTGCCGGAACCAGATTAGGGCCTGAAGCCATCCTGCGGTGTTGCGGCCAGGTCACAAGAAAGCGAGTTGAAGAAAGGAGCTCAGGGGCACTGTAATTCACAAACCTGCAGAGTTATAAATGACAGCTATCGTCCAAAAATAGACTGAAGTAAGGCTGCCAAGAGGACTTGAAAGCGGGGCAGAATTGCAGGAAACCGATTTCAGGAGGTAGACTGGAATTGCATTGAAAGCATAGGAAAAGAGGCAGAACGTCCACAATGATGCACTTGGCCAAAAAGGGCGTATGCGTTTTTTCCTGAATATATTCAGGAAAAAACGCATACGCCCTTTTTGGCCAACCAAGCAAGCTTGCAAAGGAAATCTGCACTACAATGAAGTCTCACTTCCCCCCGGTCAAAAGGGCCATCTGAAAAAAGTGTAAAATCCAGAAAGGCAGGACAGGCCATGGAGAACTGGGAGCCTTGTTATGCTGATGGGCGGGATGTAAATTGCCAACAACCACTCGGGAGAAGTGTATGGTGTTTCCTGAAACATCTAAAAAACAAAGCAACAGAACCTAGGGCACTTCCACTTATGGTCCTATAGCTTAGGGAAATTAAAATCAAAAAGACACAGCCACCCCAAAGTTTGGAACGGCTCTGTTTACAAGAACCTCGTTTACAGAACAAGTTCAACATCGCAGAAAGTGAAAAATGGAAAGAAGTTGTGGTATTTACTTACAAAGCAATATCACTCAGCAATGAAATCTGTGTCATCAGGCCCTTAGCAGCACAATGAGTGGATTCAGGTATGATGATTCTAACTGAAGTAAGTCACACAGAAAAAGAAACATCATAAGATATCAGTAATACACGGAATGTAAACTTGGCTACACAGGAACTGAATTACAGAACAGAACAGGGTCTCAAATTTAGAAAACCAACTTATGCTTGCTTAAGGGTAAAGGTGAGTTGGGGTGCTGCATAAACCAGAGATTGAAATGAGCACAGATAAAGTTCCTTAAGTCAAATATGGAATAGACAAGAGCTACTCCTTGCTCAACGAAATGGACTCAACACCGCATATTAAACGCCTAAGAATGTACCTGAATAGTAAGTATCTTAAAACCTATGGATTGCTATGTCTCCGAAAGAGAATCAAGCATGTGTACAGGGGCATAAACGCAGCAGTGATAGGATTGGAGAGGTTCGGTGAGCAAATGAAGACCCTTTGAAGTCATATTGCATGGTACCCATTCCACGGGTCTCAACTCTCCAGGTTTAAGGTATTCTTCCTTCAGCTAAAACATGCATGTGGAACCCAAGTATGATCAACCATGTGAACGGAAGACGTGTTCAAATATGTCTCAGTTTTCCTCCCCTGGTACTCGGGTGCAACATTCCAGATGCTTTACTAACACTCTCCCCAATTGGAGAGTCAGCGCATTTAACCTCCTGTTTGGCCCAGTTTGCAATTTCTGCGGAAGATGAACAGAAATAGCGAGAACTAATGAGAGACTAGCTGGAGGTGTCTGGACGGGCAAATTTAACTCTCATTTCCCACCAGGAAGAGGAAATAACCAAAGGCTCAGCATGCCGTGCCGGAACCAGATTAGGGCCTGAAGCCATCCTGCGGTGTTGCGGCCAGGTCACAAGAAAGCGAGTTGAAGAAAGGAGCTCAGGGGCACTGTAATTCACAAACCTGCAGAGTTATAAATGACAGCTATCATCCAAAAATAGACTGAAGTAAGGCTGCCAAGAGGACTTGAAAGCGGGGCAGAATTGCAGGAAACCGATTTCAGGAGGTAGACTGGAATTGCATTGAAAGCATAGGAAAAGAGGCAGAACGTCCACAATGATGCACTTGGCCAAAAAGGGCGTATGCGTTTTTTCCTGAATATATTCAGGAAAAAACGCATACGCCCTTTTTGGCCAACCAAGCAAGCTTGCAAAGGAAATCTGCACTACAATGAAGTCTCACTTCCCCCCGGTCAAAAGGGCCATCTGAAAAAAGTGTAAAATCCAGAAAGGCAGGACAGGCCATGGAGAACTGGGAGCCTTGTTATGCTGATGGGCGGGATGTAAATTGCCAACAACCACTCGGGAGAAGTGTATGGTGTTTCCTGAAACATCTAAAAAACAAAGCAACAGAACCTAGGGCACTTCCACTTATGGTCCTATAGCTTAGGGAAATTAAAATCAAAAAGACACAGCCACCCCAAAGTTTGGAACGGCTCTGCTTACAAGAACCTCGTTTACAGTACAAGTTCAACATCGCAGAAAGTGAAAAATGGATAAAGAAGTTGTGGTATTTACTTACAAAGCAATATCACTCAGCAATGAAATCTGTGTCATCAGGCCCTTAGCAGCACAATGAGTGGATTCAGGTATGATGATTCTAACTGAAATAAGTCACACAGAAAAAGAAACATCATAAGATATCATTAATACACGGAATGTAAACTTGGCTACACAGGAACTGAATTACAGAACAGAACAGGGTCTCAAATTTAGAAAACCAACTTATTCTTGCTTAAGGGTAAAGGTGAGTTGGGGTGCAGCATAAAACCAGAGATTGAAATGAGCACAGATAAAGTTCCTTAAGCCAAATATGGAATAGACAAGAGCTACTCCTTGCTCAACGAAATGGACTCAAAACCGCATATTAAACGCCTAAGAATGTACCTGACTAGTAAGTATCTTAAAACCTATAGATTGCTATCTCTCCAAAAGAGAATCAAGCATGTGTACAGGGGCATAAACGCAGCAGTGATAGGATTGGAGAGGTTCGGTGAGCAAATGAAGACCCTTTGAAGTCATATTGCATGGTACCCATTCCACGGGTTTCAACTACCCAGGTTTAAGGTATTCTTCCTTCAGCTAAAACATGCATGTGGAACCTAGAGTATGATCAACCATGTGATCGGGAGACGTGTTCAAATATGTCTCAGTTTTCCTCCCCTGGTACTCGGGTGCAACATTCCAGACGCTTTACTAACACTCTCCCCACTTGGAGACTCAGTCCCTTTAACCTCCTGTTTGGCCCAGTTTGCAATTTCTGCGGAAGATGAACAGGAATAGCGAGAACCAATGAGAGGCTAGCTGGAGGTGTCTGGACGGGCAAATTTAACTCTCATTTCCCACCAGGAAGAGGAATTAACCAAAGGCTCAGCATGCCGGGCCAGAACCAGATTAGGGCCTGGAGCCATCCTGCGGTGTTGCGGCCAGGTCACAAGAAAGCGAGTTGAAGAAAGGAGCTCAGGGGCACTGTAATTCACAAACCTGCAGAGTTATAAATGACAGCTATCGTCCAAAAATAGACTGAAGTAAGGCTGCCAAGAGGACTTGAAAGCGGGGCAGAATTGCAGGAAACCGATTTCAGGAGGTAGACTGGAATTGCATTGAAAGCATAGGAAAAGAGGCAGAACGTCCACAATGATGCACTTGGCCAAAAAGGGCGTATGCGTTTTTTCCTGAATATATTCAGGAAAAAACGCATACGCCCTTTTTGGCCAACCAAGCAAGCTTGCAAAGGAAATCTGCACTACAATGAAGTCTCACTTCCCCCCGGTCAAAAGGGCCATCTGAAAAAAGTGTAAAATCCAGAAAGGCAGGACAGGCCATGGAGAACTGGGAGCCTTGTTATGCTGATGGGCGGGATGTAAATTGCCAACAGACACTCGGGAGAAGTGTATGGTGTTTCCTGAAACATCTAAAAAACAAAGCAACAGAGCCTAGGGCACTGCCACTTATGGTCCTATAGCTTAGGGAAATTAAAATCAAAAAGACACAGCCACCCCAAATTTTGGGACGCCTCTGTTTACAAGAACCTCGTTTACAGTACAAGTTCAACATCGCAGAAAGTGAAAAATGGATAAAGAAGTTGTGGTATTTACTTACAAAGCAATATCACTCAGCAATGAAATCTATGTCATCAGGCCCTTAGCATCACAATGAGTGGATTCAGGTATGATGATTCTAACTGAAATAAGTCACACAGAAAAAGAAACATCATAAGATATCAGTAATACACGGAATGTAAACTTGGCTACACAGGAACTGAATTACAGAACAGAACAGGGTCTCAAATTTAGAAAACCAACTTATGCTTGCTTAAGGGTAAAGGTGAGTTGGGGTGCTGCATAAAACCAGAGATTGAAATGAGCACAGATAAAGTTCCTTAAGTCAAATATGGAATAGACAAGAGCTACTCCTTGCTCAACGAAATGGACTCAACACCGCATATTAAACGCCTAAGAATGTACCTGACTAGTAAGTATCTTAAAACCTATGGATTGCTATGTCTCCGAAAGAGAATCAAGCATGTGTACAGGGGCATAAACGCAGCAGTGATAGGATTGGAGAGGTTCGGTGAGCAAATGAAGACCCTTTGAAGTCATATTGCATGGTACCCATTCCACGGGTTTCAATTACCCAGGTTTTAGGTATTCTTCCTTCAGCTAAAACATGCATGTGGAACCCAGAGTATGATCAACCATGTGATCGGGAGACGTGTTCAAATATGTCTCAGTTTTCCTCCCCTGGTACTCAGGTGCAACATTCCAGACGCTTTACTAACACTCTCCCCACTTGGAGAGTCAGCGCCTTTAACCTCCTGTTTGGCCCAGTTTGCAATTTCTGCGGAAGATGAACAGGAATAGCGAGAACCAATGAGAGGGTAGCTGGAGGTGTCTGGACGGGCAAATTTAACTCTCATTTCCCACCAGGAAGAGGAAATAACCAAAGGCTCAGCGTGCCGTACCGGAACCAGATTAGGGCCTGAAGCCATCCTGCGGTGTTGCGGCCAGGTCACAAGAAAGCGAGTTGAAGAAAGGAGCTCAGGGGCACTGTAATTCACAAACCTGCAGAGTTATAAATGACAGCTATCGTCCAAAAATAGACTGAAGTAAGGCTGCCAAGAGGACTTGAAAGCGGGGCAGAATTGCAGGAAACCGATTTCAGGAGGTAGACTGAAATTGCATTGAAAGCATAGGAAAAGAGGCAGAACGTCCACAATGATGCACTTGGCCAAAAAGGGCGTATGCGTTTTTTCCTGAATATATTCAGGAAAAAACGCATACGCCCTTTTTGGCCAACCAAGCAAGCTTGCAAAGGAAATCTGCACTACAATGAAGTCTCACTTCCCCCCGGTCAAAAGGGCCATCTGAAAAAAGTGTAAAATCCAGAAAGGCAGGACAGGCCATGGAGAACTGGGAGCCTTGTTATGCTGATGGGCGGGATGTAAATTGCCAACAGACACTCGGGAGAAGTGTATGGTGTTTCCTGAAACATCTAAAAAACAAAGCAACAGAGCCTAGGGCACTTCCACTTATGGTCCTATAGCTTAGGGAAATTAAAATCAAAAAGACACAGCCACCCCAAAGTTTGGAACGGCTCTGTTTACAAGAACCTCGTTTACAGTACAAGTTCAACATCGCAGAAAGTGAAAAATGGATAAAGAAGTTGTGGTATTTACTTACAAAGCAATATCACTCAGCAATGAAATCTGTGTCATCAGGCCCTTAGCAGCACAATGAGTGGATTCAGGTATGATGATTCTAACTGAAGTAAGTCACACAGAAAAAGAAACATCATAAGATATCAGTAATACACGGAATGTAAACTTGGCTACACAGGAACTGAATTACAGAACAGAACAGGGTCTCAAATTTAGAAAACCAACTATGCTTGCTTAAGGGGAAAGGTGAGTTGGGGTGCTGCATAAAACCAGAGATTGAAATGAGCACAGATAAAGTTCCTTAAGTCAAATATGGAATAGACAAGAGCTACTCCTTGCTCAACGAAATGGACTCAACACCGCATATTAAACGTCTAAGAATGTACCTGACTAGTAAGTATCTTAAAACCTATGGATTGCTATGTCTCCGAAAGAGAATCAAGCATGTGTACAGGGGCATAAACGCAGCAGTGATAGGATTGGAGAGGTTCGGTGAGCAAATGAAGACCCTTTGAAGTCATATTGCATGGTACCCATTACACGGGTCTCAACTCTCCAGGTTTAAGGTATTCTTCCTTCAGCTAAAACATGCATGTGGAACCCAAGTATGATCAACCATGTGAACGGGAGACGTGTTCAAATATGTCTCAGTTTTCCTCCCCTGGTACTCGGGTGCAACATTCCAGACGCTTTACTAACACTCTCCCCACTTGGAGAGTCAGCGCCTTTAACCTCCTGTTTGGCCCAGTTTGCAATTTCTGCGGAAGATGAACAGAAATAGCGAGAACCAATGAGAGACTAGCTGGAGGTGTCTGGACGGGCAAATTTAACTCTCATTTCCCACCAGGAAGAGGAATTAACCAAAAGCTCAGCGTGCCGTGCCGGAACCAGATTAGGGCCTGAAGCCATCCTGCGGTGTTGCGGTCAGGTCACAAGAAAGCGAGTTGAAGAAAGGAGCTCAGGGGCACTGTAATTCACAAACCTGCAGAGTTATAAATGACAGCTATCGTCCAAAAATAGACTGAAGTAAGGCTGCCAAGAGGACTTGAAAGCGGGGCAGAATTGCAGGAAACCGATTTCAGGAGGTAGACTGGAATTGCATTGAAAGCATAGGAAAAGAGGCAGAACGTCCACAATGATGCACTTGGCCAAAAAGGGCGTATGCGTTTTTTCCTGAATATATTCAGGAAAAAACGCATACGCCCTTTTTGGCCAACCAAGCAAGCTTGCAAAGGAAATCTGCACTACAATGAAGTCTCACTTCCCCCCGGTCAAAAGGGCCATCTGAAAAAAGTGTAAAATCCAGAAAGGCAGGACAGGCCATTGAGAACTGGGAGCCTTGTTATGCTGATGGGCGGGATATAAATTGCCAACAGACACTCGGGAGAAGTGTATGGTGTTTCCTGAAACATCTAAAAAACAAAGCAACAGAACCTAGGGCACTGCCACTTATGGTCTTATAGCTTAGGGAAATTAAAATCAAAAAGACACAGCCACCCCAAAGTTTGGGACGCCTCTGTTTACAAGAACCTCGTTTACAGTACAAGTTCAACATCGCAGAAAGTGAAAAATGGATAAAGAAGTTGTGGTATTTACTTACAAAGCAATATCACTCAGCAATGAAATCTATGTCATCAGGCCTTAGCATCACAATGAGTGGATTCAGGTATGATGATTCTAACTGAAATAAGTCTCACAGAAAAAGAAACATCATAAGATATCAGTAATACACGGAATGTAAACTTGGCTACACAGGAACTGAATTACAGAACAGAACAGGGTCTCAAATTTAGAAAACCAACTTATGCTTGCTTAAGGGTAAAGGTGAGTTGGGGTGCTGCATAAAACCAGAGATTGAAATGAGCACAGATAAAGTTCCTTAAGTCAAATATGGAATAGACAAGAGCTACTCCTTGCTCAACGAAATGGACTCAACACCGCATATTAAACGCCTAAGAATGTACCTGACTAGTAAGTATCGTAAAACCTATGGATTGCTATGTCTCCAAAAGAGAATCAAGCATGTGTACAGGGGCATAAACGCAGCAGTGATAGGATTGGAGAGGTTCGGTGAGCAAATGAAGACCCTTTGAAGTCATATTGCATGGTACCCATTCCACGGGTCTCAACTCTCCAGGTTTAAGGTATTCTTCCTTCAGCTAAAACATGCATGTGGAACCCAAGTATGATCAACCATGTGAACGGGAGACGTGTTCAAATATGTCTCAGTTTTCCTCCCCTGGTACTCGGGTGCAACATTCCAGACGCTTTACTAACACTCTCCCCACTTGGAGAGTCAGCGCCTTTAACCTCCTGTTTGGCCCAGTTTGCAATTTCTGCGGAAGATGAACAGGAATAGCGAGAACCAATGAGAGGCTAGCTGGAGGTGTCTGGACGGGCAAATTTAACTCTCATTTCCCACCAGGAAGAGGAAATAACCAAAGGCTCAGCGTGCCGTACCGGAACCAGATTAGGGCCTGAAGCCATCCTGCGGTGTTGCGGCCAGCTCAAAAGAAAGCGAGTTGAAGAAAGGAGCTCAGGGGCACTGTAATTCACAAACCTGCAGAGTTATAAATGACAGCTATCGTCCAAAAATAGACTGAAGTAAGGCTGCCAAGAGGACTTGAAAGCGGGGCAGAATTGCAGGAAACCGATTTCAGGAGGTAGACTGGAATTGCATTGAAAGCATAGGAAAAGAGGCAGAACGTCCACAATGATGCACTTGGCCAAAAAGGGCGTATGCGTTTTTTCCTGAATATATTCAGGAAAAAACGCATACGCCCTTTTTGGCCAACCAAGCAAGCTTGCAAAGGAAATCTGCACTACAATGAAGTCTCACTTCCCCCCGGTCAAAAGGGCCATCTGAAAAAAGTGTAAAATCCAGAAAGGCAGGACAGGCCATGGAGAACTGGGAGCCTTGTTATGCTGATGGGCGGGATGTAAATTGCCAACAGACACTCGGGAGAAGTGTATGGTGTTTCCTGAAACATCTAAAAAACAAAGCAACAGAGGCTAGGGCACTGCCACTTATGGTCTTATAGCTTAGGGAAATTAAAATCAAAAAGACACAGCCACCCCAAAGTTTGGGACGCCTCTGTTTACAAGAACCTCGTTTACAGTACAAGTTCAACATCGCAGAAAGTGAAAAATGGATAAAGAAGTTGTGGTATTTACTTACAAAGCAATATCACTCAGCAATGAAATCTATGTCATCAGGCCTTAGCATCACAATGAGTGGATTCAGGTATGATGATTCTAACTGAAATAAGTCTCACAGAAAAAGAAACATCATAAGATATCAGTAATACACGGAATGTAAACTTGGCTACACAGGAACTGAATTACAGAACAGAACAGGGTCTCAAATTTAGAAAACCAACTTATGCTTGCTTAAGGGTAAAGGTGAGTTGGGGTGCTGCATAAAACCAGAGATTGAAATGAGCACAGATAAAGTTCCTTAAGTCAAATATGGAATAGACAAGAGCTACTCCTTGCTCAACGAAATGGACTCAACACCGCATATTAAACGCCTAAGAATGTACCTGACTAGTAAGTATCGTAAAACCTATGGATTGCTATGTCTCCAAAAGAGAATCAAGCATGTGTACAGGGGCATAAACGCAGCAGTGATAGGATTGGAGAGGTTCGGTGAGCAAATGAAGACCCTTTGAAGTCATATTGCATGGTACCCATTCCACGGGTCTCAACTCTCCAGGTTTAAGGTATTCTTCCTTCAGCTAAAACATGCATGTGGAACCCAAGTATGATCAACCATGTGAACGGGAGACGTGTTCAAATATGTCTCAGTTTTCCTCCCCTGGTACTCGGGTGCAACATTCCAGACGCTTTACTAACACTCTCCCCACTTGGAGAGTCAGCGCCTTTAACCTCCTGTTTGGCCCAGTTTGCAATTTCTGCGGAAGATGAACAGGAATAGCGAGAACCAATGAGAGGCTAGCTGGAGGTGTCTGGACGGGCAAATTTAACTCTCATTTCCCACCAGGAAGAGGAAATAACCAAAGGCTCAGCGTGCCGTACCGGAACCAGATTAGGGCCTGAAGCCATCCTGCGGTGTTGCGGCCAGCTCAAAAGAAAGCGAGTTGAAGAAAGGAGCTCAGGGGCACTGTAATTCACAAACCTGCAGAGTTATAAATGACAGCTATCGTCCAAAAATAGACTGAAGTAAGGCTGCCAAGAGGACTTGAAAGCGGGGCAGAATTGCAGGAAACCGATTTCAGGAGGTAGACTGGAATTGCATTGAAAGCATAGGAAAAGAGGCAGAACGTCCACAATGATGCACTTGGCCAAAAAGGGCGTATGCGTTTTTTCCTGAATATATTCAGGAAAAAACGCATACGCCCTTTTTGGCCAACCAAGCAAGCTTGCAAAGGAAATCTGCACTACAATGAAGTCTCACTTCCCCCCGGTCAAAAGGGCCATCTGAAAAAAGTGTAAAATCCAGAAAGGCAGGACAGGCCATGGAGAACTGGGAGCCTTGTTATGCTGATGGGCGGGATGTAAATTGCCAACAGACACTCGGGAGAAGTGTATGGTGTTTCCTGAAACATCTAAAAAACAAAGCAACAGAGGCTAGGGCACTGCCACTTATGGTCTTATAGCTTAGGGAAATTAAAATCAAAAAGACACAGCCACCCCAAAGTTTGGGACGCCTCTGTTTACAAGAACCTCGTTTACAGTACAAGTTCAACATCGCAGAAAGTGAAAAATGGATAAAGAAGTTGTGGTATTCACTTACAAAGCAATATCACTCAGCAATGAAATCTATGTCATCAGGCCCTTAGCATCACAATGAGTGGATTCAGATATGATGATTCTAACTGAAATAAGTCACACAGAAAAAGAAACATCATAAGATATCAGTAATACACGGAATGGAAACTTGGCTACACAGGAACTGAATTACAGAACAGAACAGGGTCTCAAATTTAGAAAACCAACTTATGCTTGCTTAAGGGGAAAGGTGAGTTGGGGTGCTGCATAAAACCAGAGATTGAAATGAGCACAGATAAAGTTCCTTAAGTCAAATATGGAATAGACAAGAGCCACTCCTTGCTCAACGAAATGGACTCAACACCGCATATTAAACGCCTAAGAATGTACCTGACTAGTAAGTATCTTAAAACCTATGGATTGCTATGTCTCCGAAAGAGAATCAAGCATGTGTACAGGGGCATAAACGCAGCAGTGATAGGATTGGAGAGGTTCGGTGAGCAAATGAAGACCCTTTGAAGTCATATTGCATGGTACCCATTCCACGGGTCTCAACTCTCCAGGTTTAAGGTATTCTTCCTTCAGCTAAAACATGCATGTGGAACCCAAGTATGATCAACCATGTGAACGGGAGACGTGTTCAAATATGTCTCAGTTTTCCTCCCCTGGTACTCGGGTGCAACATTCCAGACGCTTTACTAACACTCTCCTCACTTGGAGAGTCAGCGCCTTTAACCTACTGTTTGGCCCAGTTTGCAATTTCTGCGGAAGATGAACAGGAATAAAAAACGCATACGCCCTTTTTGGCCAACCAAGCAAGCATGCAAAGGAAATCTGCACTACAATGAAGTCTCACTTCCCCCCGGTCAAAAGGGCCATCTGAAAAAAGTGTAAAATCCAGAAAGGCAGGACAGGCCATGGAGAACTGGGAGCCTTGTTATGCTGATGGGCGGGATGTAAATTGCCAACAGACACTCGGGAGAAGTGTATGGTGTTTCCTGAAACATCTAAAAAACAAAGCAACAGAACCTAGGGCACTTCCACTTATGGTCCTATAGCTTAGGGAAATTAAAATCAAAAAGACACAGCCACCCCAAAGTTTGGAACGGCTCTGTTTACAAGAACCTCGTTTACAGTACAAGTTCAACATCACAGAAAGTGAAAAATGGATAAAGAAGTTGTGGTATTTACTTACAAAGAAATATCACTCAGCAATGAAATCTGTGTCATCAGGCCCTTAGCAGCACAATGAGTGGATTCAGGTATGATGATTCTAACTGAAGTAAGTCACACAGAAAAAGAAACATCATAAGATATCAGTAATACACGGAATGTAAACTTGGCTACACAGGAACTGAATTACAGAACAGAACAGGGTCTCAAATTTAGAAAACCAACTATGCTTGCTTAAGGGTAAAGGTGAGTTGGGGTGCTGCATAAAACCAGAGATTGAAATGAGCACAGATAAAGTTCCTTAAGTCAAATATGGAATAGACAAGAGCTACTCCTTGCTCAACGAAATGGACTCAACACCGCATATTAAACGCCTAAGAATGTGCCTGACTAGTAAGTAACTTAAAACCTATGGATTGCTATGTCTCCGAAAGAGAATCAAGCATGTGTACAGGGGCATAAACGCAGCAGTGATAGGATTGGAGAGGTTCGGTGAGCAAATGAAGACCCTTTGAAGTCATATTGCATGGTACCCATTCCACGGGTCTCAACTCTCCAGGTTTAAGGTATTCTTCCTTCAGCTAAAACATGCATGTGGAACCCAAGTATGATCAACCATGTGAACGGGAGACGTGTTCAAATATGTCTCAGTTTTCCTCCCCTGGTACTCGGGTGCAACATTCCAGACGCTTTACTAACACTCTCCCCACTTGGAGAGTCAGCGCCTTTAACCTCCTGTTTGGCCCAGTTTGCAATTTCTGCGGAAGATGAACAGGAATAGCGAGAACCAATGAGAGACTAGCTGGAGGTGTCTGGACGGGCAAATTTAACTCTCATTTCCCACCAGGAAGAGGAAATAACCAAAGGCTCAGCGTGCCGTGCCGGAACCAGATTAGGGCCTGAAGCCATCCTGCGGTGTTGCGGCCAGGTCACAAGAAAGCAAGTTGAAGAAAGGAGCTCAGGGGCACTGTAATTCTCAAACCTGCAGAGTTATAGATAACAGCTATCGTCCAAAAATAGACTGAAGTAAGGCTGCCAAGAGGACTTGAAAGCGGGGCAGAATTGCAGGAAATCGATATCAGGAGGTAGACTGGAATTGCATTGAAAGCATAGGAAAAGAGGCAGAACGTCCACAATGATGCACTTGGCCAAAAAGGGCGTATGCGTTTTTTCCTGAATATATTCAGGAAAAAACGCATACGCCCTTTTTGGCCAACCAAGCAAGCTTGCAAAGGAAATCTGCACTACAATGAAGTCTCACTTCCCCCCGGTCAAAAGGGCCATCTGAAAACAGTGTAAAATCCAGAAAGGCAGGACAGGCCATGGAGAACTGGGAGACTTGTTATGCTGATGGGCGGGATGTAAATTGCCAACAACCACTCGGGAGAAGTGTATGGTGTTTCCTGATACATCTAAAAAACAAAGCAACAGAACCTAGGGCACTTCCACTTATGGTCCTATAGCTTAGGGAAATTAAAATCAAAAAGACACAGCCACCCCAAAGTTTGGAACGGCTCTGTTTACAAGAACCTCGTTTACAGTACAAGTTCAACATCGCAGAAAGTGAAAAATGGATAAAGAAGTTGTGGTATTCACTTACAAAGCAATATCAGTCAGCAATGAAATCTATGTCATCAGGCCCTTAGCAGCACAATGAGTGGATTCAGGTATGATGATTCTAACTGAAATAAGTCACACAGAAAAAGAAACATCATAAGATATCAGTAATACACGGAATGTAAACTTGGCTACACAGGAACTGAATTACAGAACAGAACAGGGTCTCAAATTTAGAAAACCAACTTATGCTTGCTTAAGGGTAAAGGTGAGTTGGGGTGCTGCATAAAACCAGAGATTGAAATGAGCACAGATAAAGTTCCTTAAGTCAAATATGGAATAGACAAGAGCTACTCCTTGCTCAACGAAATGGACTCAACACCGCATATTAAACGCCTAATAATGTACCTGACTACTAACTATCGTAAAACCTATGGATTGCTATGTCTCCGAAAGAGAATCAAGCATGTGTACAGGGGCATAAACGCAGCAGTGATAGGATTGGAGAGGTTCGGTGAGCAAATGAAGACCCTTTGAAGTCATATTGCATGGTACCCATTCCACGGGTCTCAACTCTCCAGGTTTAAGGTATTCTTCCTTCAGCTAAAACATGCATGTGGAACCCAAGTATGATCAACCATGTGAACGGGAGACGTGTTCAAATATGTCTCAGTTTTCCTCCCCTGGTACTCGGGTGCAACATTCCAAACGCTTTACTAACACTCTCCTCACTTGGAGAGTCAGCGCCTTTAACCTACTGTTTGGCCCAGTTTGCAATTTCTGCGGAAGATGAACAGGAATAAAAAACGCATACGCCCTTTTTGGCCAACCAAGCAAGCTTGCAAAGGAAATCTGCACTACAATGAAGTCTCACTTCCCCCCGGTCAAAAGGGCCATCTGAAAAAAGTGTAAAATCCAGAAAGGCAGGACAGGCCATGTAGAACTGGGAGCCTTGTTATGCTGATGGGCGGGATGTAAATTGCCAACAGACACTCGGGAGAAGTGTATGGTGTTTCCTGAAACATCTAAAAAACAAAGCAACAGAGGCTAGGGCACTGCCACTTATGGTCTTATAGCTTAGGGAAATTAAAATCAAAAAGACACAGCCACCCCAAAGTTTGGGACGCCTCTGTTTACAAGAACCTCGTTTACAGTACAAGTTCAACATCGCAGAAAGTGAAAAATGGATAAAGAAGTTGTGGTATTTACTTACAAAGCAATATCACTCAGCAATGAAATCTATGTCATCAGGCCCTTAGCATCACAATGAGTGGATTCAGATATGATGATTCTAACTGAAATAAGTCACACAGAAAAAGAAACATCATAAGATATCAGTAATACACGGAATGTAAACTTGGCTACACAGGAACTGAATTACAGAACAGAACAGGGTCTCAAATTTAGAAAACCAACTTATGCTTGCTTAAGGGGAAAGGTGAGTTGGGGTGCTGCATAAAACCAGAGATTGAAATGAGCACAGATATAGTTCCTTAAGTCAAATATGGAATAGACAAGAGCCACTCCTTGCTCAACGAAATGGACTCAACACCGCATATTAAACGCCTAAGAATGTACCTGACTAGTAAGTATCTTAAAACCTATGGATTGCTATGTCTCCGAAAGAGAATCAAGCATGTGTACAGGGGCATAAACGCAGCAGTGATAGGATTGGAGAGGTTCGGTGAGCAAATGAAGACCCTTTGAAGTCATATTGCATGGTACCCATTCCACGGGTCTCAACTCTCCAGGTTTAAGGTATTCTTCCTTCAGCTAAAACATGCATGTGGAACCCAAGTATGATCAACCATGTGAACGGGAGACGTGTTCAAATATGTCTCAGTTTTCCTCCCCTGGTACTCGGGTGCAACATTCCAGACGCTTTACTAACACTCTCCTCACTTGGAGAGTCAGCGCCTTTAACCTACTGTTTGGCCCAGTTTGCAATTTCTGCGGAAGATGAACAGGAATAAAAAACGCATACGCCCTTTTTGGCCAACCAAGCAAGCTTGCAAAGGAAATCTGCACTACAATGAAGTCTCACTTCCCCCCGGTCAAAAGGGCCATCTGAAAAAAGTGTAAAATCCAGAAAGGCAGGACAGGCCATGGAGAACTGGGAGCCTTGTTATGCTGATGGGCGGGATGTAAATTGCCAACAACCACTCGGGAGAAGTGTATGGTGTTTCCTGAAACATCTAAAAAACAAAGCAACAGAACCTAGGGCACTTCCACTTATGGTCCTATAGCTTAGGGAAATTAAAATCAAAAAGACACAGCCACCCCAAAGTTTGGAACGGCTCTGTTTACAAGAACCTCGTTTACAGTACAAGTTCAACATCGCAGAAAGTGAAAAATGGATAAAGAAGTTGTGGTATTTACTTACAAAGAAATATCACTCAGCAATTAAATCTGTGTCATCAGGCCCTTAGCAGCACAATGAGTGGATTCAGGTATGATGATTCTAACTGAAGTAAGTCACACAGAAAAAGAAACATCATAAGATATCAGTAATACACGGAATGTAAACTTGGCTACACAGGAACTGAATTACAGAACAGAACAGGGTCTCAAATTTAGAAAACCAACTATGCTTGCTTAAGGGTAAAGGTGAGTTGGGGTGCTGCATAAAACCAGAGATTGAAATGAGCACAGATAAAGTTCCTTAAGTCAAATATGGAATAGACAAGAGCTACTCCTTGCTCAACGAAATGGACTCAACACCGCATATTAAACGCCTAATAATGTACCTGACTACTAACTATCGTAAAACCTATGGATTGCTATGTCTCCGAAAGAGAATCAAGCATGTGTACAGGGGCATAAACGCAGCAGTGATAGGATTGGAGAGGTTCGGTGAGCAAATGAAGACCCTTTGAAGTCATATTGCATGGTACCCATTCCACGGGTCTCAACTCTCCAGGTTTAAGGTATTCTTCCTTCAGCTAAAACATGCATGTGGAACCCAAGTATGATCAACCATGTGAACGGGAGACGTGTTCAAATATGTCTCAGTTTTCCTCCCCTGGTACTCGGGTGCAACATTCCAAACGCTTTACTAACACTCTCCTCACTTGGAGAGTCAGCGCCTTTAACCTACTGTTTGGCCCAGTTTGCAATTTCTGCGGAAGATGAACAGGAATAAAAAACGCATACGCCCTTTTTGGCCAACCAAGCAAGCTTGCAAAGGAAATCTGCACTACAATGAAGTCTCACTTCCCCCCGGTCAAAAGGGCCATCTGAAAAAAGTGTAAAATCCAGAAAGGCAGGACAGGCCATGTAGAACTGGGAGCCTTGTTATGCTGATGGGCGGGATGTAAATTGCCAACAGACACTCGGGAGAAGTGTATGGTGTTTCCTGAAACATCTAAAAAACAAAGCAACAGAGGCTAGGGCACTGCCACTTATGGTCTTATAGCTTAGGGAAATTAAAATCAAAAAGACACAGCCACCCCAAAGTTTGGGACGCCTCTGTTTACAAGAACCTCGTTTACAGTACAAGTTCAACATCGCAGAAAGTGAAAAATGGATAAAGAAGTTGTGGTATTTACTTACAAAGCAATATCACTCAGCAATGAAATCTATGTCATCAGGCCCTTAGCATCACAATGAGTGGATTCAGATATGATGATTCTAACTGAAATAAGTCACACAGAAAAAGAAACATCATAAGATATCAGTAATACACGGAATGTAAACTTGGCTACACAGGAACTGAATTACAGAACAGAACAGGGTCTCAAATTTAGAAAACCAACTTATGCTTGCTTAAGGGGAAAGGTGAGTTGGGGTGCTGCATAAAACCAGAGATTGAAATGAGCACAGATATAGTTCCTTAAGTCAAATATGGAATAGACAAGAGCCACTCCTTGCTCAACGAAATGGACTCAACACCGCATATTAAACGCCTAAGAATGTACCTGACTAGTAAGTATCTTAAAACCTATGGATTGCTATGTCTCCGAAAGAGAATCAAGCATGTGTACAGGGGCATAAACGCAGCAGTGATAGGATTGGAGAGGTTCGGTGAGCAAATGAAGACCCTTTGAAGTCATATTGCATGGTACCCATTCCACGGGTCTCAACTCTCCAGGTTTAAGGTATTCTTCCTTCAGCTAAAACATGCATGTGGAACCCAAGTATGATCAACCATGTGAACGGGAGACGTGTTCAAATATGTCTCAGTTTTCCTCCCCTGGTACTCGGGTGCAACATTCCAGACGCTTTACTAACACTCTCCTCACTTGGAGAGTCAGCGCCTTTAACCTACTGTTTGGCCCAGTTTGCAATTTCTGCGGAAGATGAACAGGAATAAAAAACGCATACGCCCTTTTTGGCCAACCAAGCAAGCTTGCAAAGGAAATCTGCACTACAATGAAGTCTCACTTCCCCCCGGTCAAAAGGGCCATCTGAAAAAAGTGTAAAATCCAGAAAGGCAGGACAGGCCATGGAGAACTGGGAGCCTTGTTATGCTGATGGGCGGGATGTAAATTGCCAACAACCACTCGGGAGAAGTGTATGGTGTTTCCTGAAACATCTAAAAAACAAAGCAACAGAACCTAGGGCACTTCCACTTATGGTCCTATAGCTTAGGGAAATTAAAATCAAAAAGACACAGCCACCCCAAAGTTTGGAACGGCTCTGTTTACAAGAACCTCGTTTACAGTACAAGTTCAACATCGCAGAAAGTGAAAAATGGATAAAGAAGTTGTGGTATTTACTTACAAAGAAATATCACTCAGCAATTAAATCTGTGTCATCAGGCCCTTAGCAGCACAATGAGTGGATTCAGGTATGATGATTCTAACTGAAGTAAGTCACACAGAAAAAGAAACATCATAAGATATCAGTAATACACGGAATGTAAACTTGGCTACACAGGAACTGAATTACAGAACAGAACAGGGTCTCAAATTTAGAAAACCAACTATGCTTGCTTAAGGGTAAAGGTGAGTTGGGGTGCTGCATAAAACCAGAGATTGAAATGAGCACAGATAAAGTTCCTTAAGTCAAATATGGAATAGACAAGAGCTACTCCTTGCTCAACGAAATGGACTCAACACCGCATATTAAACGCCTAAGAATGTGCCTGACTAGTAAGTATCTTAAAACCTATGGATAGCTATGTCTCCGAAAGAGAATCAAGCATGTGTACAGGGGCATAAACGCAGCAGTGATAGGATTGGAGAGGTTTGGTGAGCAAATGAAGACCCTTTGAAGTCATATTGCATGGTACCCATTCCACGGGTCTCAACTCTCCAGGTTTAAGGTATTCTTCCTTCAGCTAAAACATGCATGTGGAACCCAAGTATGATCAACCATGTGAACGGGAGACGTGTTCAAATATGTCTCAGTTTTCCTCCCCTGGTACTCGGGTGCAACATTCCAGACGCTTTACTAACACTCTCCCCACTTGGAGAGTCAGCGCCTTTAACCTCCTGTTTGGCCCAGTTTGCAATTTCTGCGGAAGATGAACAGGAATAGCGAGAACCAATGAGAGACTAGCTGGAGGTGTCTGGACGGGCAAATTTAACTCTCATTTCCCACCAGGAAGAGGAAATAACCAAAGGCTCAGCGTGCCGTGCCGGAACCAGATTAGGGCCTGAAGCCATCCTGCGGTGTTGCGGCCAGGTCACAAGAAAGCAAGTTGAAGAAAGGAGCTCAGGGGCACTGTAATTCTCAAAACTGCAGAGTTATAGATAACAGCTATCGTCCAAAAATAGACTGAAGTAAGGCTGCCAAGAGGACTTGAAAGCGGGGCAGAATTGCAGGAAATCGATTTCAGGAGGTAGACTGGAATTGCATTGAAAGCATAGGAAAAGAGGCAGAACGTCCACAATGATGCACTTGGCCAAAAAGGGCGTATGCGTTTTTTCCTGAATATATTCAGGAAAAAACGCATACGCCCTTTTTGGCCAACCAAGCAAGCTTGCAAAGGAAATCTGCACTACAATGAAGTCTCACTTCCCCCCGGTCAAAAGGGCCATCTGAAAACAGTGTAAAATCCAGAAAGGCAGGACAGGCCATGGAGAACTGGGAGACTTGTTATGCTGATGGGCGGGATGTAAATTGCCAACAACCACTCGGGAGAAGTGTATGGTGTTTCCTGATACATCTAAAAAACAAAGCAACAGAACCTAGGGCACTTCCACTTATGGTCCTATAGCTTAGGGAAATTAAAATCAAAAAGACACAGCCACCCCAAAGTTTGGAACGGCTCTGTTTACAAGAACCTCGTTTACAGTACAAGTTCAACATCGCAGAAAGTGAAAAATGGATAAAGAAGTTGTGGTATTCACTTACAAAGCAATATCAGTCAGCAATGAAATCTATGTCATCAGGCCCTTAGCAGCACAATGAGTGGATTCAGGTATGATGATTCTAACTGAAATAAGTCACACAGAAAAAGAAACATCATAAGATATCAGTAATACACGGAATGTAAACTTGGCTACACAGGAACTGAATTACAGAACAGAACAGGGTCTCAAATTTAGAAAACCAACTTATTCTTGCTTAAGGGTAAAGGTGAGTTAGGGTGCAGCATAAAACCAGAGACTGAAATGAGCACAGATAAAGTTCCTTAAGCCAAATATGGAATAGACAAGAGCTACTCCTTGCTCAACGAAATGGACTCAACACCGCATATTAAACGCCTAAATATGTACCTGACTAGTAAGTATCGTAAAACCTATGGATTGCTATGTCTCCAAAAGAGAATCAAGCATGTGTACAGGGGCATAAACGCAGCAGTGATAGGATTGGAGAGGTTCGGTGAGCAAATGAAGACCCTTTGAAGTCATATTGCATGGTACCCATTACACGGGTCTTAACTCTCCAGGTTTAAGGTATTCTTCCTTCAGCTAAAACATGCATGTGGAACCCAAGTATGATCAACCATGTGAACGGGAGACGTGTTCAAATATGTCTCAGTTTTCCTCCCCTGGTACTCGGGTGCAACATTCCAGACGCTTTACTAACACTCTCCCCACTTGGAGAGTCAGCGCCTTTAACCTCCTGTTTGGCCCAGTTTGCAATTTCTGCGGAAGATGAACAGGAATAGCGAGAACCAATGAGAGACTAGCTGGAGGTGTTTGGACGGGCAAATTTAACTCTCATTTCCCACCAGGAAGAGGAAATAACCGAAGGCTCAGCGTGCCGTGCCGGAACCAGATTAGGGCCTGAAGCCATCCTGCGGTGTTGCGGCCAGGTCACAAGAAAGCGAGTTGAAGAAAGCAGCTAAGGAGCACTGTAATTCTCAAACCTGCAGAGTTATAAATGACAGCTATCGTCCAAAAATAGACTGAAGTAAGGCTGCCAAGAGGACTTGAAAGCGGGGCAGAATTGCAGGAAACCGATTTCAGGAGGTAGACTGGAATTGCATTGAAAGCATACGAAAAGAGGCAGAACGTCCACATGATGCACTTGGCCAAAAAGGGCGTATGCGTTTTTTCCTGAATATATTCAGGAAAAAACGCATACGCCCTTTTTTGGCCAACCAAGCAAGCTTGCAAAGGAAATCTGCACTACAATGAAGTCTCACTTCCCCCCGGTCAAAAGGGCCATCTGAAAACAGTGTAAAATCCAGAAAGGCTGGACAGGCCATGGAGAACTGGGAGCCTTGTTATGCTGATGGGTGGGATGTAAATTGCCAACAAACACTCGGGAGAAGTGTATGGTGTTTCCTGAAACATCTAAAAAACAAAGCAACAGAACCTAGGGCACTTCCACTTATGGTCCTATAGCTTAGGGAAATTAAAATCAAAAAGACACAGCCACCCCAAAGTTTGGAACGGCTCTGTTTACAAGAACCTCGTTTACAGTACAAGTTCAACATCGCAGAAAGTGAAAAATGGATAAAGAAGTTGTGGTATTCACTTACAAAGCAATATCAGTCAGCAATGAAATCTATGTCATCAGGCCCTTAGCAGCACAATGAGTGGATTCAGGTATGATGATTCTAACTGAAATAAGTCACACAGAAAAAGAAACATCATAAGATATCAGTAACACACGGAATGTAAACTTGGCTACACAGGAACTGAATTACAGAACAGAACAGGGTCTCAAATTTAGAAAACCAACTTATGCTTGCTTAAGGGTAAAGGTGAGTTGGGGTGCTGCATAAACCAGAGATTGAAATGAGCACAGATAAAGTTCCTTAAGTCAAATATAGAATAGACAAGAGCTACTCCTTGCTCAACGAAATGGACTCAACACCGCATATTAAACGCCTAAGAATGTACCTGACTAGTAAGTATCTTAAAACCTATGGATTGCTATGTCTCCGAAAGAGAATCAAGCATGTGTACAGGGGCATAAACGCAGCAGTGATAGGATTGGAGAGGTTCGGTGAGCAAATGAAAACCCTTTGAAGTCATATTGCATGGTACCCATTCCACGGGTCTCAACTCTCCAGGTTTAAGGTATTCTTCCTTCAGCTAAAACATGCATGTGGAACCCAAGTATGATCAACCATGTGAACGGGAGACGTGTTCAAATATGTCTCAGTTTTCCTCCCCTGGTACTCGGGTGCAACATTCCAGACGCTTTACTAACACTCTCCCCACTTGGAGAGTCAGCGCCTTTAACCTCCTGTTTGGCCCAGTTTGCAATTTCTGCGGAAGATGAACAGGAATAGCGAGAACCAATGAGAGACTAGCTGGAGGTGTCTGGACGGGCAAATTTAACTCTCATTTCCCACCAGGAAGAGGAAATAACCAAAGGCTCAGCGTGCCGTGCCGGAACCAGATTAGGGCCTGAAGCCATCCTGCGGTGTTGCGGCCAGGTCACAAGAAAGCAAGTTGAAGAAAGGAGCTCAGGGGCACTGTAATTCACAAACCTGCAGAGTTATAAATGACAGCTATCGTCCAAAAATAGACTGAAGTAAGGCTGCCAAGAGGACTTGAAAGCGGGGCAGAATTGCAGGAAACCGATTTCAGGAGGTAGACTGGAATTGCATTGAAAGCATAGGAAAAGAGGCAGAACGTCCACAATGATGCACTTGGCCAAAAAGGGCGTATGCGTTTTTTCCTGAAATATTCAGGAAAAAACGCATACGCCCTTTTTGGCCAACCAAGCAAGCTTGCAAAGGAAATCTGCACTACAATGAAGTCTCACTTCCCCCCGGTCAAAAGGACCATCTGAAAAAAGTGTAAAATCCAGAAAGGCAGGACAGGCCATGGAGAACTGGGAGCCTTGTTATGCTGATGGGCGGGATGTAAATTGCCAACAGACACTCGGGAGAAGTGTATGGTGTTTCCTGAAACATCTAAAAAACAAAGCAACAGAGGCTAGAGCACTGCCACTTATGGTCTTATAGCTTAGGGAAATTAAAATCAAAAAGACACAGCCACCCCAAAGTTTGGAACGGCTCTGTTTACAAGAACCTCGTTTACAGTACAAGTTCAACATCGCAGAAAGTGAAAAATGGATAAAGAAGTTGTGGTATTTACTTACAAAGAAATATCACTCAGCAATGAAATCTGTGTCATCAGGCCCTTAGCAGCACAATGAGTGGATTCAGGTATGATGATTCTAACTGAAGTAAGTCACACAGAAAAAGAAACATCATAAGATATCAGTAATACACGGAATGTAAACTTGGCTACACAGGAACTGAATTACAGAACAGAACAGGGTCTCAAATTTAGAAAACCAACTATGCTTGCTTAAGGGTAAAGGTGAGTTGGGGTGCTGCATAAAACCAGAGATTGAAATGAGCACAGATAAAGTTCCTTAAGTCAAATATGGAATAGACAAGAGCTACTCCTTGCTCAACGAAATGGACTCAACACCGCATATTAAACGCCTAAGAATGTGCCTGACTAGTAATTATCTTAAAACCTATGGATTGCTATGTCTCCGAAAGAGAATCAAGCATGTGTACAGGGGCATAAACGCAGCAGTGATAGGATTGGAGAGGTTCGGTGAGCAAATGAAGACCCTTTGAAGTCATATTGCATGGTACCCATTCCACGGGTCTCAACTCTCCAGGTTTAAGGTATTCTTCCTTCAGCTAAAACATGCATGTGGAACCCAAGTATGATCAACCATGTGAACGGGAGACGTGTTCAAATATGTCTCAGTTTTCCTCCCCTGGTACTCGGGTGCAACATTCCAGACGCTTTACTAACACTCTCCCCACTTGGAGAGTCAGCGCCTTTAACCTCCTGTTTGGCCCAGTTTGCAATTTCTGCGGAAGATGAACAGGAATAGCGAGAACCAATGAGAGACTAGCTGGAGGTGTCTGGACGGGCAAATTTAACTCTCATTTCCCACCAGGAAGAGGAAATAACCAAAGGCTCAGCGTGCCGTGCCGGAACCAGATTAGGGCCTGAAGCCATCCTGCGGTGTTGCGGCCAGGTCACAAGAAAGCAAGTTGAAGAAAGGAGCTCATGTGCACTGTAATTCTCAAAACTGCAGAGTTATAGATAACAGCTATCGTCCAAAAATAGACTGAAGTAAGGCTGCCAAGAGGACTTGAAAGCGGGGCAGAATTGCAGGAAATCGATTTCAGGAGGTAGACTGGAATTGCATTGAAAGCATAGGAAAAGAGGCAGAACGTCCACAATGATGCACTTGGCCAAAAAGGGCGTATGCGTTTTTTCCTGAATATATTCAGGAAAAAACGCATACGCCCTTTTTGGCCAACCAAGCAAGCTTGCAAAGGAAATCTGCACTACAATGAAGTCTCACTTCCCCCCGGTCAAAAGGGCCATCTGAAAACAGTGTAAAATCCAGAAAGGCAGGACAGGCCATGGAGAACTGGGAGACTTGTTATGCTGATGGGCGGGATGTAAATTGCCAACAACCACTCGGGAGAAGTGTATGGTGTTTCCTGATACATCTAAAAAACAAAGCAACAGAACCTAGGGCACTTCCACTTATGGTCCTATAGCTTAGGGAAATTAAAATCAAAAAGACACAGCCACCCCAAAGTTTGGAACGGCTCTGTTTACAAGAACCTCGTTTACAGTACAAGTTCAACATCGCAGAAAGTGAAAAATGGATAAAGAAGTTGTGGTATTCACTTACAAAGCAATATCAGTCAGCAATAAAATCTATGTCATCAGGCCCTTAGCAGCACAATGAGTGGATTCAGGTATGATGATTCTAACTGAAATAAGTCACACAGAAAAAGAAACATCATAAGATATCAGTAATACACGGAATGTAAACTTGGCTACACAGGAACTGAATTACAGAACAGAACAGGGTCTCAAATTTAGAAAACCAACTTATTCTTGCTTAAGGGTAAAGGTGAGTTAGGGTGCAGCATAAAACCAGAGACTGAAATGAGCACAGATAAAGTTCCTTAAGCCAAATATGGAATAGACAAGAGCTACTCCTTGCTCAACGAAATGGACTCAACACCGCATATTAAACGCCTAAATATGTACCTGACTAGTAAGTATCGTAAAACCTATGGATTGCTATGTCTCCAAAAGAGAATCAAGCATGTGTACAGGGGCATAAACGCAGCAGTGATAGGATTGGAGAGGTTCGGTGAGCAAATGAAGACCCTTTGAAGTCATATTGCATGGTACCCATTACACGGGTCTTAACTCTCCAGGTTTAAGGTATTCTTCCTTCAGCTAAAACATGCATGTGGAACCCAAGTATGATCAACCATGTGAACGGGAGACGTGTTCAAATATGTCTCAGTTTTCCTCCCCTGGTACTCGGGTGCAACATTCCAGACGCTTTACTAACACTCTCCCCACTTGGAGAGTCAGCGCCTTTAACCTCCTGTTTGGCCCAGTTTGCAATTTCTGCGGAAGATGAACAGGAATAGCGAGAACCAATGAGAGACTAGCTGGAGGTGTTTGGACGGGCAAATTTAACTCTCATTTCCCACCAGGAAGAGGAAATAACCGAAGGCTCAGCGTGCCGTGCCGGAACCAGATTAGGGCCTGAAGCCATCCTGCGGTGTTGCGGCCAGGTCACAAGAAAGCGAGTTGAAGAAAGCAGCTCAGGAGCACTGTAATTCTCAAACCTGCAGAGTTATAAATGACAGCTATCGTCCAAAAATAGACTGAAGTAAGGCTGCCAAGAGGACTTGAAAGCGGGGCAGAATTGCAGGAAACCGATTTCAGGAGGTAGACTGGAATTGCATTGAAAGCATACGAAAAGAGGCAGAACGTCCACAATGATGCACTTGGCCAAAAAGGGCGTATGGGTTTTTTCCTGAATATATTCAGGAAAAAACGCATACGCCCTTTTTGGCCAACCAAGCAAGCTTGCAAAGGAAATCTGCACTACAATGAAGTCTCACTTCCCCCCGGTCAAAAGGGCCATCTGAAAACAGTGTAAAATCCAGAAAGGCTGGACAGGCCATGGAGAACTGGGAGCCTTGTTATGCTGATGGGTGGGATGTAAATTGCCAACAAACACTCGGGAGAAGTGTATGGTGTTTCCTGAAACATCTAAAAAACAAAGCAACAGAACCTAGGGCACTTCCACTTATGGTCCTATAGCTTAGGGAAATTAAAATCAAAAAGACACAGCCACCCCAAAGTTTGGAACGGCTCTGTTTACAAGAACCTCGTTTACAGTACAAGTTCAACATCGCAGAAAGTGAAAAATGGATAAAGAAGTTGTGGTATTCACTTACAAAGCAATATCAGTCAGCAATGAAATCTATGTCATCAGGCCCTTAGCAGCACAATGAGCGGATTCAGGTATGATGATTCTAACTGAAATAAGTCACACAGAAAAAGAAACATCATAAGATATCAGTAATACACGGAATGTAAACTTGGCTACACAGGAACTGAATTACAGAACAGAACAGGGTCTCAAATTTAGAAAACCAACTTATGCTTGCTTAAGGGTAAAGGTGAGTTGGGGTGCTGCATAAACCAGAGATTGAAATGAGCACAGATAAAGTTCCTTAAGTCAAATATGGAATAGACAAGAGCTACTCCTTGCTCAACGAAATGGACTCAACACCGCATATTAAACGCCTAAGAATGTACCTGACTAGTAAGTATCTTAAAACCTATGGATTGCTATGTCTCCGAAAGAGAATCAAGCATGTGTACAGGGGCATAAACGCAGCAGTGATAGGATTGGAGAGGTTCGGTGAGCAAATGAAAACCCTTTGAAGTCATATTGCATGGTACCCATTCCACGGGTCTCAACTCTCCAGGTTTAAGGTATTCTTCCTTCAGCTAAAACATGCATGTGGAACCCAAGTATGATCAACCATGTGAACGGGAGACGTGTTCAAATATGTCTCAGTTTTCCTCCCCTGGTACTCGGGTGCAACATTCCAGACGCTTTACTAACACTCTCCCCACTTGGAGAGTCAGCGCCTTTAACCTCCTGTTTGGCCCAGTTTGCAATTTCTGCGGAAGATGAACAGGAATAGCGAGAACCAATGAGAGACTAGCTGGAGGTGTCTGGACGGGCAAATTTAACTCTCATTTCCCACCAGGAAGAGGAAATAAACAAAGGCTCAGCGTGCCGTGCCGGAACCAGATTAGGGCCTGAAGCCATCCTGCGGTGTTGCGGCCAGGTCACAAGAAAGCAAGTTGAAGAAAGGAGCTCAGGGGCACTGTAATTCACAAACCTGCAGAGTTATAAATGACAGCTATCGTCCAAAAATAGACTGAAGTAAGGCTGCCAAGAGGACTTGAAAGCGGGGCAGAATTGCAGGAAACCGATTTCAGGAGGTAGACTGGAATTGCATTGAAAGCATAGGAAAAGAGGCAGAACGTCCACAATGATGCACTTGGCCAAAAAGGGCGTATGCGTTTTTTCCTGAAATATTCAGGAAAAAACGCATACGCCCTTTTTGGCCAACCAAGCAAGCTTGCAAAGGAAATCTGCACTACAATGAAGTCTCACTTCCCCCCGGTCAAAAGGACCATCTGAAAAAAGTGTAAAATCCAGAAAGGCAGGACAGGCCATGGAGAACTGGGAGCCTTGTTATGCTGATGGGCGGGATGTAAATTGCCAACAGACACTCGGGAGAAGTGTATGGTGTTTCCTGAAACATCTAAAAAACAAAGCAACAGAGGCTAGAGCACTGCCACTTATGGTCTTATAGCTTAGGGAAATTAAAATCAAAAAGACACAGCCACCTCAAAGTTTGGGACGACTCTGTTTACAAGAACCTCGTTTACAGTACAAGTTCAACATCGCAGAAAGTGAAAAATGGATAAAGAAGTTGTGGTATTTACTTACAAAGCAATATCACTCAGCAATGAAATCTGTGTCATCAGGCCCTTAGCAGCACAATGAGTGGATTCAGGTATGATGATTCTAACTGAAATAAGTCACACAGAAAAAGAAACATCATAAGATATCAGTAATACACGGAATGTAAACTTGGCTACACAGGAACTGAATTACAGAACAGAACAGGGTCTCAAATTTAGAAAACCAACTTATTCTTGCTTAAGGGTAAAGGTGAGTTGGGGTGCTGCATAAAACCAGAGATTGAAATGAGCACAGATAAAGTTCCTTAAGTCAAATATGGAATAGACAAGAGCTACTCCTTGCTCAACGAAATGGACTCAACACCGCATATTAAACGCCTAATAATGTACCTGACTAGTAAGTATCGTAAAACCTATGGATTGCTATGTCTCCGAAAGAGAATCAAGCATGTGTACAGGGGCATAAACGCAGCAGTGATAGGATTGGAGAGGTTCGGTGAGCAAATGAAGACCCTTTGAAGTCATATTGCATGGTACCCATTCCACGGGTCTCAACTCTCCAGGTTTAAGGTATTCTTCCTTCAGCTAAAACATGCATGTGGAACCCAAGTATGATCAACCATGTGAACGGGAGACGTGTTCAAATATGTCTCAGTTTTCCTCCCCTGGTACTCGGGTGCAACATTCCAGACGCTTTACTAACACTCTCCTCACTTGGAGAGTCAGCGCCTTTAACCTACTGTTTGGCCCAGTTTGCAATTTCTGCGGAAGATGAACAGGAATAAAAAACGCATACGCCCTTTTTGGCCAACCAAGCAAGCTTGCAAAGGAAATCTGCACTACAATGAAGTCTCACTTCCCCCCGGTCAAAAGGGCCATCTGAAAAAAGTGTAAAATCCAGAAAGGCAGGACAGGCCATGGAGAACTGGGAGCCTTGTTATGCTGATGGGCGGGATGTAAATTGCCAACAACCACTCGGGAGAAGTGTATGGTGTTTCCTGAAACATCTAAAAAACAAAGCAACAGAACCTAGGGCACTTCCACTTATGGTCCTATAGCTTAGGGAAATTAAAATCAAAAAGACACAGACACCCCAAAGTTTGGAACGGCTCTGTTTACAAGAACCTCGTTTACAGTACAAGTTCAACATCGCAGAAACTGAAAAATGGATAAAGAAGTTGTGGTATTTACTTACAAAGCAATATCACTCAGCAATGAAATCTATGTCATCAGGCCCTTAGCATCACAATGAGTGGATTCAGGTATGATGATTCTAACTGAAATAAGTCACACAGAAAAAGAAACATCATAAGATATCAGTAATACACGGAATGTAAACTTGGCTACACAGGAACTGAATTACAGAACAGAACAGGGTCTCAAATTTAGAATACCAATTTATGCTTGCTTAAGGGTAAAGGTGAGTTGGGGTGCTGCATAAAACCAGAGATTGAAATGAGCACAGATAAAGTTCCTTAAGTCAAATATGGAATAGACAAGAGCTACTCCTTGCTCAACGAAATGGACTCAACACCGCATATTAAACGCCTAAGAATGTACCTGACTAGTAAGTATCTTAAAACCTATGGATTGCTATGTTCCTGAAAGAGAATCAAGCATGTGTACAGGGGCATACACGCAGCAGTGATAGGATTGGAGAGGTTCGGTGAGCAAATGAAGACCCTTTGAAGTCATATTGCATGGTACCCATTAGACGGGTTTCAACTCTCCAGGTTTAAGGTATTCTTCCTTCAGCTAAAACATGCATGTGGAACCCAAGTACGATCAACCATGTGAACGGGAGACGTGTTCAAATATGTCTCAGTTTTCCTCCCCTGGTACTCGGGTGCAACATTCCAGACGCTTTACTAACACTCTCCCCACTTGGAGAGTCAGCGCCTTTAACCTCCTGTTTGGCCCAGTTTGCAATTTCTGCGGAAGATGAACAGGAATAGCGAGAACCAATGAGAGGCTAGCTGGAGGTGTCTGGACGGGCAAATTTAACTCTCATTTCCCACCAGGAAGAGGAAATAACCAAAGGCTCAGCGTGCCATACCGGAACCAGATTAGGGCCTGAATCCATCCTGCGGTGTTGCGGCCAGCTCAAAAGAAAGCGAGTTGAAGAAAGGAGCTCAGGGGCACTGTAATTCACAAACCTGCAGAGTTATAAATGACAGCTATCGTCCAAAAATAGACTGAAGTAAGGCTGCCAAGAGGACTTGAAAGCGGGGCAGAATTGCAGGAAACCGATTTCAGGAGGTAGACTGGAATTGCATTGAAAGCATAGGAAAAGAGGCAGAACGTCCACAATGATGCACTTGGCCAAAAAGGGCGTATGCGTTTTTTCCTGAATATATTCAGGAAAAAACGCATACGCCCTTTTTGGCCAACCAAGCAAGTTTGCAAAGGAAATCTGCACTACAATGAAGTCTCACTTCCCCCCGGTCAAAAGGGCCATCTGAAAAAAGTGTAAAATCCAGAAAGGCAGGACAGGCCATGGAGAACTGGGAGCCTTGTTATGCTGATGGGCGGGATGTAAATTGCCAACAACCACTCGGGAGAAGTGTATGGTGTTTCCTGAAACATCTAAAAAACAAAGCAACAGAACCTAGGGCACTTCCACTTATGGTCCTATAGCTTAGGGAAATTAAAATCAAAAAGACACAGCCACCCCAAAGTTTGGAACGGCTCTGTTTACAAGAACCTCGTTTACAGTACAAGTTCAACATCGCAGAAAGTGAAAAATGGATAAAGAAGTTGTGGTATTTACTTACAAAGCAATATCACTCAGCAATGAAATCTATGTCATCAGGCCCTTAGCATCACAATGAGTGGATTCAGGTATGGTGATTCTAACTGAAATAAGTCACACAGAAAAAGAAACATCATAAGATATCAGTAATACACGGAATGTAAACTTGGCTACACAGGAACTGAATTACAGAACAGAACAGGGTATCAAATTTAGAAAACCAACTTATGCTTGCTTAAGGGTAAAGGTGAGTTGGGGTGCTGCATAAAACCAGAGATTGAAATGAGCACAGATAAAGTTCCTTAAGTCAAATATGGAATAGACAAGAGCTACTCCTTGCTCAACGAAATGGACTCAACACCGCATATTAAACGCCTAAGAATGTACCTGACTAGTAAGTATCTTAAAACCTATGGATTGCTATGTCTCCGAAAGAGAATCAAGCATGTGTACAGGGGCATAAACGCAGCAGTGATAGGATTGGAGAGGTTCGGTGAGCAAATGAAGACCCTTTGAAGTCATATTGCATGGTACCCATTACACGGGTCTCAACTCTCCAGGTTTAAGGTATTCTTCCTTCAGCTAAAACATGCATGTGGAACCCAAGTATGATCAACCATGTGAACGGGAGACGTGTTCAAATATGTCTCAGTTTTCCTCCCCTGGTACTCGGGTGCAACATTCCAGACGCTTTACTAACACTCTCCCCACTTGGAGAGTCAGCGCCTTTAACCTCCTGTTTGGCCCAGTTTGCAATTTCTGCGGAAGATGAACAGGAATAGCGAGAACCAATGAGAGGCTAGCTGGAGGTGTCTGGACGGGCAAATTTAACTCTCATTTCCCACCAGAAAGAGGAATTAACCAAAGGCTCAGCGTGCCGTACCGGAACCAGATTAGGGCCTGAAGCCATCCTGCGGTGTTGCGGCCAGCTCAAATGAAAGCGAGTTGAAGAAAGGAGCTCAGGGGCACTGTAATTCACAAACCTGCAGAGTTATAAATGACAGCTATCGTCCAAAAATAGACTGAAGTAAGGCTGCCAAGAGGACTTGAAAGCGGGGCAGAATTGCAGGAAACCGATTTCAGGAGGTAGACTGGAATTGCATTGAAAGCATAGGAAAAGAGGCAGAACGTCCACAATGATGCACTTGGCCAAAAAGGGCGTATGCGTTTTTTCCTGAATATATTCAGGAAAAAACGCATACGCCCTTTTTGGCCAACCAAGCAAGCTTGCAAAGGAAATCTGCACTACAATGAAGTCTCACTTCCATCCCGGTCAAAAGGGCCATCTGAAAAAAGTGTAAAATCCAGAAAGGCAGGACAGGCCATGGAGAACTGGGAGCCTTGTTATGCTGATGGGCGGGATGTAAATTGCCAACAACCACTCGGGAGAAGTGTATGGTGTTTCCTGAAACATCTAAAAAACAAAGCAACAGAACCTAGGGCACTTCCACTTATGGTCCTATAGCTTAGGGAAATTAAAATCAAAAAGACACAGCCACCCCAAAGTTTGGAACGGCTCTGTTTACAAGAACCTCGTTTACAGTACAAGTTCAACATCGCAGAAAGTGAAAAATGGATAAAGAAGTTGTGGTATTTACTTACAAAGCAATATCACTCAGCAATGAAATCTGTGTCATCAGGCCCTTAGCATCACAATGAGTGGATTCAGGTATGATGATTCTAACTGAAATAAGTCACACAGAAAAAGAAACATCATAAGATATCAGTAATACACGGAATGTAAACTTGGCTACACAGGAACTGAATTACAGAACAGAACAGGGTCTCAAATTTAGAAAACCAACTTATTCTTGCTTAAGGGTAAAGGTGAGTTGGGGTGCTGCATAAAACCAGAGATTGAAATGAGCACAGATAAAGTTCCTTAAGCCAAATATGGAATAGACAAGAGATACTCCTTGCTCAACGAAATGGACTCAACACCCCATATTAAACGCCTAAGAATGTACCTGACTAGTAAGTATCTTAAAACCTATGGACTGCTATGTCTCCAAAAGAGAATCAAGCATGTGTACAGGGGCATAAACGCAGCAGTGATAGGATTGGAGAGGTTCGGTGAGCAAATGAAGACCCTTTGAAGTCATATTGCATGGTACCCATTCCACGGGTTTCAACTACCCAGGTTTAAGGTATTCTTCCTTCAGCTAAAACATGCATGTGGAACCTAGAGTATGATCAACCATGTGATCGGGAGACGTGTTCAAATATGTCTCAGTTTTCCTCCCCTGGTACTCGGGTGCAACATTCCAGACGCTTTACTAACACTCTCCCCACTTGGAGAGTCAGTCCCTTTAACCTCCTGTTTGGCCCACTTTGCAATTTCTGCGGAAGATGAACAGGAATAGTGAGAACCAATGAGAGGCTAGCTGGAGGTGTCTGGACGGGCAAATTTAACTCTCATTTCCCACCAGGAAGAGGAATTAACCAAAGGCTCAGCATGCCGGGCCGGAACCAGATTAGGGCCTGAAGCCATCCTGCGGTGTTGCGGCCAGGTCACAAGAAAGCGAGTTGAAGAAAGGAGCTCAGGGGCACTGTAATTCACAAACCTGCAGAGTTATAAATGACAGCTATCGTCCAAAAATAGACTGAAGTAAGGCTGCCAAGAGGACTTGAAATCGGGGCAGAATTGCAGGAAACCGATTTCAGGAGGTAGACTGGAATTGCATTGAAAGCATAGGAAAAGAGGCAGAACGTCCACAATGATGCACTTGGCCAAAAAGGGCGTATGCGTTTTTTCCTGAATATATTCAGGAAAAAACGCATACGCCCTTTTTGGCCAACCAAGCAAGCTTGCAAAGGAAATCTGCACTACAATGAAGTCTCACTTCCCCCCGGTCAAAAGGGCCATCTGAAAAAAGTGTAAAATCCAGAAAGGCAGGACAGGCCATGGAGAACAGGGAGCCTTGTTATGCTGATGGGCGGGATGTAAATTGCCAACAACCACTCGGGAGAAGTGTATGGTGTTTCCTGAAACATCTAAAAAACAAAGCAACAGAACCTAGGGCACTTCCACTTATGGTCCTATAGCTTAGGGAAATTAAAATCAAAAAGACACAGCCACCCCAAAGTTTGGAACGGCTCTGTTTACAAGAACCTCGTTTACAGTACAAGTTCAACATCGCAGAAAGTGAAAAATGGATAAAGAAGTTGTGGTATTTACTTACAAAGCAATATCACTCAGCAATGAAATCTATGTCATCAGGCCCTTAGCAGCACAATGAGTGGATTCAGGTATGATGATTCTAACTGAAATAAGTCACACAGAAAAAGAAACATCATAAGATATCAGTAATACACGGAATGTAAACTTGGCTACACAGGAACTGAATTACAGAACAGAACAGGGTCTCAAATTTAGAATACCAACTTATGCTTGCTTAAGGGTAAAGGTGAGTTGGGGTGCTGCATAAAACCAGAGATTGAAATGAGCACAGATAAAGTTCCTTAAGTCAAATATGGAATAGACAAGAGCTACTCCTTGCTCAACGAAATGGACTCAACACCGCATATTAAACGCCTAAGAATGTACCTGACTAGTAAGTATCGTAAAACCTATGGATTGCTATGTCTCCAAAAGAGAATCAAGCATGTGTACAGGGGCATAAACGCAGCAGTGATAGGATTGGAGAGGTTCGGTGAGCAAATGAAGACCCTTTGAAGTCATATTGCATGGTACCCATTACACGGGTTTCAACTCTCCAGGTTTAAGGTATTCTTCCTTCAGCTAAAACATGCATGTGGAACCCAAGTACGATCAACCATGTGAACGGGAGACGTGTTCAAATATGTCTCAGTTTTCCTCCCCTGGTACTCGGGTGCAACATTCCAGACGCTTTACTAACACTCTCCCCACTTGGAGAGTCAGCGCCTTTAACCTCCTGTTTGGCCCAGTTTGCAATTTCTGCGGAAGATGAACAGGAATAGCGAGAACCAATGAGAGACTAGCTGGAGGTGTCTGGACGGGCAAATTTAACTCTCATTTCCCACCAGGAAGAGGAAATAACCAAAGGCTCAGCGTGCCGTGCCGGAAACAGATTAGGGCCTGAAGCCATCATGCGGTGTTGCGGCAGCTCAAAAGAAAGCAAGTTGAAGAAAGGAGCTCAAGGGCACTGTAATTCACAAACCTGCAGAGTTATAAATGACAGCTATCGTCCAAAAATAGACTGAAGTAAGGCTGCCAAGAGGACTTGAAAGCGGGGCAGAATTGCAGGAAACCGATTTCAGGAGGTAGACTGGAATTGCATTGAAAGCATAGGAAAAGAGGCAGAACGTCCACAATGATGCACTTGGCCAAAAAGGGCGTATGCGTTTTTTCCTGAATATATTCAGGAAAAAACGCATACGCCCTTTTTGGCCAACCAAGCAAGCTTGCAAAGGAAATCTGCACTACAATGAAGTCTCACTTCCCCCCGGTCAAAAGGGCCATCTGAAAAAAGTGTAAAATCCAGAAAGGCAGGACAGGCCATGGAGAACAGGGAGCCTTGTTATGCTGATGGGCGGGATGTAAATTGCCAACAACCACTCGGGAGAAGTGTATGGTGTTTCCTGAAACATCTAAAAAACAAAGCAACAGAACCTAGGGCACTTCCACTTATGGTCCTATAGCTTAGGGAAATTAAAATCAAAAAGACACAGCCACCCCAAAGTTTGGAACGGCTCTGTTTACAAGAACCTCGTTTACAGTACAAGTTCAACATCGCGGAAAGTGAAAAATGGATAAAGAAGTTGTGGTATTTACTTACAAAGCAATATCACTCAGCAATGAAATCTGTGTCATCAGGCCCTTAGCAGCACAATGAGTGGATTCAGGTATGATGATTCTAACTGAAATAAGTCACACAGAAAAAGAAACATCATAACATATCAGTAATACACGGAATGGAAACTTGGCTACACAGGAACTGAATTACAGAACAGAACAGGGTCTCAAATTTAGAAAACCAACTTATGCTTGCTTAAGGGTAAAGGTGAGTTGGGGTGCTGCATAAAACCAGAGATTGAAATGAGCACAGATAAAGTTCCTTAAGCCAAATATGGAATAGACAAGAGATACTCCTTGCTCAACGAAATGGACTCAACACCGTATATTAAACGCCTAAGAATGTACCTGACTAGTAAGTATCTTAAAACCTATGGATCGCTATGTCTCCGAAAGAGAATCAAGCATGTGTACATGGGCATAAACGCAGCAGTGATAGGATTGGAGAGGTTCGGTGAGCAAATGAAGACCCTTTGAAGTCATATTGCATGGTACCCATTCCACGGGTTTCAACTACCCAGGTTTAAGGTATTCTTCCTTCAGCTAAAACATGCATGTGGAACCTAGAGTATGATCAACCATGTGATCGGGAGACGTGTTCAAATATGTTTCAGTTTTCCTCCCCTGGTACTCGGGTGCAACATTCCAGACGCTTTACTAACACTCTCCCCACTTGGAGAGTCAGTCCCTTTAACCTCCTGTTTGGCCCAGTTTGCAATTTCTGCGGAAGATGAACAGGAATAGCGAGAACCAAAGAGAGGCTAGCTGGAGGTGTCTGGACGGGCAAATTTAACTCTCATTTCCCACCAGGAAGAGGAATTAACCAAAGGCTCAGCGTGCCGGGCCGGAACCAGATTAGGGCCTGAAGCCATCCTGCGGTGTTGCGGCCAGGTCACAAGAAAGCGAGTTGAAGAAAGGAGCTCAGGGGCACTGTAATTCACAAACCTGCAGAGTTATAAATGACAGCTATCGTCCAAAAATAGACTGAAGTAAGGCTGCCAAGAGGACTTGAAAGCGGGGCAGAATTGCAGGAAACCGATTTCAGGAGGTAGACTGGAATTGCATTGAAAGCATAGGAAAAGAGGCAGAACGTCCACAATGATGCACTTGACCAAAAAGGGCGTATGCGTTTTTTCCTGAATATATTAAGGAAAAAACGCATACGCCCTTTTTGGCCAACCAAGCAAGCTTGCAAAGGAAATCTGCACTACAATGAAGTCTCACTTCCCCCCGGTCAAAAGGGCCATCTGAAAAAAGTGTAAAATCCAGAAAGGCAGGACAGGCCATGGAGAACTGGGAGCCTTGTTATGCTGATGGGCGGGATGTAAATTGCCAACAACCACTCGGGAGAAGTGTATGGTGTTTCCTGAAACATCTAAAAAACAAAGCAACAGAGCCTAGGGCACTGCCACTTATGGTCCTATAGCTTAGGGAAATTAAAATCAAAAAGACACAGCCACCCCAAAGTTTGGGACGCCTCTGTTTACAAGAACCTCGTTTGCAGTACATGTTCAACATCGCAGAAAGTGAAAAATGGATAAAGAAGTTGTGGTATTTACTTACAAAGCAATATCACTCAGCAATGAAATCTATGTCATCAGGCCCTTAGCATCACAATGAGTGGATTCAGGTATGGTGATTCTAACTGAAATAAGTCACACAGAAAAAGAAACATCATAAGATATCAGTAATACACGGAATGTAAACTTGGCTACACAGGAACTGAATTACAGAACAGAACAGGGTCTCAAATTTAGAAAAACAACTTATGCTTGCTTAAGGGGAAAGGTGAGTTGGGGTGCTGCATAAAACCAGAGATTGAAATGAGCACAGATAAAGTTCCTTAAGTCAAATATGGAATAGACAAGAGCTACTCCTTGCTCAACGAAATGGACTCAACACCGCATATTAAACGCCTAAGAATGTACCTGACTAGTAAGTATCTTAAAACCTATGGATTGCTATGTCTCCGAAAGAGAATCAAGCATGTGTACAGGGGCATAAACGCAGCAGTGATAGGATTGGAGAGGTTCGGTGAGCAAATGAAGACCCTTTGAAGTCATATTGCATGGTACCCATTACACGGGTCTCAACTCTCCAGGTTTAAGGTATTCTTCCTTCAGCTAAAACATGCATGTGGAACCCAAGTATGATCAACCATGTGAACGGGAGACGTGTTCAAATATGTCTCAGTTTTCCTCCCCTGGTACTCGGGTGCAACATTCCAGACGCTTTACTAACACTCTCCCCACTTGGAGAGTCAGCGCCTTTAACCTCCTGTTTGGCCCAGTTTGCAATTTCTGCGGAAGATGAACAGGAATAGCGAGAACCAATGAGAGGCTAGCTGGAGGTGTCTGGACGGGCAAATTTAACTCTCATTTCCCACCAGAAAGAGGAATTAACCAAAGGCTCAGCGTGCCGTACCGGAACCAGATTAGGGCCTGAAGCCATCCTGCGGTGTTGCGGCCAGCTCAAATGAAAGCGAGTTGAAGAAAGGAGCTCAGGGGCACTGTAATTCACAAACCTGCAGAGTTATAAATGACAGCTATCGTCCAAAAATAGACTGAAGTAAGGCTGCCAAGAGGACTTGAAAGCGGGGCAGAATTGCAGGAAACCGATTTCAGGAGGTAGACTGGAATTGCATTGAAAGCATAGGAAAAGAGGCAGAACGTCCACAATGATGCACTTGGCCAAAAAGGGCGTATGCGTTTTTTCCTGAATATATTCAGGAAAAAACGCATACGCCCTTTTTGGCCAACCAAGCAAGCTTGCAAAGGAAATCTGCACTACAATGAAGTCTCACTTCCCCCCGGTCAAAAGGGCCATCTGAAAAAAGTGTAAAATCCAGAAAGGCAGGACAGGCCATGGAGAACTGGGAGCCTTGTTATGCTGATGGGCGCGATGTAAATTGCCAACAACCACTCGGGAGAAGTGTATGGTGTTTCCTGAAACATCTAAAAAACAAAGCAACAGAGCCTAGGGCACTGCCACTTATGGTCCTATAGCTTAGGGAAATTAAAATCAAAAAGACACAGCCACCCCAAATTTTGGGACGCCTCCGTTTACAAGAACCTCGTTTACCGTACAAGTTCAATATCACAGAAAGTGAATAATGGATAAAGAACTTGAGGTACTTACGTACAATGCAGTATCACTCAGCAATGAAATCTATGTCATCAGGCCCGTAGCAGCATAATGAGTGGATTCAGGTACGATGATTCTAACTGCAATAAGTCACACAGAAAAAGAAACATCATAAGATATCACTAATACACGGAATGTAAACTTGGCTACACAGGAACTGCATTCCAAAACAGAACAGGGTCTCAAATTTAGTAAACCAACTTATGCTTGCTTAAGGGGAAAGGTGAGTTGGGGTGCTGCATAAAACCAGAGATTGAAATGAGCACAGATAAAGTTCCTTAAGTCAAATATGGAATAGACAAGAGCTACTCCTTGCTCAACGAAATGGACTCAACACCGCATATTAAACGCCTAAAATGTACCTGACTAGTAAGTATCATAAAACCTATGGATTGCTATGTCTCCAAAAGAGAATCAAGCATGTGTACAGGGGCATAAACGCAGCAGTGATAGGATTGGACAGGTTCGGTGAGCAAATGAAGACCCTTTGAAGTCATATTGCATGGACCCATTACACGGGTCTCAACTCTCCAGGTTTAAGGTATTCTTCCTTCAGCTAAAACATGCATGTGGAACCCAAGTATGATCAACCATGTGAACGGGAGACGTGTTCAAATATGTCTCAGTTTTCCTCCCCTGGTACTCGGGTGCAACATTCCAGACGCTTTACTAACACTCTCCCCACTTGGAGAGTCAGCGCCTTTAACCTCCTGTTTGGCCCAGTTTGCAATTTCTACGGAAGATGAACAGGAATAGCGAGAACCAATGAGAGACTAGCTGGAGGTGTCTGGACGGGCAAATTTAACTCTCATTTCCCACCAGGAAGAGGAAATAACCAAAGGCTCAGCGTGCCGGGCCGGAACCAGATTAGGGCCTGAAGCCATCCTGCGGTGTTGCGGCCAGGTCACAAGAAAGCGAGTTGAAGAAA
Source organism: Delphinus delphis (assembly GCF_949987515.2). Taxonomy (NCBI): domain Eukaryota; kingdom Metazoa; phylum Chordata; class Mammalia; order Artiodactyla; family Delphinidae; genus Delphinus; species Delphinus delphis. The sequence goes on from NW_027192650.1 coordinate 281,796, forward strand.
GGAGCTCAGGGGCACTGTAATTCACAAACCTGCAGAGTTATAAATGACAGCTATCGTCCAAAAATAGACTGAAGTAAGGCTGCCAAGAGGACTTGAAAGCGGGGCAGAATTGCAGGAAACCGATTTCAGGAGGTAGACTGGAATTGCATTGAAAGCATAGGAAAAGAGGCAGAACGTCCACAATGATGCACTTGGCCAAAAAGGGCGTATGCGTTTTTTCCTGAATATATTCAGGAAAAAACGCATACGCCCTTTTTGGCCAACCAAGCAAGCTGGCAAAGGAAATCTGCACTACAATGAAGTCTCACTTCCCCCCGGTCAAAAGGGCCATCTGAAAAAAGTGTAAAATCCAGAAAGGCAACAGGCCATTGAGAACTGGGAGCCTTGTTATGCTGATGGGCGGGATGTAAATTGCCAACAGACACTTGGGAGAAGTGTATGGTGTTTCCTGAAACATCTGAAAAACGAAACAACAGAGCCTAGGGCACTTCCACTTATGGTCCTATAGTTTAGGGAAATTAAAATCAAAAAGACACAGCCACCCCAAAGTTTGGAACGGCTCTGTTTACAAGAACCTCGTTTACAGTACAAGTTCAACATCGCAGAAAGTGAAAAATGGATAAAGAAGTTGTGGTATTCACTTACAAAGCAATATCACTCAGCAATGAAATCTATGTCATCAGGCCCTTAGCAGCACAATGAGTGAATTCAGGTATGATGATTCTAGCTGAAATAAGTCACACAGAAAAAGAAACATCATAAGATATCAGTAATACACGGAATGGAAACTTGGCTACACAGGAACTGAATTACAGAACAGAACAGGGTCTCAAATTTAGAAATCCAACTTATGCTTGCTTAAGGGTAAAGGTGAGTTGGGGTGCTGCATAAAACCAGAGATTGAAATGAGCACAGATAAAGTTCCTTAAGCCAAATATGGAATAGACAAGAGCTACTCCTTGCTCAACGAAATGGACTCAACACCGCATATTAAACGCCTAAGAATGTACCTGACTAGTAAGTATCTTAAAACCTATGGATTGCTATGTCTCCGAAAGAGAATCAAGCATGCGTACAGGGGCATAAACGCAGCAGTGATAGGATTGGAGAGGTTCGGTGAGCAAATGAAGACCATTTGAAGTCATATTGCATGGTACCCATTACACGGGTCTTAACTCTCCAGGTTTAAGGTATTCTTCCTTCAGCTAAAACATGCATGTGGAACCCAAGTATGATCAACCATGTGAACGGGAGACGTGTTCAAATATGTCTCAATTTTCCTCCCCTGGTGCTCGGGTGCAACATTCCAGACGCTTTACTAACACTCTCCCCACTTGGAGAGTCAGCGCCTTTAACCTCCTGTTTGGCCCAGTTTGCAATTTCTGCGGAAGATGAACAGGAATAGTGAGAACCAATGAGAGGCTAGCTGGAGGTGTCTGGACGGGCAAATTTAACTCTCATTTCCCACCAGGAAGAGGAATTAACCAAAGGCTCAGCATGCCGGGCCGGAACCAGATTAGGGCCTGAAGCCATCCTGCGGTGTTGCGGCCAGGTCACAAGAAAGCGAGGTGAAGAAAGGAGCTCAGGGGCACTGTAATTCACAAACCTGCAGAGTTATAAATGACAGGTATCGTCCAAAAATAGACTGAAGTAAGGCTGCCAAGAGGACTTGAAATCGGGGCAGAATTGCAGGAAACCGATTTCAGGAGGTAGACTGGAATTGCATTGATAGTATAGGAAAAGAGGCAGAACGTCCACAATGATGCACTTGGCCAAAAAGGGCGTATGCGTTTTTTCCTGAATATATTCAGGAAAAAACGCATACGCCCTTTTTGGCCAACCAAGCAAGCTTGCAAAGGAAATCTGCACTTAATGAAGTCTCACTTCCCCCCAGTCAAAAGGGCCATCTGAAAAAAGTGTAAAATCCAGAAAGGCAGGACAGGCCATGGAGAACAGGGAGCCTTGTTATGCTGATGGGCGGGATGTAAATTGCCAACAACCACTCGGGAGAAGTGTATGGTGTTTCCTGAAACATCTAAAAAACAAAGCAACAGAACCTAGGGCACTTCCACTTATGGTCCTATAGCTTAGGGAAATTAAAATCAAAAAGACACAGCCACCCCAAAGTTTGGAACGGCTCTGTTTACAAGAACCTCGTTTACAGTACAAGTTCAACATCGCAGAAAGTGAAAAATGGATAAAGAAGTTTTGGTATTTACTTACAAAGCAATATCACTCAGCAATGAAATCTGTGTCATCAGGCCCTTAGCAGCACAATGAGTGGATTCAGGTATGATGATTCTAACTGAAGTAAGTCACACAGAAAAAGAAACATCATAAAATATCAGTAATACACGGAATGGAAACTTGGCTACACAGGAACTGAATTACAGAACAGAACAGGGTCTCAAATTTAGAAAACCAACTTATGCTTGCTTAAGGGTAAAGGTGAGTTGGGGTGCTGCATAAAACCAGAGATTGAAATGAGCACAGATAAAGTTCCTTAAGCCAAATATGGAATAGACAAGAGCTACTCCTTGCTCAACGAAATGGACTCAACACCGCATATTAAACGCCTAAGATTGTACCTGACTAGTAAGTATCTTAAAACCTATGGATCGCTATGTCTCCGAAAGAGAATCAAGCATGTGTACAGGGGCATAAACGCAGCAGTGATAGGATTGGAGAGGTTCGGTGAGCAAATGAAGACCCTTTGAAGTTATATTGCATGGTACCCATTCCACGGGTTTCAACTACCCAGGTTTAAGGTATTCTTCCTTCAGCTAAAACATGCATGTGGAACCTAGAGTATGATCAACCATGTGATCGGGAGACGTGTTCAAATATGTTTCAGTTTTCCTCCCCTGGTACTCGGGTGCAACATTCCAGACGCTTTACTAACACTCTCCCCACTTGGAGAGTCAGTCCCTTTAACCTCCTGTTTGGCCCAGTTTGCAATTTCTGCGGAAGATGAACAGGAATAGCGAGAACCAATGAGAGGCTAGCTGGAGGTGTCTGGACGGGCAAATTTAACTCTCATTTCCCACCAGGAAGAGGAATTAACCAAAGGCTCAGCATGCCGGGCCGGAACCAGATTAGGGCCTGAAGCCATCCTGCGGTGTTGCGGCCAGGTCACAAGAAAGCGAGTTGAAGAAAGGAGCTCAGGGGCACTGTAATTCACAAACCTGCAGAGTTATAAATGACAGCTATCGTCCAAAAATAGACTGAAGTAAGGCTGCCAAGAGGACTTGAAAGCGGGGCAGAATTGCAGGAAACCGATTTCAGGAGGTAGACTGGAATTGCATTGAAAGCATAGGAAAAGAGGCAGAACGTCCACAATGATGCACTTGGCCAAAAAGGGCGTATGCGTTTTTTCCTGAATATATTCAGGAAAAAACGCATACGCCCTTTTTGGCCAACCAAGCAAGCTTGCAAAGGAAATCTGCACTACAATGAAGTCTCACTTCCCCCTGGTCAAAAGGGCCATCTGAAAAAAGTGTAAAATCCAGAAAGGCAGGACAGGCCATGGAGAACAGGGAGCCTTGTTATGCTGATGGGCGGGATGTAAATTGCCAACAACCACTCGGGAGAAGTGTATGGTGTTTCCTGAAACATCTAAAAAACAAAGCAACAGAGCCTAGGGCACTTCCACTTATGGTCCTATAGCTTAGGGAAATTAAAATCAAAAAGACACAGCCACCCCAAAGTTTGGGACGCCTCTGTTTACAAGAACCTCGTTTGCAGTACAAGTTCAACATCGCAGAAAGTGAAAAATGGATAAAGAAGTTTTGGTATTTACTTACAAAGCAATATCACTCAGCAATGAAATCTGTGTCATCAGGCCCTTAGCAGCACAATGAGTGGATTCAGGTATGATGATTCTAACTGAAGTAAGTCACACAGAAAAAGAAACATCATAAAATATCAGTAATACACGGAATGGAAACTTGGCTACACAGGAACTGAATTACAGAACAGAACAGGGTCTCAAATTTAGAAAACCAACTTATGCTTGCTTAAGGGTAAAGGTGAGTTGGGGTGCTGCATAAAACCAGAGATTGAAATGAGCACAGATAAAGTTCCTTAAGCCAAATATGGAATAGACAAGAGCTACTCCTTGCTCAACGAAATGGACTCAACACCGCATATTAAACGCCTAAGATTGTACCTGACTAGTAAGTATCTTAAAACCTATGGATCGCTATGTCTCCGAAAGAGAATCAAGCATGTGTACAGGGGCATAAACGCAGCAGTGATAGGATTGGAGAGGTTCGGTGAGCAAATGAAGACCCTTTGAAGTTATATTGCATGGTACCCATTCCACGGGTTTCAACTACCCAGGTTTAAGGTATTCTTCCTTCAGCTAAAACATGCATGTGGAACCTAGAGTATGATCAACCATGTGATCGGGAGACGTGTTCAAATATGTTTCAGTTTTCCTCCCCTGGTACTCGGGTGCAACATTCCAGACGCTTTACTAACACTCTCCCCACTTGGAGAGTCAGTCCCTTTAACCTCCTGTTTGGCCCAGTTTGCAATTTCTGCGGAAGATGAACAGGAATAGCGAGAACCAATGAGAGGCTAGCTGGAGGTGTCTGGACGGGCAAATTTAACTCTCATTTCCCACCAGGAAGAGGAATTAACCAAAGGCTCAGCATGCCGGGCCGGAACCAGATTAGGGCCTGAAGCCATCCTGCGGTGTTGCGGCCAGGTCACAAGAAAGCGAGTTGAAGAAAGGAGCTCAGGGGCACTGTAATTCACAAACCTGCAGAGTTATAAATGACAGCTATCGTCCAAAAATAGACTGAAGTAAGGCTGCCAAGAGGACTTGAAAGCGGGGCAGAATTGCAGGAAACCGATTTCAGGAGGTAGACTGGAATTGCATTGAAAGCATAGGAAAAGAGGCAGAACGTCCACAATGATGCACTTGGCCAAAAAGGGCGTATGCGTTTTTTCCTGAATATATTCAGGAAAAAACGCATACGCCCTTTTTGGCCAACCAAGCAAGCTTGCAAAGGAAATCTGCACTACAATGAAGTCTCACTTCCCCCTGGTCAAAAGGGCCATCTGAAAAAAGTGTAAAATCCAGAAAGGCAGGACAGGCCATGGAGAACAGGGAGCCTTGTTATGCTGATGGGCGGGATGTAAATTGCCAACAACCACTCGGGAGAAGTGTATGGTGTTTCCTGAAACATCTAAAAAACAAAGCAACAGAGCCTAGGGCACTTCCACTTATGGTCCTATAGCTTAGGGAAATTAAAATCAAAAAGACACAGCCACCCCAAAGTTTGGGACGCCTCTGTTTACAAGAACCTCGTTTGCAGTACAAGTTCAACATCGCAGAAAGTGAAAAATGGATAAAGAAGTTGTGGTATTTACTTACAAAGCAATATCACTCAGCAATGAAATCTATGTCATCAGGCCCTTAGCATCACAATGAGTGGATTCAGGTATGGTGATTCTAACTGAAATAAGTCACACAGAAAAAGAAAAATCATAAGATATCAGTAATACACGGAATGTAAACTTGGCTACACAGGAACTGAATTACAGAACAGAACAGGGTCTCAAATTTAGAAAACCAACTTATGCTTGCTTAAGGGGAAAGGTGAGTTGGGGTGCTGCATAAAACCAGAGATTGAAATGAGCACAGATAAAGTTCCTTAAGTCAAATATGGAATAGACAAGAGCTACTCCTTGCTCAACGAAATGGACTCAACACCGCATATTAAACGCCTAAGAATGTACCTGACTAGTAAGTATCTTAAAACCTATGGATTGCTATGTCTCCGAAAGAGAATCAAGCATGTGTACAGGGGCATAAACGCAGCAGTGATAGGATTGGAGAGGTTCGGTGAGCAAATGAAGACCCTTTGAAGTCATATTGCATGGTACCCATTACACGGGTCTCAACTCTCCAGGTTTAAGGTATTCTTCCTTCAGCTAAAACATGCATGTGGAACCCAAGTATGATCAACCATGTGAACGGGAGACGTGTTCAAATATGTCTCAGTTTTCCTCCCCTGGTACTCGGGTGCAACATTCCAGATGCTTTACTAACACTCTCCCCACTTGGAGAGTCAGCGCCTTTAACTTCCTGTTTGGCCCAGTTTGCAATTTCTGCGGAAGATGAACAGGAATAGCGAGAACCAATGAGAGGCTAGCTGGAGGTGTCTGGACGGGCAAATTTAACTCTCATTTCCCACCAGAAAGAGGAAATAACCAAAGGCTCAGCGTGCCGTACCGGAACCAGATTAGGGCCTGAAGCCATCCTGCGGTGTTGCGGCCAGCTCAAATGAAAGCGAGTTGAAGAAAGGAGCTCAGGGGCACTGTAATTCACAAACCTGCAGAGTTATAAATGACAGCTATCGTCCAAAAATAGACTGAAGTAAGGCTGCCAAGAGGACTTGAAAGCGGGGCAGAATTGCAGGAAACCGATTTCAGGAGGTAGACTGGAATTGCATTGAAAGCATAGGAAAAGAGGCAGAACGTCCACAATGATGCACTTGGCCAAAAAGGGCGTATGCGTTTTTTCCTGAATATATTCAGGAAAAAATGCATACGCCCTTTTTGGCCAACCAAGCAAGCTTGCAAAGGAAATCTGCACTACAATGAAGTCTCACTTCCCCCCGGTCAAAAGGGCCATCTGAAAAAGTGTAAAATCCAGAAAGGCAACAGGTCATGGAGAACTGGGAGCCTTGTTATGCTGATGGGCGGGATGTAAATTGCCAACAACAACTCGGGAGACGCGTATGGTGTTTCCTGAAACATCTAAAAAACAAAGCAACAGAACCTAGGGCACTTCCACTTATGGTCCTATAGCTTAGGGAAATTAAAATCAAAAAGACACAGCCACCCCAAAGTTTGGAACGGCTCTGTTTACAAGAACCTCGTTTACAGTACAAGTTCAACATCGCAGAAAGTGAAAAATGGATAAAGAACTTGTGGTACTTACGTACAATGCAGTATCACTCAGCAATGAAATCTATGTCATCAGGCCCGTAGCAGCATAATGAGTAGATTCAGGTACGATGATTCTAACTGAAATAAGTCACACAGAAAAAGAAACATCATAAGATATCACTAATACACGGAATGTAAACTTGGCTACACAGGAATTGAATTCCAAAACAGAACAGGTTCTCAAATTTAGAAAACCAACTTATGCTTGCTTAAGGGGAAAGGTGAGTTGGGTTGCTGCATAAAACCAGAGATTGAAATGAGCACAGATAAAGTTCCTTAAGTCAAATATGGAATAGACAAGAGCTACTCCTTGCTCAACGAAATGGACTCAACACCGCATATTAAACGCCTAAGAATGTACCTGACTAGTAAGTATCTTAAAACCTATGGATTGCTATGTCTCCAAAAGAGAATCAAGCATGCGTACAGGGGCATAAACGCAGCAGTGATAGGATTGGAGAGGTTCGGTGAGCAAATGAAGACCCTTTGAAGTCATATTGCATGGTACCCATTACACGGGTCTTAACTCTCCAGGTTTAAGGTATTCTTCCTTCAGCTAAAACATGCATGTGGAACCCAAGTATGATCAACCATGTGAACGGGAGACGTGTTCAAATATGTCTCAGTTTTCCTCCCCTGGTACTCGGGTGCAACATTCCAGACACTTTACTAACACTCTCCCCACTTGGAGAGTCAGCGCCTTTAACCTCCTGTTTGGCCCAGTTTGCAATTTCTGCGGAAGATGAACAGGAATAGCGAGAACCAATGAGAGACTAGCTGGAGGTGTCTGGACAGGCAAATTTAACTCTCATTTCCCACCAGGAAGAGGAAATAACCAAAGGCTCAGCGTGCCGTGCCGAACCAGATTAGGGCCTGAAGCCATCCTGCGGTGTTGCGGCCAGGTCACAAGAAAGCGAGTTGAAGAAAGGAGCTCAGGGGCACTGTAATTCACAAACCTGCAGCGTTATAAATGACAGCTATCGTCCAAAAATAGACTGAAGTAAGGCTGCCAAGAGGACTTGAAAGCGGGGCAGAATTGCAGGAAACCAATTTCAGGAGGTAGACTGGAATTGCATTGAAAGCATAGGAAAAGAGGCAGAACGTCCACAATGGTGCACTTGGCCAAAAAGGGCGTATGCGTTTTTTCCTGAATATATTCAGGAAAAAACGCATACGCCCTTTTTGGCCAACCAAGCAAGCTTGCAAAGGAAATCTGCACTACAATGAAGTCTCACTTCCCCCCAGTCAAAAGGGCCATCTGAAAAAAGTGTAAAATCCAGAAAGGCAGGACTGGCCATGGAGAACTGGGAGCCTTGTTATGCTGATGGGCGGGATGTAAATTGCCAACAACCACTCGGGAGAAGTGTATGGTGTTTCCTGAAACATCTAAAAAACAAAGCAACAGAACCTAGGGCACTTCCACTTATGGTCCTATAGCTTAGGGAAATTAAAATCAAAAAGACACAGCCACCCCAAAGTTTGGAACGGCTCTGTTTACAAGAACCTCGTTTACAGTACAAGTTCAACATCGCAGAAAGTGAAAAATGGATAAAGAAGTTGTGGTATTTACTTACAAAGCAATATCACTCAGCAATGAAATCTGTGTCATCAGGCCCTTAGCAGCACAATGAGTGGATTCAGGTATGATGATTCTAACTGAAGTAAGTCACACAGAAAAAGAAACATCATAAGATATCAGTAATACACGGAATGTAAACTTGGCTACACAGGAACGGAATTACAGAACAGAACAGGGTCTCAAGTTTAGAAAACCAACTTATGCTTGCTTAAGGGGAAAGGTGAGTTGGGGTGCTGCATAAAACCAGAGATTGAAATGAGCACAGATAAAGTTCCTTAAGCCAAATATGGAAGAGACAAGAGCTACTCCTTGCTCAACGAAATGGACTCAACACCGCATATTAAACGCCTAAGAATGTACCTGACTAGTAAGTATCTTAAAACCTATGGATTGCTATGTCTCCAAAAGAGAATCAAGCATGTGTACAGGGGTATAAACGCAGCAGTGTTAGGACTGGAGAGGTTCGGTGAGCAAATGAAGACCCTTTGAAGTCATATTGCATGGTACCAATTACACGGGTCTTAACTCTCCAGGTTTAAGGTATTCTTCCTTCAGCTAAAACATGCATGTGGAACCCAAGTATGATCAACCATGTGAACGTGAGACGTGTTCAAATATGTCTCAGTTTTCCTCCCCTGGTACTCGGGTGCAACATTCCAGACGCTTTACTAACACTCTCCCCACTTGGAGAGTCAGCGCCTTTAACCTCCTGTTTGGCCCAGTTTGCAATTTCTGCGGAAGATGAACAGGAATAGCGAGAACCAATGAGAGACTAGCTGGAGGTGTCTGGACGGGCAAATTTAACTCTCATTTCCCACCAGGAAGAGGAAATAACCAAAGGCTCAGCGTGCCGGGCCGGAACCAGATTAGGGCCTGAAGCCATCCTGCGGTGTTGCGGCCAGGTCACAAGAAAGCGAGTTGAAGAAAGGAGCTCAGGGGCACTGTAATTCACAAACCTGCAGAGTTATAAATGACAGCTATCGTCCAAAAATAGACTGAAGTAAGGCTGCCAAGAGGACTTGAAAGCGGGGCAGAATTGCAGGAAACCGATTTCAGGAGGTAGACTGGAATTGCATTGAAAGCATAGGAAAAGAGGCAGAACGTCCACAATGATGCACTTGGCCAAAAAGGGCGTATGCGTTTTTTCCTGAATATATTCAGGAAAAAACGCATACGCCCTTTTTGGCCAACCAAGCAAGCTTGCAAAGGAAATCTGCACTACAATGAAGTCTCACTTCCCCCCGGTCAAAAGGGCCATCTGAAAAAAGTGTAAAATCCAGAAAGGCAGGACAGGCCATGGAGAACTGGGAGCCTTGTTATGCTGATGGGCGGGATGTAAATTGCCAACAACCACTCGGGAGAAGTGTATGGTGTTTCCTGAAACATCTAAAAAACAAAGCAACAGAGCCTAGGGCACTTCCACTTATGGTCCTATAGCTTAGGGAAATTAAAATCAAAAAGACACAGCCACCCCAAAGTTTGGGACGCCTCTGTTTACAAGAACCTCGTTTGCAGTACAAGTTCAACATCGCAGAAAGTGAAAAATGGATAAAGAAGTTGTGGTATTTACTTACAAAGCAATATCACTCAGCAATGAAATCTATGTCATCAGGCCCTTAGCATCACAATGAGTGGATTCAGGTATGGTGATTCTAACTGAAATAAGTCACACAGAAAAAGAAACATCATAAGATATCAGTAATACACGGAATGTAAACTTGGCTACACAGGAACTGAATTACAGAACAGAACAGGGTCTCAAATTTAGAAAACCAACTTATGCTTGCTTAAGGGGAAAGGTGAGTTGGGGTGCTGCATAAAACCAGAGATTGAAATGAGCACAGATAAAGTTCCTTAAGTCAAATATGGAATAGACAAGAGCTACTCCTTGCTCAACGAAATGGACTCAACACCGCATATTAAACGCCTAAGAATGTACCTGACTAGTAAGTATCTTAAAACCTATGGATTGCTATGTCTCCGAAAGAGAATCAAGCATGTGTACAGGGGCATAAACGCAGCAGTGATAGGATTGGAGAGGTTCGGTGAGCAAATGAAGACCCTTTGAAGTCATATTGCATGGTACCCATTACACGGGTCTCAACTCTCCAGGTTTAAGGTATTCTTCCTTCAGCTAAAACATGCATGTGGAACCCAAGTATGATCAACCATGTGAACGGGAGACGTGTTCAAATATGTCTCAGTTTTCCTCCCCTGGTACTCGGGTGCCACATTCCAGACGCTTTACTAACACTCTCCCCACTTGGAGAGTCAGCGCCTTTAACCTCCTGTTTGGCCCAGTTTGCAATTTCTGCGGAAGATGAACAGGAATAGCGAGAACCAATGAGAGGCTAGCTGGAGGTGTCTGGACGGGCAAATTTAACTCTCATTTCCCACCAGAAAGAGGAAATAACCAAAGGCTCAGCGTGCCGGGCCGGAACCAGATTAGGGCCTGAAGCCATCCTGCGGTGTTGCGGCCAGGTCAAAAGAAAGCGAGTTGAAGAAAGGAGCTCAGGGGCACTGTAATTCACAAACCTGCAGAGTTATAAATGACAGCTATCGTCCAAAAATAGACTGAAGTAAGGCTGCCAAGAGGACTTGAAAGCGGGGCAGAATTGCAGGAAACCAATTTCAGGAGGTAGACTGGAATTGCATTGAAAGCATAGGAAAAGAGGCAGAACGTCCACAATGATGCACTTGGCCAAAAAGGGCGTATGCGTTTTTTGCTGAATATATTCAGGAAAAAACGCATACGCCCTTTTTGGCCAACCAAGCAAGCTTGCAAAGGAAATCTGCACTACAATGAAGTCTCACTTCCCCCCGGTCAAAAGGGCCATCTGAAAAAAGTGTAAAATCCAGAAAGGCAGGACAGGCCATGGAGAACTGGGAGCCTTGTTATGCTGATGGGCGGGATGTAAATTGCCAACAACCACTCGGGAGAAGTGTATGGTGTTTCCTGAAACATCTAAAAAACAAAGCAACAGAGCCTAGGGCACTTCCACTTATGGTCCTATAGCTTAGGGAAATTAAAATCAAAAAGACACAGCCACCCCAAAGTTTGGGACGCCTCTGTTTACAAGAACCTCGTTTGCAGTACAAGTTCAACATCGCAGAAAGTGAAAAATGGATAAAGAAGTTGTGGTATTTACTTACAAAGCAATATCACTCAGCAATGAAATCTATGTCATCAGGCCCTTAGCATCACAATGAGTGGATTCAGGTATGGTGATTCTAACTGAAATAAGTCACACAGAAAAAGAAACATCATAAGATATCAGTAATACACGGAATGTAAACTTGGCTACACAGGAACTGAATTACAGAACAGAACAGGGTCTCAAATTTAGAAAACCAACTTATGCTTGCTTAAGGGGAAAGGTGAGTTGGGGTGCTGCATAAAACCAGAGATTGAAATGAGCACAGATAAAGTTCCTTAAGTCAAATATGGAATAGACAAGAGCTACTCCTTGCTCAACGAAATGGACTCAACACCGCATATTAAACGCCTAAGAATGTACCTGACTAGTAAGTATCTTAAAACCTATGGATTGCTATGTCTCCGAAAGAGAATCAAGCATGTGTACAGGGGCATAAACGCAGCAGTGATAGGATTGGAGAGGTTCAGTGAGCAAATGAAGACCCTTTGAAGTCATATTGCATGGTACCCATTACACGGGTCTCAACTCTCCAGGTTTAAGGTATTCTTCCTTCAGCTAAAACATGCATGTGGAACCCAAGTATGATCAACCATGTGAACGGGAGACGTGTTCAAATATGTCTCAGTTTTCCTCCCCTGGTACTCGGGTGCAACATTCCAGACGCTTTACTAACACTCTCCCCACTTGGAGAGTCAGCGCCTTTAACCTCCTGTTTGGCCCAGTTTGCAATTTCTGCGGAAGATGAACAGGAATAGCGAGAACCAATGAGAGGCTAGCTGGAGGTGTCTGGACGGGCAAATTTAACTCTCATTTCCCACCAGAAAGAGGAAATAACCAAAGGCTCAGCGTGCCGTACCGGAACCAGATTAGGGCCTGAAGCCATCCTGCGGTGTTGCGGCCAGGTCAAAAGAAAGCGAGTTGAAGAAAGGAGCTCAGGGGCACTGTAATTCACAAACCTGCAGAGTTATAAATGACAGCTATCGTCCAAAAATAGACTGAAGTAAGGCTGCCAAGAGGACTTGAAAGCGGGGCAGAATTGCAGGAAACCGATTTCAGGAGGTAGACTGGAATTGCATTGAAAGCATAGGAAAAGAGGCAGAACGTCCACAATGATGCACTTGGCCAAAAAGGGCGTATGCGTTTTTTCCTGAATATATTCAGGAAAAAACGCATACGCCCTTTTTGGCCAACCAAGCAAGCTTGCAAAGGAAATCTGCACTACAATGAAGTCTCACTTCCCCCCGGTCAAAAGGGCCATCTGAAAAAAGTGTAAAATCCAGAAAGGCAACAGGCCATGGAGAACTGGGAGCCTTGTTATGCTGATGGGCGGGATGTAAATTGCCAACAACAACTCGGGAGACGCGTATGGTGTTTCCTGAAACATCTAAAAAACAAAGCAACAGAACCTAGGGCACTTCCACTTATGGTCCTATAGCTTAGGGAAATTAAAATCAAAAAGACACAGCCACCCCAAAGTTTGGAACGGCTCTGTTTACAAGAACCTCGTTTACAGTACAAGTTCAACATCGCAGAAAGTGAAAAATGGATAAAGAACTTGTGGTACTTACGTACAATGCAGTATCACTCAGCAATGAAATCTATGTCATCAGGCCCGTAGCAGCATAATGAGTAGATTCAGGTACGATGATTCTAACTGAAATAAGTCACACAGAAAAAGAAACATCATAAGATATCACTAATACACGGAATGTAAACTTGGCTACACAGGAATTGAATTCCAAAACAGAACAGGTTCTCAAATTTAGAAAACCAACTTATGCTTGCTTAAGGGGAAAGGTGAGTTGGGTTGCTGCATAAAACCAGAGATTGAAATGAGCACAGATAAAGTTCCTTAAGTCAAATATGGAATAGACAAGAGCTACTCCTTGCTCAACGAAATGGACTCAACACCGCATATTAAACGCCTAAGAATGTACCTGACTAGTAAGTATCTTAAAACCTATGGATTGCTATGTCTCCGAAAGAGAATCAAGCATGTGTACAGGGGCATAAACGCAGCAGTGATAGGATTGGAGAGGTTCGGTGAGCAAATGAAGACCCTTTGAAGTCATATTGCATGGTACCCATTCCACGGGTCTCAACTCTCCAGGTTTAAGGTATTCTTCCTTCAGCTAAAACATGCATGTGGAACCCAAGTATGATCAACCATGTGAACGGGAGACGTGTTCAAATATGTCTCAGTTTTCCTCCCCTGGTACTCGGGTGCAACATTCCAGACACTTTACTAACACTCTCCCCACTTGGAGAGTCAGCGCCTTTAACCTCCTGTTTGGCCCAGTTTGCAATTTCTGCGGAAGATGAACAGGAATAGCGAGAACCAATGAGAGACTAGCTGGAGGTGTCTGGACAGGCAAATTTAACTCTCATTTCCCACCAGGAAGAGGAAATAACCAAAGGCTCAGCGTGCCGTGCCGAACCAGATTAGGGCCTGAAGCCATCCTGCGGTGTTGCGGCCAGGTCACAAGAAAGCGAGTTGAAGAAAGGAGCTCAGGGGCACTGTAATTCACAAACCTGCAGCGTTATAAATGACAGCTATCGTCCAAAAATAGACTGAAGTAAGGCTGCCAAGAGGACTTGAAAGCGGGGCAGAATTGCAGGAAACCAATTTCAGGAGGTAGACTGGAATTGCATTGAAAGCATAGGAAAAGAGGCAGAACGTCCACAATGATGCACTTGGCCAAAAAGGGCGTATGCGTTTTTTCCTGAATATATTCAGGAAAAAACGCATACGCCCTTTTTGGCCAACCAAGCAAGCTTGCAAAGGAAATCTGCACTACAATGAAGTCTCACTTCCCCCAGGTCAAAAGGGCCATCTGAAAAAAGTGTAAAATCCAGAAAGGTAGGACAGGCCATGGAGAACTGGGAGCCTTGTTATGCTGATGGGCGGGATGTAAATTGCCAACAACCACTCGGGAGAAGTGTATGGTGTTTCCTGAAACATCTAAAAAACAAAGCAACAGAACCTAGGGCACTTCCACTTATGGTCCTATAGCTTAGGGAAATTAAAATCAAAAAGACACAGCCACCCCAAAGTTTGGAACGGCTCTGTTTACAAGAACCTCGTTTACAGTACAAGTTCAACATCGCAGAAAGTGAAAAATGGATAAAGAAGTTGTGGTATTTACTTACAAAGCAATATCACTCAGCAATGAAATCTGTGTCATCAGGCCCTTAGCAGCACAATGAGTGGATTCAGGTATGATGATTCTAACTGAAGTAAGTCACACAGAAAAAGAAACATCATAAGATATCAGTAATACACGGAATGTAAACTTGGCTACACAGGAACGGAATTACAGAACAGAACAGGGTCTCAAGTTTAGAAAACCAACTTATGCTTGCTTAAGGGGAAAGGTGAGTTGGGGTGCTGCATAAAACCAGAGATTGAAATGAGCACAGATAAAGTTCCTTAAGCCAAATATGGAAGAGACAAGAGCTACTCCTTGCTCAACGAAATGGACTCAACACCGCATATTAAACGCCTAAGAATGTACCTGACTAGTAAGTATCTTAAAACCTATGGATTGCTATGTCTCCAAAAGAGAATCAAGCATGTGTACAGGGGTATAAACGCAGCAGTGTTAGGACTGGAGAGGTTCGGTGAGCAAATGAAGACCCTTTGAAGTCATATTGCATGGTACCAATTACACGGGTCTTAACTCTCCAGGTTTAAGGTATTCTTCCTTCAGCTAAAACATGCATGTGGAACCCAAGTATGATCAACCATGTGAACGGGAGACGTGTTCAAATATGTCTCAGTTTTCCTCCCCTGGTACTCGGGTGCAACATTCCAGACGCTTTACTAACACTCTCCCCACTTGGAGAGTCAGCGCCTTTAACCTCCTGTTTGGCCCAGTTTGCAATTTCTGCGGAAGATGAACAGGAATAGCGAGAACCAATGAGAGGCTAGCTGGAGGTGTCTGGACGGGCAAATTTAACTCTCATTTCCCACGAGGAAGAGGAAATAACCAAAGGCTCAGCGTGCCGTACCGGAACCAGATTAGGGCCTGAAGCCATCCTGCGGTGTTGCGGCCAGGTCAAAAGAAAGCGAGTTGAAGAAAGGAGCTCAGGGGCACTGTAATTCACAAACCTGCAGAGTTATAAATGACAGCTATCGTCCAAAAATAGACTGAAGTAAGGCTGCCAAGAGGACTTGAAAGCGGGGCAGAATTGCAGGAAACCGATTTCAGGAGGTAGACTGGAATTGCATTGAAAGCATAGGAAAAGAGGCAGAACGTCCACAATGATGCACTTGGCCAAAAAGGGCGTATGCGTTTTTTCCTGAATATATTCAGGAAAAAACGCATACGCCCTTTTTGGCCAACCAAGCAAGCTTGCAAAGGAAATCTGCACTACAATGAAGTCTCACTTCCCCCCGGTCAAAAGGGCCATCTGAAAAAAGTGTAAAATCCAGAAAGGCAGGACAGGCCATGGAGAACTGGGAGCCTTGTTATGCTGATGGGCGGGATGTAAATTGCCAACAACCACTCGGGAGAAGTGTATGGTGTTTCCTGAAACATCTAAAAAACAAAGCAACAGAGCCTAGGGCACTTCCACTTATGGTCCTATAGCTTAGGGAAATTAAAATCAAAAAGACAAAGCCACCCCAAAGTTTGGGACGCCTCTGTTTACAAGAACCTCGTTTGCAGTACAAGTTCAACATCGCAGAAAGTGAAAAATGGATAAAGAAGTTGTGGTATTTACTTACAAAGCAATATCACTCAGCAATGAAATCTATGTCATCAGGCCCTTAGCATCACAATGAGTGGATTCAGGTATGGTGATTCTAACTGAAATAAGTCACACAGAAAAAGAAACATCATAAGATATCAGTAATACACGGAATGTAAACTTGGCTACACAGGAACTGAATTACAGAACAGAACAGGGTCTCAAATTTAGAAAACCAACTTATGCTTGCTTAAGGGGAAAGGTGAGTTGGGGTGCTGCATAAAACCAGAGATTGAAATGAGCACAGATAAAGTTCCTTAAGTCAAATATGGAATAGACAAGAGCTACTCCTTGCTCAACGAAATGGACTCAACACCGCATATTAAACGCCTAAGAATGTACCTGACTAGTAAGTATCTTAAAACCTATGGATTGCTATGTCTCCGAAAGAGAATCAAGCATGTGTACAGGGGCATAAACGCAGCAGTGATAGGATTGGAGAGGTTCGGTGAGCAAATGAAGACCCTTTGAAGTCATATTGCATGGTACCCATTACACGGGTCTCAACTCTCCAGGTTTAAGGTATTCTTCCTTCAGCTAAAACATGCATGTGGAACCCAAGTATGATCAACCATGTGAACGGGAGACGTGTTCAAATATGTCTCAGTTTTCCTCCCCTGGTACTCGGGTGCAACATTCCAGACGCTTTACTAACACTCTCCCCACTTGGAGAGTCAGCGCCTTTAACCTCCTGTTTGGCCCAGTTTGCAATTTCTGCGGAAGATGAACAGGAATAGCGAGAACCAATGAGAGGCTAGCTGGAGGTGTCTGGACGGGCAAATTTAACTCTCATTTCCCACCAGAAAGAGGAAATAACCAAAGGCTCAGCGTGCCGTACCGGAATCAGATTAGGGCCTGAAGCCATCCTGCGGTGTTGCGGCCAGCTCAAATGAAAGCGAGTTGAAGAAAGGAGCTCAGGGGCACTGTAATTCACAAACCTGCAGAGTTATAAATGACAGCTATCGTCCAAAAATAGACTGAAGTAAGGCTGCCAAGAGGACTTGAAAGCGGGGCAGAATTGCAGGAAACCGATTTCAGGAGGTAGACTGGAATTGCATTGAAAGCATAGGAAAAGAGGCAGAACGTCCACAATGATGCACTTGGCCAAAAAGGGCGTATGCGTTTTTTCCTGAATATATTCAGGAAAAAACGCATACGCCCTTTTTGGCCAACCAAGCAAGCTTGCAAAGGAAATCTGCACTACAATGAAGTCTCACTTCCCCCCGGTCAAAAGGGCCATCTGAAAAAAGTGTAAAATCCAGAAAGGCAACAGGCCATGGAGAACTGGGAGCCTTGTTATGCTGATGGGCGGGATGTAAATTGCCAACAACCACTCGGGAGACGCGTATGGTGTTTCCTGAAACATCTAAAAAACAAAGCAACAGAGCCTAGGGCACTTCCACTTATGGTCCTATAGCTTAGGGAAATTAAAATCAAAAAGACACAGCCACCCCAAAGTTTGGAACGGCTCTGTTTACAAGAACCTCGTTTACAGTACAAGTTCAACATCGCAGAAAGTGAAAAATGGATAAAGAACTTGTGGTACTTACGTACAATGCAGTATCACTCAGCAATGAAATCTATGTCATCAGGCCCGTAGCAGCATAATGAGTAGATTCAGGTACGATGATTCTAACTGAAATAAGTCACACAGAAAAAGAAACATCATAAGATATCACTAATACACGGAATGTAAACTTGGCTACACAGGAATTGAATTCCAAAACAGAACAGGTTCTCAAATTTAGAAAACCAACTTATGCTTGCTTAAGGGGAAAGGTGAGTTGGGTTACTGCATAAAACCAGAGATTGAAATGAGCACAGATAAAGTTCCTTAAGTCAAATATGGAATAGACAAGAGCTACTCCTTGCTCAACGAAATGGACTCAACACCGCATATTAAACGCCTAAGAATGTACCTGACTAGTAAGTATCTTAAAACCTATGGATTGCTATGTCTCCGAAAGAGAATCAAGCATGCGTACAGGGGCATAAACGCAGCAGTGATAGGATTGGAGAGGTTCGGTGAGCAAATGAAGACCCTTTGAAGTCATATTGCATGGTACCCATTACACGGGTCTTAACTCTCCAGGTTTAAGGTATTCTTCCTTCAGCTAAAACATGCATGTGGAACCCAAGTATGATCAACCATGTGAACGGGAGACGTGTTCAAATATGTCTCAGTTTTCCTCCCCTGGTACTCGGGTGCAACATTCCAGACACTTTACTAACACTCTCCCCACTTGGAGAGTCAGCGCCTTTAACCTCCTGTTTGGCCCAGTTTGCAATTTCTGCGGAAGATGAACAGGAATAGCGAGAACCAATGAGAGACTAGCTGGAGGTGTCTGGACAGGCAAATTTAACTCTCATTTCCCACCAGGAAGAGGAAATAACCAAAGGCTCAGCGTGCCGTGCCGAACCAGATTAGGGCCTGAAGCCATCCTGCGGTGTTGCGGCCAGGTCACAAGAAAGCGAGTTGAAGAAAGGAGCTCAGGGGCACTGTAATTCACAAACCTGCAGCGTTATAAATGACAGCTATCGTCCAAAAATAGACTGAAGTAAGGCTGCCAAGAGGACTTGAAAGCGGGGCAGAATTGCAGGAAACCAATTTCAGGAGGTAGACTGGAATTGCATTGAAAGCATAGGAAAAGAGGCAGAACGTCCACAATGATGCACTTGGCCAAAAAGGGCGTATGCGTTTTTTCCTGAATATATTCAGGAAAAAACGCATACGCCCTTTTTGGCCAACCAAGCAAGCTTGCAAAGGAAATCTGCACTACAATGAAGTCTCACTTCCCCCAGGTCAAAAGGGCCATCTGAAAAAAGTGTAAAATCCAGAAAGGCAGGACAGGCCATGGAGAACTGGGAGCCTTGTTATGCTGATGGGCGGGATGTAAATTGCCAACAACCACTCGGGAGAAGTGTATGGTGTTTCCTGAAACATCTAAAAAACAAAGCAACAGAACCTAGGGCACTTCCACTTATGGTCCTATAGCTTAGGGAAATTAAAATCAAAAAGACACAGCCACCCCAAAGTTTGGAACGGCTCTGTTTACAAGAACCTCGTTTACAGTACAAGTTCAACATCGCAGAAAGTGAAAAATGGATAAAGAAGTTGTGGTATTTACTTACAAAGCAATATCACTCAGCAATGAAATCTGTGTCATCAGGCCCTTAGCAGCACAATGAGTGGATTCAGGTATGATGATTCTAACTGAAGTAAGTCACACAGAAAAAGAAACATCATAAGATATCAGTAATACACGGAATGTAAACTTGGCTACACAGGAACGGAATTACAGAACAGAACAGGGTCTCAAGTTTAGAAAACCAACTTATGCTTGCTTAAGGGGAAAGGTGAGTTGGGGTGCTGCATAAAACCAGAGATTGAAATGAGCACAGATAAAGTTCCTTAAGCCAAATATGGAAGAGACAAGAGCTACTCCTTGCTCAACGAAATGGACTCAACACCGCATATTAAACGCCTAAGAATGTACCTGACTAGTAA